>NC_139171.1:32765473-33365473 GCF_965202585.1 Thalia democratica
GCCTCAAATTTAAAAAAAGACACGAGTCGAGTATACTTCATTTATTGTTTTCTTTGAAACTTCATAGGACAGTACGGTTATACATACGACCACACGGGTATAACACAAGTTGTAGTGTTACAATCTACTGTGATGTGATAGTTGTAGTGTTACAATCTACTGTGATGTGATAGTTTTAGTGTTTCAATCTACTGTGATGTGATAGTTGTACTGTTTCAATCTACTGTGATGTGACAATTGTAATGTTGCGATCTACTGTGATGTAATAGTCGTAGTGTTGCGATCTACTGTGATGTGATAGTTGTAGTGTTTTAGTCTACTGTGATGTGATAGTTGTACTTTTGCAATCTACTGTGATGTGATAGTTGAACTGTTGAATTATACTGTGAAGCAGGCATGTTGCTTGGTACGTTTCTCCAAATCTACAGAAATGTAAACATTTGTGCGAAAAAAAATCGATTTTCTTTCGATTTTTCAGCTTTTAAGACCTTGTTTCTTTAGCTTTAAGTAATCATTTATACTTAGTTTTGCATTACTGAGAAATAATTTTTACATTAACTTTACTCTCTAGCACTTTTAGTGTCGTAAATATTGAACAAATTGAATACATCTAAATTGTATACAAATTGGTTGGTGTAGATTTCTGTTATCAAATAGCAAACTTTTGTAAAAATAATCCTTTTAAAAGCTGTAGATATGGTTTAAATGATGTGAGAGAATAAAAAAAATTAGTATGATAGAGGATATTGTACTATTGAAATGTTTGTGGTGAGTTAAAAAGAACTTAACATTTTTTGAAATTTACTTTTTTTTTTGTGTTAAAAAAGATCAAATACAGATAGAAGAAATATAACAAGATGAATTTTAAAGTAGATGAACCTTGAAGTAAACTAACATTCAGAATTAACTTTTATTTTACATAAAATTGACTCTCTGAGTTGAATGTTTTAAGAAAAAATACCTGTTGTTGACAAATATACAAAATAAAAAACTTTTGAAACAGTGATAATATCATTTCCATGAAGTTTTATCAAGAAGATTAGAATCTATTAAATCAGAAAACATAACACAATAAGACAAATAGCTTGCAACAAGAAGACAAATTGAAAAACCTAATAATATAAACATTTATTCAAGTATAATATAGACAAATTATAGTTTTTTTTTCGAACTTTATTTTTTAATTAAAACTGGTTTTAAAGATTATGTAAATGCTTAGGTTAGTTAAAGTTTTTAATTTTTCAAGATTAATATAAACAAATTAAAGTGTTTTTAATGTGTTTTAGAACTTTATTCTTTAATTAAAACTTTTTTTAAATATTTTATAAATGTTTACCTTAGTTAAAGTTTTTATTGCAACTTTTAGCAAAATTGAAAGATATAAATTGTACATCGTTGCCACACACTCAAAGTATCCTGGATAAATCTAGGATATTAAGAGTTTTATTTTGAACTCAGGCTGACTCAGTATAGTTTTGTTTTATATATGAAAAACTAAGGATATTTTTAGGTTTGTTAATAATGTCATAACAGATGTTTTTCTAGATTTGAATGAGATTTTCCTGGCTAGTAATAAATTTTTATTTTAGTTGTTTATTTTAGTTGTATTAAATTTGTTTTTCGTTATCTCTGTTTTTTTCATCTTTATATTAACAAGTTTTAAGTAGTTTACAAAATTACAAAAAAAAAAAATTAGTACATTTGTATTTTCCAGTTAGGTTCACATTTTAAAAAATAGATTTTGAGTTTTATTTGTATAACTACTGTAAACTTGGTACACTATGTGTGGATTTTAACAAATTTAGTTCTTTTACATTTTTTATAACTAAGTTTAAAAGTTAAGTTTTCTAAGGTTAAATTATGCAAATATCATTTGAAAGTAAAACCACCGACTTGGTACCATTGACACTCAAAGCTATTAACAAAGTCAATCAATCTGAAGTTCAGTTTGTTACAAAGAATTCCAGATAAGTACTTCAAGAAAAAGCTCTTTGAATGATGTTTTAAGATAACTATGTAAAATATAAAGTTTGTTTCAACTTGTTTTCAAATATTACTGTAAATTTTATTTTCTACAAGCATTGTTGTTTTAGAATATGAAGATTTTTGTATTTTATTTTTTCTTTAAACTTATCAAGAATATGTATTGTATCTGTTGTTTTAATATAAGTTTATAAATTTTAGAGTGGTTTACTAAAATTATAAAATATATCAGTTTAATTCTTTAATCTATGTTTAATAAATGATAAAATGTTTTAAAACAAGTTTTATATAACTTTTGCAATCTAGGATTAAAAAGAATAGGTTAATACTATTTGTTTTAACAAGTGTATACTTGTATCATTAATTTATAACAAGTTTAAGGTAAATTAATATATTTTATGTTTAAAAATCTTTATGTTTGAGTTTATTTATATTTTTTTCATTATATCTGAAAAATGTTGATGTTTAATATTCAAAGTTTGTGGTTATTCAACTAAGTTTTTTTAATTAACAAATTTGTTTTTAGTAAGAAAATGTTTTATTCTTTTTTTACAATTTAAATTTCATGCAACCAAGGCTAGTAATAACATTTACAAAGACGTGTACTCTTCCTTTCTTTATAAATTATTTTTGACAAAATAAAGTAATTGTACATCTGAATTTTATCTAATGTTGTGAACTTTTTTTTTTATATCTCCGTTGTTGTTTATTCGACTCCTAAAATTTATTATTTTTATCTAGTAAAAGCAACAGTTTTTGCAAATGTCTTCTGAATTGGGGAAACTCTTTTCAAAGTTATACATTTTAGGCCTATCAGTAGTACAATTAAAGTTAAATTCTTAATTATTTTTTTTTTAAATGAAAGGTTTTATAGGTTCATAAAAGTTTCAACACATAAAGAATTAAAGGGGGTCAAGAGCAGAACAAATTGCCTTGTATTCAGTTATTCATTATACTACAACATTCAATTTATTTTTAACCTTTTAACAAAACAAAACATCTTCATATAGAATTAAAGTTAAAACTACTCTATTCCCGTTATGACGTCATCACACGTTGTTCTTGATTTTCTCTGCAGATTCGTAACTTTTTTGAGCTAGCAACGTCCCTGCTGTGATGTAAAAGTCGTATCATTGCAATCTACTATGATATGATAATTGTACTGTCGGAATTGTACTGTTGTATCATTGTTTATCGAGTAGTAGTTAGCTACCAAGTAGCAGTTAGCTACCAAGTACGAGTTAGCTACAAAATTTTTATACAATTCTTTAAAATATTTGTTACTTTTTAAAGCTGTCATAACTCTATATAAATGTATTTCCTTAAGGCCTGGTGACTAACTTTAACACCAATGTTTTTACAATAACAGGTCACATCCAGGCGTCTGTCACCAACTAAAAATACTAGTTACATAGAATAACATAAAACCTTTTAACGAAACGATAATACTATACGCTCTTATTTGATTAGGGTTAAGATTAAAGATTTTACAATTTAATGTAACTCTATAAAATCAACCAACTATATAAAAGATTGAATTTGATTAGGATCTACTGTGATATGAAAGTTTTAATGTTAAAATCTTTTGTGTTGTGATAGTTGCATCTTTACGTTTTACTGTGATGTGATAGTTGTATTGTTGCGATATACTGTGATGTGATAGTTGTACTGTTGCAATCTACTGTGATGTGATAGTTGTACTGTTGCGATATACTGTGATGTGATAGTTGTACTGTTGCGATATACTGTGATGTGATAGTTGTACTCTTGCAATCTACTGTGATGTGATAGTTGTACTGTTGCAATATACTGTGATGTGATAGTTGTACTGTTGCGATATACTGTGATGTGATAGTTGTATGATGGCTTAAATTAATAATTTAGAATATATCTAATCAATAACATATAAAAATTAAAGTATAAATTGCTTACTTGTGATAAAATGTTAAAAAAAGAGCTTTCTTGTTTTATATATACACTTTATTTTTCTTAAACATTACTTTTTTAGCTAATTTCTCTCTTTATTAATACTTGTTTTGTTTGTACTGTTGGTTAATTTGTATAAGTGACTTTATTGTTAAACATTATTTGTTAGTCTAGTAGTACTCTGAAAAATAGGCCATGTACTAGGAAGTATAGTTGGCATTTTATTAGACTTTGCATAATATTAAAACGTGTCGAGTTTAAGCTTCTAAGTATGAGTTAGCTACCAAGTATGAGTAAGCTACTAAGTACATATTAGCTACCAAGTAGGAGTTAAAAACTAAATATGAGTTAGCAACCAAGTAAAGGGTTAGCTACCTAGTATGATTTAGTTAACATGTATGAGTTAGCTACCAAGTAGGAGTTAGCTACCAAGTACGAGTTAGCTACCAAGTACGAGTTAACTACCAAATAAAAGTTAGTTACCAAGTATGAGTTAGCCACAGAGTATATGTAAGCTACCAAGTAGGAATAAGCGACCAAGTATTAGTTAGCTACCAAGTATGAGTTAGCTACAACGTAGGGCTTAGCTAAATCTAACTTTAAATGCTGCACCTTTAAGATACGCAAAAAAAGTATTAGCTAACAAAATGTTTTAGAGTTAAAGTGAACTGTTAGAACAATATTAGTTGTTATTTTTGGTTCAACAGCAATGACAATGATTTTCAAAACTAAAGTAACACTCGAAATCGATCTAACTTAAAGATTATTTGAATTAATAGGAACTCAACTAAAAATATGCCTTATCTTAAAGATTTTTTTGGAAGTAAATATTAAAAAAATATATATTAGTGTAAAATTAAACTTTCAGATGCTATATAATCATTATTTTTAATACTTTATTTAACAGCTGTAATATTTATAAACAATCAGTAAAATTATTCTATAATCAACTTCCTTAAATTTTAGCTTTAGTAATCGTAGAGATTTATTAAAAACTGTTTAATATTCATTATAACAAAATTTTAAGATTTTTTTAGTTGTTTAAAATGATATATAAGCGTATTCAACTTTTTTTTGTTTTCATAATTTTCTTTTTTAAATATAATTTCATGTATTTATTATAATATTTTTAGGACTAACTTATTTACGACCATTTGTTTTAAAAAATTTGATTCTAAAGTCATCAAGTAAAACATAGTAGCCATATTTGTCAAATATTTTAAATAAATCTTACAGAAGTTAGAGTTAAAACACAATATTATTTTTTTACTTTATAGCTAAACTCATTTATTGTTAGCTATGTTTTCAACAAATTTTACTTCACAAAAATTTATGATTATGCTTAAAATCTAAATTTATAAAAGTTAAAACTAAAATTTCAATACTATAAAACTTTAATTTAAATATTATAGTTGTTATTTTACTTTTAATACGTTTATAAGCTAAATAAAGTTTTATATCTAAGATTGAAAATTTTACCTCGAAATTGCATTACAAAATTCTTAAAATACAAGAATTGTTAAGTTTATTTTAATGAAAATTATCTCTATCGTTTTTCTAAAAATATTATCATCATTTTTTTTATACAAGCTTTCTGAAAAGTGTTAAAAAAATTATTAATAACTGACTGCTGAATTTATTTATATAAAAACTTGTCCGTAATTTGTAGCTAATATGAAAATCAATTACAGAATAAAAAACGTAAAATATAAGTTGTTAAAATTAAAAAAAAAAAAAGAAATATCATGTGCAGTCGTATCTGCAAAATGGACACTGAAAATACGCTTTATCCCAACCATTTTCCAAACCGTATTAATTATTATCATCCACAACATTATTTTCTAAATTATCATTTGAACCATTTACCAAGTTATCATTTCAATCGTTTTCCAAGTTGCCACCTAAACCATTTTCCAAATTATCGTTTAAACCATTCTCCAAATTATCGTTTGTACAATATTCTAAAACTTTAAACCATTTTATCAATTTTAAACAATCTCTGCACAGAAATGGTTGCAAGGCAAACGGCAAACTTCCTGTCCGTATTCGAAATCGCTGAAGCAGATCGGATTTTTCATGTTCAAAATTCACAATTCTCCCGGTGAATTTGAACGACAGTTCTTCAATTCTTACCGTCGTAACTCGCTCGTTCAAATAGTTATCCGACTTTTTATGGAAGCAACTGTGCAACTGATTGTAAGTTGAATTTTTAATTTTTTGCTTCAAACTTCAACCGAAATCATTAAATATTCTACTAAAAAATTGTTTTTCAAGTATCCTTTCAATTCTTTTTCATTTATTTTGTCTTTCTGTGGAGCGATTCCAAGACTTTTTAAAATTTCGTTTTTGTTTTTCATTAATCG
The DNA here is from genome assembly GCF_965202585.1 of Thalia democratica. NCBI lineage: Eukaryota > Metazoa > Chordata > Thaliacea > Salpida > Salpidae > Thalia > Thalia democratica. Next base: position 32,771,746 of record NC_139171.1, read on the forward strand.
CACCCTACAGTAGTATCTAGTATCCGAATCAATCAGTTCTGTTATTTTTTCAGCACGACTAAGCAAAACTTCCGACCTTAAAAAATAATTTGAAAGGTTTTGATTTCAGTTACATAAAATTACAAATTTTAAACATACTACACAACTACAAGACTACATTAAAAACATCTCTTAGAATTGTTAGTTAACTTAACAAGGCATCTACGTATTGTACTTTTAAAATTCATTTGCTTCTTTTTGTATTTATACAATGAAGTAAAACTCCTAACCTTATAAAATCTTCAAGCGGCTGACGACTGTCAATGTTAACTGAATGCACAACCCTCCAAACACAACATCAGTTTCAGCTGAAATACTTTCTGTGCCTCCGCATAAACGAGTGAACGTCTTTTTTTACTATTGCAAATTTTTCCTGTCATTGTCCTCATTTGCATTTGTTGCTGATGTCAAGAGCTTCAAAATATGTGAGCGATTCTCGACCACCCTGTCGAGAATTTCAGGCTCGCCACTAAAAATTTTTCCTCTTCCATCATAATCGTTGTGTTTGCTTTTGTTGTTAAGTTGCATCGCAGCAGAAATTTACTTTATTATAATCGAAATAAAATTTGCAAACTATACTGTTTTTTTTTTTTGGGATAACCGACCCTGTCAAAAACTAGTGGGATTTTAAATCATTAGATTAAAATTTAAAGACGTTTTTGTTCATTTATTTTATTAAAAACTCAGAACAATATTATTTTACAGAATTTATAGATTTTTTTATTAACACTAATAGTTTTCAGACGCTTCTTTCGACTGTTTTATTATAAAAGTCTTATAGTATGTTTTTATCAAGCCAGTTGTTAAATAATAACTGCATACATACACGTGTATGCTGGTTTAATTATACTTATTTTTTACGTTTAGTTTTTTTTTCTGTTAAGTAATTATTTTTTAGTTGTAATGCACTTGTATAATTATTTGATTAAATCAAATTTTTTTTTTGTGGCTGGACTTATACTTTTTTATAAGATGTTAAATATAGGTTGAAAATAAAAACTTTAACTTTAAATTATTGTGTACAAATGTATAAACATATTTAGCCACAAGATACGTGGCTAAAACAGTTGTACAAATTTCTTTACTTTTCTGTCTAACAAATATTGTTTTTGGTTTCAGAACCTTCATAACCATAAACAAAATATATTAATGAAATGTACTAGTTAAAGAAAGTCAAGTGTAAACGAAAATTTCTGATACATTGTGCTTAAATTTTGTAGTAAGTAGTATCTTTAAAATATTTTCTTCGGCTGTTGTAGTACTGCATTTAATTTTCTTCAGTTCGTTAAACTTTCAAAAATAGAAACACAATAATGACATTTAAATTTTTGTTTTTAATTTACTTTACCAAAACGTAAAACAAAACAAAAGCTATAGACTTGTATATTAATGAAAACTTAAAATAAATAAACATCAAATTTTACCCGAAACAATTTGAGCAGTACAATATTAAGACAAATATAAAGACAAATACTTACTTAAACTTGTCGAACTTTTTAATTCAACCGTAAAGGTTTTTTTTATTACTTATTGAACGAAAAAAAATGCACTCAAAGTTATTGGTCCTTCCTGGTGTACAAAAAAACCTTTGGGTTATCGAGTCGTACACCACGGATACCTTTTAAGGTCTTGTCAAGGACTAAATTTATTTAAAAGTATCTTTTATATTGATTTGATTATTAAATCATATGATTTTTATTATTTATAAACAAATAACTCTAAAAGTAGTTATTGTAACCATCCTAATGTATTTTTTGTAACAATTAATTCTCTTTAATATGAATAGATTTCAAAAAGCCCTTTAAAGACTTAAACGTGTAAAAAAAAATTTCTGAGTTTAATAAAGATTATTTAAATCATAAACTGTTCTAAGTACATAAAATCCGGATTGAAAATTACTTTTATAGTTAAAGCCATTTAGAAACAAAGATTAATTGTTAGCTTTTTTAATTTAAATTAATTCTATGTACTGTACACTGAACAGTTTAGAATATTTTGATGAAATACTTTAACAAAAATAGTATTTATACAAATATAATTTTGAATTTAGCTTAATCGATTTTGTAAATTTATTTAAGTAAAAATAATTGAGAAGCAATAAAGCCATTTTTCAATATCTCTCGATCAATAATAAATATATATGATTATGAAGCGAAAGCTTTTAACATAACTTGAAACCTTTTATCTAAGAGTTTTAAAATCTTGTACAACATAAAAATAAACTTTTTTAACGTAAGTTTGATATTGAAAAACAATTTATTTTTGTTAATTACAAATAAATATCTAGAGCAGGGATCGGCAAACTGCGGCCCTCGAAGCCAAAATCTACGGCCTGTAAAGTACGTTTTAGCAAAAACTTAGTTTTTCAAACCAATTGTAATAAAACTTAGAATTAGACTTTATTTCCGAAAATACTTTTTACTAGAGATTCATTATTGCTTATCTTATCATTTTTGTGTTTTAAAACAGTATTTTCGTACAGATTATTACGAGTATTTTGAAATAACTGCGACCCTTAAATACTTTTTCTGACGGCCCACGAGCAATTTTTTTTTAGGAAAGTTGGTTCGCGACCCCTGTTTTAATGTTAACCATAAAAACAATAACTTATAGCAGGGGTCGGAAGGCATCTTTTTAATGCAGAAAAAACTTCAAATTTCAAAATTTTATTATTACTCATACTTTTAATTTTAGTTAAATTAGATAGAAATCAAATGTAGGAGTTGTCATCTATCTTAAAAAAATTTGCAAACTCCCATTTTTCAAAACCATACTACTAACAATATTTTTAAGCTTCTAAACTATTAGGCCAGTCCAAACCTACTTTAAATCGAAACTTGTATAAATTTTATAAGATTAATTGTTAAACTTTTACATTTATCATTTTATGTGAAACTTTTTATTTTGTAAGCTAACCGTTTTTTTTGTTGTTAGTTGATTTTTTTAAGATATTGTCATAGAAAAGACGTTAAAATGTTTCCAAATAGAGTGCGACTCGGTAATCGAAAGGTTTTTTTCGTGCACCAGGTCTTCGGACAAAAAAATTTTGAGTAATTATTTTTGTTGTTTAACAAACAATATTAAATAATTTAAAAGATGAAAATAGCATCTTTTAAATCAAAGACAATTCAATAAAATATTACTTATTACTTGAGAGCTTATGTCAAAAACAAACCAGTTTAAACTTTTTTGAAAAACAAAAAAGTTTAAAGCTTTATCGATTTAACCAAATTTGATTTCCTGTTACTAAATGTTATATTGAACGATAAAGAAAAGCGCTTAAAAAGTTTAGTCTAAGAACAATGTGTACGAAAATACTTTTCGGTTATCGAGTCGTACACCACAACTAAATTTTAACTCAGCTAACAAAACGAAAGTTTTATCCTGTAAATGACAATTTTTTTGTTTTTATTTTAAAACTAAGTCTAACTGATGCCTAAAATGTCAAAAAGGCTTTTTACTTCGTTTCGCCCATTAGTTGAGCACTAAAAAGTTTTAGTGTTGGTTTTTATTTAGTTAGTTTTGAACTTGTAATATTTGTTTTCTGTGCTCGTTCAAGCGATTACAACTTTGAGTTTGAAAAGACCCCAAAAGCTATGTTTTTCATTCATTTTCTACTGTAGGAAAAACTATTTCTAATGTCTGATTGGGATGAACAAGAATCCTCTGTTTGGGATGAACAAAAACCTACTTATTGTGACAACCAAGACGGTTTTGAAGATAGAGGAAGTTAGATTTTATACTAAATAAACTTTTTTTTTTACAAAATTTAACTTTTGCTTCTATAAGAAAGCTTTAATTACAAACTATAAGTCAGTTTTTATAGAATTCAGAAATATCATTTAGCTTTTGAGATATTTTATTTTTTGTAAAAATTTCTAATGCAAATGTATGGAACGCAAACTTTTTGGGGTTAATTTTTATGAAAATTTAAAAAAACACCAAAAATCTATCTCCTCCTTCATTTTTCAAGCAATCTTCTTCAAAATTTCTAGAGATGTTTCTTACATTATAAGAAAAAAAAAAACGTAACTTATGAATTTGAATAGTTTAAAATATAAAGATTTTATCACAGAAAAAAAAAAAGAAGTTTTTTTTTAAATATATTTTATTTACTTAGTTTTTTTTAATTCACCAGTAATGTTTTTATTTTATTTTATAAAGAATAGACTGAAAGTTTATAGAAAATTGCTTGAAAAATGTCGGATGAGATAGATTTTAAACAAGATAGTCTTTTTTGCTGTTTTAGATTTCCCTTCCCATAGATAACCTATTATGCGGCCCAACGTTGACTGGTCCAGGGTTGCCATTTTACCTGGAAACCTGGAAAAACCTTGAAAAATCTGGAATTTGAGAATTTAGGCAAAAATAACTTGGAAAAACCTGGAATTTGTGAAATTTTGAAAAAAACCTGGAAACTTGATCAAAAAACCTAGGAAAACCTGGAATTTTTAACAATTTTAACATTTTCAGTACTAAAATATCAATTTGACACAAAAAATCTAATATATAAATAAGATTTTTTTGTCATTGTCAAAAAATTTTTTATTAAAAAGCACATTTAAATTAACTTTATAGCATCTTTTAAATGTTTTTGTACAATTTAATACAGTTTCTTTTATAGAAATTGACTTAAAACTAAAAATAGACCCAAAAATGTTTACAATTAAAAACGTGGAAGAAATTTGTAAAACCTGGAAAAAAATTTGAAAAAACAAGTTGCAACCCTGCTGGTCATATCTCAAAAAATAGTTTGAGTTTTTTAAAACCATAAAAAGCATTGTAAAGCTTTAGAAAATCTATAAAATAAGATTAACTTGTAAAAAAACATGGCAAACCCCTCTATGGCCTTAACTTTATACTTTTACCTCTAACTTCTAATAAATAAATAAAATGAACTATCTTAAATCTAACACAGTAACAAAAAGATAACATTATATAGTTTAACAATAAATATATTTTAATTCAATAATTATAACAATCACTCTTTCATAACCAGGAAATTCATAAGTAAAAGACCCACACATCACAATCTGATGCCCATATAACATGAATCGAATTTCAAGACAAACAAAACATACATACAGAAGATCTACTCTTTGTAGTTATTTAACAAAAAGTTTTTATAACTAAATTTGAAGCAATCTTTTTTTTTATTTTAAAAGTTTCAGGGAAACTAGACCAAAACTTCGGACCCTAATACCTAAAGCAGTTTAGGCCAAGTCTTGTACTAGGTCTTACGGTTATAAAATTTATTTTCTTAGGAAAATCTTGTGTTGTGTAAGTGAACACAGCTATCAAGTCAAAATCTATTGTGCTTTCAGAGAACTCAAATTATTTTTCCAATTCAGCTTATCATCCAAAGCACACCCAAGTTTTTTATACTATCACTCTACTCAATAAGAAAACCATTAATCTTAGCACTAAATTCACAATTGTTTTAAATTTTATTGAAAATACCATTTTAAAGAGATAAACATTGCAAATTTATAGTTTATTAGACCGTTTTGACTTTTCATCAGTCATTTTCAATAAAAAAACTATGTAAAATAACGGGGTTGCTATTTTACCTGAAACTTCAAAAAAACCTGAAATTTGACAATTTAGGCAAAAAAACCTGGAAAAACCTGGAATGTTAAACAACTTTTACATGTTAAGTAGAAAAATTTTGATTTGACATGAAATCTACCATATACATAAATTTTTTTGAAATCATCAAACATTTTTTAATTAAAAAACATACTTGAAGTAGCTTAACAGTATATTTTTGATGTTTTTATACTATTTAACACAGTTTTTTACCTTAAACTTAACTTGAAACTAAAAATAAACCCAAAAATGTGTACTTTTAAAAACCTGGAGAAAATTTTGAAAACGTGGAAAAAATTTGAAAAAACGATTGCAAACCTTAAAAATAATTAAAAATTAGTGTTAAACAACTAAATATACAAGAAAAATTAAGTGACAAGATATATAAAACAGTAATATATATTAAAATTACAAACTACAGTAAAGTATAGGTTACATAAGTATTTATACATTGTTAGTAAAAAAAATCTATATAACTAGTCAAAAATTATTAGTGTGCGGGTAATACTCGGTTTAGTTAATTATTTGTTTATAATTAGATGGTAATGTTTACTTAAATAGCTTATACTTCAGGGTCACAAGTTTGTTTCTACATTATTTTAAAATACCAAAGTTGTTAACAGTACTCTTAAAATGGTATTTAAAAACTCCAATATCCCTCCTGTATTTTATTTAAAAGCAAAAATTTGCTTTAAAATAATTAATAAAAAGTTTATTAGCATGCAACCATTTATCAACTTTAACCAAATCCTTATTGATAACTTACTCCATCAGACCATATCAGGTAAAGGGCATAGGGGAGGGGATCCGACATTTTTATTTGCTAAAAATAACATTTAATCCTCTATGATAGCTTGAAGTACAAACTACAAGCCAATTTTTATAGAACTAATAATTCTTTTTTAATTTTTGAGATATTGTAGTTTTTAAAAAAGTTTTGGATACAAACATATAGACCATAAATTTTTCAGGGTCAATTTTCTCATAAGTTAAAAAAAGTTACTAAAATTTTACCTTCTCCTTCATTTTTGAGCTAGAGACCTAAAACTTTCAGGAAACATTCTTTATATTATTTAAAAGACTATGAATGTTGGAATTTTAAAACTATTAAAAATTTAAAAGTGTATTAAAATATTTAAAAATTTAAATTTTAGATTAAAAAAACAAAAAAAAGTGTTTTTTTTTTATTTAAAATTTTTATTTTACAAAATTATAAAAAATCCTGCATTCAGTCTTTTTAAAATTTAATAATAAACTTTTTGTGAAAATTTGAAGAAGATTACTTAAAAAATGAAGGAGGAGATAGCTTTTAATGAAATGGTCTTTTTCACTTTTAGTTTGCACCTTCCATTAAGAACTTATTGAGGTCACCGACTTTAATCACTCATATCTCAAAAATTACCTTGAATATTTTCAAGGTCTGATAGCTCAGATAAAACTCTATAAAATAAGATCAAATTGTAAAAATCAAGGTGGATTATTCATTTATATAGCATGTTCATTTTACAAATCATGTTAGAGTTTTAGTAGTTTTATCTACATTGCTTATTACATTAAGTTTAGTAAAATCACAACTTGAGTTTGATTACTTAAAGCTTATATTCCTCAATTACTCCAGCTAATATTAAAACATATTCCCCCAAACTCTTAAAAAGTATGTTGAAAGGTAAGGACATATTAAAAACTGATACAGGCTCTTATAAAAAAGCTTTTTTATATTTTTAGTATAAGCTGTAAAAAATGTTTTTTAGAAAAATGTTTTTTATTAATCAGAAGTTTTGTTCATTATTGGAAAAACTTCAGATAAAATGTATATAAACAACAGTTTTTATATTGCCTATTTTCTGTAAATTAAAAAAAAAGTTACAAAAAATATATCTGCTCCTTTGTTTTTTGAAGCAATTGACTTCTAATTTTTATGCAATGATTCTTTTTCAATTTGCAATGTTTCAATTTAAAAAAGCTCACTAAATTCCATATTCTTAATAGTTTAAACAATTGGCTTCAATGATGTTTTTATGGGCTTATATTTTTTAGATTTTCTTTTTAAAACATACGTTACCACAGGTAATTTAAGTGAATCAAAATTTGAGTGGGTTGTCACACACTCAATGTACTCTGGGAAACTCAGGATATTTTGAATTTCTATAAAATCTCAGAGTAATCAAAATATTTTAAATTTTTTAAACTCAGGGTGACTCAGAGTAGTTTAAGACTTTCAAAAATATCAAGGCAGATTTTTTTCTAGATCTAGAATGAGATTTAGTTGATTCAGTTCAATGTTAATTTATTTTATTGTGTTCAAGAACATAAATTTTATTGATTTTGAATATATAATTTAAAAAATATAACAAAACACATTTCATTTTTTTTTGGACTTGTTTGAATACTTTTGTAGTAAGTCTTTCAAAAATTGTATCGTACTAAATTAATCTGAATTTAAATTCAAATTAAATTATACTGTAGTTTAAAGTTTTATAAGTATAATTTTATTTCAAAATAATTCAGTTTAATTTCGTAAGATACAATTTTTGATAAGACTTACTATGAAAGTACTCAATAAATTTAAGAAAAAGTTTAATTTGTTTTGTTATATTTTTTAAATAAGTTATGCAACGGAAAAAAGCTGTTCAAATGATAATTAAAAATGTTTTAGCTTTGCGGCTAGCTCTTCATTCTTCTTAGAAATAACATAGTAGTTTTTGTTTTAAATCTGAAATTAATATTTATCATGATTTGAGTTTATTCTTGCAAGTCAGTACTTTATGTTGTAAGAATAAAGTTAATCAACTAAAATGTATAAAATATTCAAATTATTTTCAGTTATATAAAAGGTTACATAAAATTAACCAAAGAAATTTCCAAAACTAACTTTTTTTAAATCTTTTTCACACCATGTGTTTTTGTTATAATTGCCACATGTAAAACTATTTTCAGCAAACACTCCAAGGTCGTATTTTTTGAGTCCTATACAATTTACTTTAGTGTTGTATTCAAAAATAAAACAAAAATACTGTAAAAGATTTTAAAGTCAGTTTAAATTTTGCACATGGCGTTTATGTGATAATTATGGCATGTAAATAAAAATCAGCTGAAAACTCAAAGTTTGATTTTTTATTTGCACCCTTGTGCTTATTTTAGAATGAAAAAGGTTTATTTAAAATTAAGAAACTTTTAAATTAACTTAAAGTAAAAAGTTGTGAAAAAAAAAACACTTTCTACTGAAGTTGTTAAATGAAAATTTACAAGATAAATTCTGTATGGTTTTTGTGAGGTATACATTGGCTTAAATTTCGGCTTTTGGAAAAATGTTTTTATAGTTATTTAAAATCTTTTAAGTATAATGATTCTATTATATATATATATAGAATTAAGTTATTTAACTTGATAAATCAAATCTTTCACACTGAGCCCACCTTTTAGGGCTTTTAAATAATTTTTCAATTTTAACTAATTAATTAACTTAAGTTTAACTGGCTAATGATTAAGGCATCTAGTCTTATGAAACATATGTACCAGTATTTAAAAAATTTTATTTATCTAACAAATTATATATATATATTTATTTATCTAATTATATAAAATTCTAGTTTATATAATTATTTTTATAATCAATTATAGATAAATATTTAGCTCCAATTTAATTTATCAAGCACTATCAACAGGAACTTTTCATAAAACCTTTAATATGTATATATATATGTGTACAGGGTTGCCACTCGGTCAGGAAAAGTCAGGAAATCAGGAAAAGTCAGGAAAAATTTTAAAAAATTAAAAAAGTCAGGAAAAGTCAGGAAAAAATGGGGGGTTTTGAAAAAAAGTCAGGAAAAGTCAGGAAATTTGATAAAATAAAAAAAAAAAGTCAGACTTTGTCAGTTTAAATTTACAAAACTCCTGGTTTTCCAAAATTTCAAATGGTAAAAATTAATTAAAAATCCTTTAAAGTCAGAAAAAAATTCCAAAATTTTCCTAGAAATTTACAAAATTATTCAACTTCCAATACCTTCATCTGGTATAAATTAGTAAAATATCCTTTATAAAACTGCAAAATTTTTCTATTAACATATTGAACAAGTACCCTACTTGAACAAGCAGATTTTGTAAACTTTTTAGTATTGATGATCTGTAGCAAGGACACTTCCTTAGTAAAACTGTAATATATACACAAAAGTTTAAATGCAAGTGGTGTTCATGTACTCTGTCACTGTCAAATATGGGAAGAAAAGCACTCACTGTACATATGAATGGAGCTGGACATAGAAATAAAGGGCCAGAATTTTTCTATAATGCTGGATCAAGCTCCAGTTGGGTAAGTGGTGAGAGCAGCGGCAGAGTAGTAAGTTGTGAGAGCAGGGGTATAAGCCCATCACTAGGTTTGGTAAGTAAGTCACAAACCACAACCACTGAAATGTTATGGACATTGCACACTGTCAAGCACAATTACTCAGCTAGTTCGTGTAATAAACTGGCAGAGCTGAACAAAAAAATGTTTCCTGACAGTGCAATAGCACAGTCATGTCAGATGGCCCAAACAAAATTATCATGCATGATAAATTTTGACTTGGACCACATTTCGAAAACATAATAATGAACAAGCTGTGTTTATAAGGTTGTAATGAAACTAACATTTCATTTTAGTATTTTAAAGCTTGTGAATAAATATGGAATTTTTTTGTAACAATAAAAGCTTTTCCAAAACATTTTTCATTATTTTCAAAACAAGCTTTTCCAAAACAATTTTTATAACTCTTAAAACAATTTTCTAAAACAATAAACAATATTGTTTACTTAAAGAAGTTAATTTTATTTCAATGCGTATAAATTTGCCTTTGTCTTTCAAATAAAGGTTAGTTGCAAAGTTATTCCGCGGTATGATCTAGTTACGATTAAGTTTAACGTTTTACTTCAATAATCGAGAATCAAGAAAACGTCTACATCGCGGAGTTGATGTTAGTATTTATGTAACTTTACGATTGTTGATACTTTTTATAGATTTTATTTGTGTCGTGATTTAATAGTTTCTTTCTTCAGAACTAAGAATTATTATTGAAAATAAATTAAATTGCATTTATTCAAAGTGTGTTTTATTCATAACTTAGGAAATAGTTTTGTAACTTATACTGTTAGCATATTATTTACTACTCGTAAGTATAGCAGTCAGTAAGTTACTGGAGACCACGTAGTTAAGACATAAACATAAACATCATTAAAATAGCCTAATTGGTTAAAAAGTAATAATATAAGTGTTCTGCTGAAGAGCTGTTTATTGCAAATACATCAGTTATACACAGATGGTTCAAGTGATGTAATGGAAGTTTGATGATTGAATTCAGCTAAAAAACTGTTTTTTTAACCTGTATTAAAATAATATTGAAAGCTTTATATAGTTTCAAGTGTTAGATTATGTATTTTAGAATAAGTTTAAATTAAGAGTTTGATTTAGAAAAGTCAGGAAAATTTTGGTAAAAAGTCAGGAAAAAGTCAGGAAAAGTCAGGAAATTTTTCTCAGCTTGATCAGTGGCAACCATGTGTGTATCTCTTACTTGTTCCTCAATGTACTTTAATTTTTTAAAGTTTTTTTTATATAATTACGATAAAATAAAAGTGCGAAAAATACACATATTGTTTTTCTATGAAATCTTTTTGAAAAGGTAACTTAAATAAAATATAATAAAAGTACTAACTAAACTTTTATAGCTAATGCATTAAAATATCGTTTTTGACCCTTTTAATGTTCTAAGAATATGAAATAATAAATAAAATTGTTATGTAAGTATAGTTTTTAATATTTAGTTTTTGACTGTTGATTTTATCATTTTAAAAACATCAAAATTTTATTAAAACAAAACACTTCAAATTACTTTGCTCCAGATGGCATAATTTTTTTTGTAGAAAATTTTTAAATTTTTCTATTAAAAAGCTCTAAACGCGCTAGAATTTTAGCTATCTGACCACATATTTTAATGAAAAGTTCTTTAAAAATCTGTCTTCTCTAAGGTTTTTTATTTTACCCTTTTCAAGTTGGTACAGTTTATTTTTAGCTGAGTTATTTTATATTGTTTATTTTTGTTTGATTTTTTTTTTGAGTTTGAGTCATTATTTTTTGTACAAATTTTTGTTATAAATTATTAAAGGATATTTCTTAAAAAGTTAAGACTTACAAAAAACATTGTTAAGATATTATAAGATTTTATTTAATAAAATAAGTTATAGAACAATTATCTATTAACCTATGAAATAGTTATAAGCTTGTTTAATAAACTTTTCTGTTATTCTGATAATGTGTATTCAATTTGTTTCTTAAAAATTAATAAAAGTTTTAGTTTTTTATAAAAATAAGAGGTACAATTTATTTACAAAAACATATCTAATTAAGTTTAAGAAAACTCATGTGGTCCAAAGCTTTGTTTTTGTATAATATCTTAAAATGATTATGAAGTTTAAGTAAGGCTGTCATAATGCGCACAATTGTTTGTTCTAGCAATTAGTACTATCTTGATTAGTTTGCTGAGTAGTTCAGTTTTTCAAGAAGTGTAATTTTCTATTTTTTAATTAAACAATAAGTTTTATTTCTGTGATTCAGTCCTTTTTTTAATTGAAAAGCACATTAGATTTATTTGATTAAGAATTAACCTATTTAGAGATTAAAGTTAATAATTTAACCAACTGTTCTCTAAAACATTATAACAAGTCTAGTTATATATTTTATAAGTCTCTTAGTTTTTTTCAGTTTAATATTTTATTGAATGTCTTTGGTAAAAGAAATATAAAATTTATCAGAGTATTACAAAATGGTAGTATTTTTACTCTTATAGAAACTTTCATTAATAATATTATTATGTTTGCAGGCGGTCGCACAAGTCATTGGACAAATAAAAGCAGTAGGTATAACAACAGAGGTTTACAAAAGATTTTTCTGTTTCAATTTTTATTTATTTTTTACTATATCTAAGTTGAGTTTATCTGCACAGTTTAACTTAACGATGGGCGCCCAACAACTAGCCAAGAAGAAATTTCTGTCTAGCAACATGATTTTTATCAAATTAATCTTAAATATGACAAACAGTTACAAAAATTAACTTATCTTTAAAATCTTTAAACTTGTTTCTAGTAGAAACTGTGCTTATTAAGTGATAGTTTCATTACAGTTTTTCATTTAAAGTAGTTTTTTACCTTTTACAGTACAGTGCTTATTCATTTACCCGGACATGTTGGGCAATATTTTTCTGTAATCATGTCTGAAATAGCATTTTTCTGGATAAGTACAAAAACTACTTATCCAGAAAAATTAATTTTTTTATAATAATTTATAATAATTATAAACTGCTGTACGTTGTGCAATGCATAATAAATAATAAAAACGTTATAGTAAAAACAAATATTTATTATGAGTAAAATATAATAAAATACTGAATAGTGTAAGCTTAATTTTAGGTTAATTTATTTAATTATTATTTTTAAGGTAGAAAAACATCAAACTTACTAACCCTCTGCAACGATATATGTTTTAATAGGTAAAGCAAATTTTTATTTAGTTCATTATTTTTAATTCCGCCTGCCCTAAACTTTAATTAAAAAAAAGAATAGTATTTCTTTGAGAGAAAAATGAATTAGATTAGTATTTAAAAACAAAAACAATTTAATCAAATGAAAAATATGTAAACCTATCTCTAGTTTTAAACAAAGTTTTAATGTTAGCTTTAATAGTATAATTATGTCATAATAGTAAACTAAGTTGCAGAATTTATAAACAAACTTAAAATTTTCTTACAGCATGAACACTTTAATATATGTATCACACAAAAATGTTTGTGTTTAATGTTTAAATTTTTTTAATTATTTTTTTTGACTGAAACCGTACGGATAAGTGAATAAGCACTGTATAACTTCTCAAAGTTGAGCGGCGTTTAAATTACTTTTTCTGTTGAATTTTGTAGACTAGAGGATTTGGCCACCTCTAGTTTAATTCAAAGCAACTATGGTTTGTAGCTCAAATAAGTTTTTTTTTAGGAATGGGTCAAAATAGCATGAGGGGACTAAATTGCACAAAAAAAAATTGCACAAAGATAAATTTTCACAAGGGAACAAAATTACACAAAGATAAAATTGCACGGAGGTTCATTTTTGCACAAGAATAAAATAAAAATCAAAAAATACTAAAACATAAATTAACAAAAAAAAGTTACTGACCAAGGGTAAGGGTTAGGGGTAACAGTGATAGTAAAAAAAATAACTAATAAAAATTATTGTTAATAAAGACAAGAAAAATAAGTAAATAAAAATAAATTAATTAAAAAGAAAAAAAGCTACCTACTGGGGGTAAGGGTTAGGGGTAACAGTGATAGAAAGAAAAAATATACAAGTAATTAATAAAGAAAAAAATAATTAATTCAAAGAAGAAAAGTTACCGGCCGAGGGTTAGGAGTAACAGTGATAGTAAAAAAAAAAGTTCAACCTGTGCAAAGCTGTCTGCTCGTGCAAAAGTGACCCTTCGTGCAATTTAAAGCCCTCGTGCAAATTTGACACCTACCCAGTTTTTTTTTATGATCAATAATTTACTGTATGGTGTTATCTTTAGAGCTGAAATATTTTTTGAAAATAAATTAACTTATGGTTAACAGAAGTTCATTATTTGTACAATGCTATTTATTCAAATAAGTTGTTTTTTAAGATATTTAAAAATCCGTATACTACTCATTTATTTTGTGTATTTAGTATAATGTATATAATTTTTAGTTAGTTTGATAAATCAAGTATTGTTTAAGCTAGAAATAAAAAAAATAGAAAAATTCAAAGTTAGATAACTTTTTTTCAATAAAAAAATGTTAAAAACGTAAAAAACGCTAAAATATAATCTAAAGTTACTTAGCTTATAATTCTAAATATGTAAACTAAGACTTACTTTTGATAAACCCTATGTTTAAATAGAAAATATTTCACAAAAGTAGCTTTGAAGTGAACAGAAAATATTTATTTTATTGTTTGACAAAAGTTTTAATTTTCAGCATCTCAAATGGGATTCTCCGGAATTCGAGTTGATATTGCGGCCGGGGATTGTGGACGTTTCATAGGTTTATAATTTATTTTTATTGATTATAAATGGTTTGAAATGATTTTTGAACTAATTTGTTAGTCACTATTCATTTGTTAGATTGTAGTTTAAAAGTTATAGTATTTTTCTTTAGTTTAGAATGTCAAAGCGTGTCTTTTAGTGACAAATAAGCGGTTAAACTTTATGTTTTTAAATTTTTTTAACTTTTCTTACCTTAAATTGTTATCAAAGCTATATTTTTAACCATAGTTTTAGAAATATTGAAAATTCATGTTTGATATTAAATCAATATGGATAATTGTAATTATTTGTTTATATAAACTTATTTTATGCATATATTAACATTTTATAAATTTTTATTAAAATTTTCATTGTATATCATAAAAATTATAAATTAGCTAATAAAATAACAAAAATCTAATAATAAAAAAGTTGAAAAAGTGTAAAGCTCGATATATTTGATAATAAAAATCATACTGTTGTAATAGTCTTTTTAGTTTTGTTAAGGATTTTTTTCGTTAAAATTATTTTAATTTAGTTAGTTTTTTATACTTAATAGAAACTTAAATATGATGTTTTTAGTAAAAGAAAGAATTGTAATGAATTTAAATTAAAGTTAACTTAAAAATCTTTTAAAAGCCTGTTTTTAATAAATTTAATGTTTATGCCCTACAAATAAACATAATGGTACAAAGTTATAGATATGAATAAATAAATTTTATTTTTGGTATAATTTTTTGAAAAAAACTAATAAAAGTAGCAAAGCGCTTTCTACCTATCTTTATGATACAAACTTAGTAAAAAGCCGTTCAACATATTTCCTACTAGTTATTCAAAGTATTTTATTATAGTATTATACATTTTTAATATATGTAATTAAAATGAGTAATCTTGTAAAGGTTTTAGAAATGTTTTTTTACCTTTACCTAGAGTTTCAACTAACATACGTTTAACCATAAACTAAATTTTAAAGCGTAAATTAAATATAGTAAATGTATTGAAGTTATAGTTTTGTTTTTCTAACAAATTGCCCAACTATAAATTATTTTTTCTCTTGACAATTTGTTTTGCAATTAAGAAAAAAAATCGTCGGTTATAAATGAATCGTAACATAAAGGCTCGATGATAATAAACTAGCAATAAAAGTATTCCAATTAGAATATTTATTTGCTAAAAAATGTCTATTTTTTACTAAAAACATTTTTTAAAGATAAGTTTGACAGAAATTAAAAGCATATAAATTTTGTATTAGTAAGAAAAAAAAAAGACACCACTTAAGCATTTTCAACTATTTATTTTAAAATGATCATTTCTTCATTTCAAAATGAATCATTTTATGTTTATTTTTTTTATACTCCAACCCAACTGAAGGTTTGTTAAAAATATTAAGGAATATATAATTATAGTAGAGTAATAACCAACGCAAGAAAATTAAGTATGAAGTAATATAATTTTATTATACTTTTTAATATACTCATAAAGTATTTATATTTAGGAAAAGGAGGTGAAAATATAAGGAGGATGGAAAGTGATTCTAACGCTAGAATAAAGGTTATTAGAAATAAGTATGGTAAAACAATATCAAGTTTTGTAAAAAAACCTTAATTTCAACTTTTTTGTGTAGTTTTTTTTGAAAAAATCTTAATATTCTAATCAAGTGTTTACTTACTACAGCAATGAACTAGAAATAGGAATTAATTAATTTGAAGTATTATGAGGAAAATATTTCCACATGTTTAAAAAATAGTTTTAATGTAACCTAATACTTTATGAAAATATGTTTTTATAATATTTAGAAAAGCTCTGTTTAGATAAAAAGTAATCATATTTTAAATTGTAGTTTTTAAAAATGATTTTTATATTTTTAAGTATAAAAAAATAGGTATTTTTAAAGTTTAACTAAAGGTATATTAATATTAAACCAGAGCTACCAAGTAAACTGAAATTTGAGAAATTTTGAATAAAAGACTGTAAAAACCTAGGATTTTGATTAGGTACGAAAGATCAATCAAATAAAATAATGTTTTCAGTATCATTTAAAATTTTATTTAGTTTAAAATACATAAAAAATTATTAAAAAAAAGCATTCAGTATCGTTTCAATATTTTTATAGTACTTAAAACAGTTTTTTACTTAAAACTATTTTTTCACACTTATCAGGTAAACTGCCAAAAGAGTTATTAAAATAAGTAGTTGT
Source organism: Thalia democratica (assembly GCF_965202585.1). Classification (NCBI taxonomy): domain Eukaryota; kingdom Metazoa; phylum Chordata; class Thaliacea; order Salpida; family Salpidae; genus Thalia; species Thalia democratica. The sequence goes on from NC_139171.1 coordinate 32,788,623, forward strand.
TATTAATTATTAACTTTTATGATAACTGAAAACTTCTAATTAATATTAATAACAAAACAACAAAGTTTTGAAAAAAAAAAACCTTTAATATATATAAAAAACAAATCAAAATTTCAACTTTCTTATCTTTTAGAATTAACTGTATAACTTAAGATATCCAAAAATAAATTTTAAATGGCTTCGCGCTAACTAGCCTAACTTCAGTTGTAAATGTTATGTTGAATTTAGTTTTAAGCTTAAAATTTATTGGGTGTTAGTTTTCTTATCAGAATTTTTTTTTACCGTTGCAAGGTTACTGTGTGATATTTACATGTCTTTAATTTTTTATTTCTTTAATTTTATAGTTGTTTTAATTTAAAAAAGATTCTGAGCAACGAGGAATCGTGTGGTCGCGTTCCCGTGTCAATCTCAGGGGGTGAGGCGGCCAAGAACAAAGCTAAAGAACTCGTAGAAGAGTTTAACAAGTTAAACATGGGTTATTTTGAGTTTTTATTTGCTTTGGTTAAGTATTAAATGTTTGAACAAGTTTTTTAAAACATAAAATTACAAACAATACATTTAATAAGACCAAATATTTAATTTAAGCTACTTACGACTTAAAGTTATAAACTCATAAAAATTTATATTTTTAATTTAATTGTTTTAGCCATATTAACTAATTACATAAGAATTAAATAAAAAAATTAAAATATTTGAAATTATTTTTTCATTTTATTTTTTATTTTTTACAGAATCAAATGTCTCTCATCAAACTTATGACAACGGGTAAGTGTTTATTGAAGTACAAAAGTTATAAATTTGCTTGTTTAGTTTTAAATGTGGGCTGTTGTTTTAGTAACAACTAAATGTTAAATTAGTTGTTTACAGTCACAGATTTTGACTATTTTCTACAGTTTTTAACTAACCACTAAACTGTAAACTGATGTATTTAGTAAAAACTCAATAAAATAAGTTGTATTAACATTATATATATATATATTTGGTAATGTTTATTATTAATATTTTGTTGTTTCATGCTGATAACTTTTTAAGATTTTTTATCAGCTTTAATCCTAATGCACTTTGAAAGTGATCAATTGAAAACAAAACAAATCAATTATCTATGCAGCATGTATATTCAAAAGGCAAACCAAACAAATTATATTAGTAAATATAACCATTTATGAGTGTTTAATATTATAATTAACGATCATTGTTAATTTAAAAAATCAACTAAACAGCGACAGTGGATTTTACTAACACTTTTTATTAACTTTTGTAATAAAGTTTGGTACTTGAAACTGAAAACTTATACTAAACAAAATTAACTCTAATTGTTGCCACTAAAATAAAGTAAGAGTAATTTAAATTAAAACAAAACGAACGATATTTCAATAATTATTGCACAGTTGTTAAAAACACAAACCAAACTAACTATATAACTTAACATAGTTATTTATAATTGTTGAATACAGTAGTTTTTTATGTTAGTTATAATAAAAATATTTTTTTATTACAATATTTTTTTATTATGATTATTGTAAGCTTATAGTAGTTTATTATATATTATTTAATTTATAATTGTTGAATAATGTAGTTTATTACATATTATTTAATTTATACTTGTTAAATATAGTAATTTATAATTGTTATTATATTGAAATTATTTATTTATTACAATAATTTTTTATTATAATTATAGTTGTCATATTATATTGTAATGAAATATAATTATTTATAATTGTCGAATATAGTAGTTTATTATGTAAGTCATTATGAAATCATTTTTTTATCACAATAATTTTTTATTAAGATTATAGTAAGCTTACAGTAGTTTATTATATATTATTCAATTTATAATTGTTAAATATAGTAGGTTACTATATTTTAATGAAATTATTTATTACAATTTTTTTTATTATAATTACTGTAAGCTTATAATTGTAATGAAAACAGTGACAGCGGGTTCGACTGGCAGCAGATAATCGAGGACAGCTCGGTTGAGAGCGAGAAGCGATGGGTGGGATTGGTGGAAATTAAAAAGAACTTTTATATCGAAGACGACGACGTTGGCGAAATGAAACCCAAACAGGTTGCGCTGTGGAGGTAAGATTCGTAGTTGTTGTTTTTTTTTTCACTTATAAAGATGTGAAATTAATTGCTCAAGTGTTATTATGATAAAAAGTTACGCCTACCACAACGTAATAGCTACTGCCTTAGTCTTATGTTTTGTTCATTTACTATTACAATTACTTCACTACTTGTAACAAATTAAAAATCAAAAAGTTTACAACTTATAATAATCGGCGAATTTTATAGCTTTTGTTATGTCATAAAAAGCTCTTCCATGTTGTTTTTATTAAAATTAAACATTTTTTACAGGAAGGACAACAACGAGCTTCAAGTGGACGATATAAGCGATTTGAAGCGAAAAGTATTGAACCCGGTGTTGAATTTCAACCATGCGTTCAAACACTACCCTGAACTACTGACTCAAATAGACAAGCAGGGTTTCACCAAGCCTTCGCCCATACAGGTGTTTAATTTATAATATTTCGATTGTGTAGATAGAATGTTAGTGTTACATAATATATTTTAAGTATATACTGTCTTTGTTTCAATTTAATTATAGCTTGGTTTAGTCAACCAGTTAACATAGGTATTTACCCGTACAGGTATTTATATAGGATTTGAACAATTTGTACTTTAAATTTTTTAATTCAATATAAAGTTTATAGTAAAACAAGTAGTTACATGTCAATTACAGGTATTTCAACTGGTTTTTTAAATTCTTTTCTTTAGTAGCGATAATATATGCCTAGTTGTATGAGTTTGTTTGTTTTGAAAGTGAAAATGGATTCTTAATAAATTTAAAAGTAATTAAAAAGCTCTTTTTTTTAGCTTGGTTTTTTTAAGTACTTGAGATGATATTAAAATGTTTAGTGTAAAATTGATTTTTCAAATGTATAAATCTAGTTAAGTCTTTTTAGTGAAATACAACATTTACAGTCGCAAGCATGGCCGCTGTTGATGTCCGGGTTCAATGTCATAGGAATTGCTCAGACGGGCACAGGAAAAACACTGGCTTTTCTCCTACCTGCGTTGATACACATCGAAATGCAAATAAAGTTTGTTATGTTTTATTTATATGTGTGGTTTATAAGAGAGTTTACACTTGAGTTCTATATTTTTTTGAAGAGTACTTGATGTTAATAAAATTGTTATTACATTATGAAAAGTATCACCTTGGCTGTTTTTTAAAACTATTTGTTGCAACTAAACATAACATGTTCCAGATATAGCTGAGCATAGACTGTTTTTACCAAAGTGCTAATTGTATTAATAGAAAGTGAGCTATAATGCACATTATTAGTGAATGTACTGTTTTATAAACCCTTTGTGACTATATTAACCACCAAACTGAATAAGTATATGACTATAGTTTTATATGATAGTTTTATAGCAACAAGAGCTAAAAACCTAAATAAAAAATTTTTTTTGATAAATACTTGTTGTATTGCTACTTGTTTTTTTATTTTTCAACAACAATATGTGACATAAAGTAAATAAATACACACAGACCCCGAAACGAGCGTAAAGGGCCGACTGTGCTGGTTTTATCGCCTACAAGAGAACTAGCACTACAAATACACAAGGAAGTTTCCAAGTATTCGTACAAAGGAATTAAATGGTCTGTTTGAACACTGTGGAATATTTTAAGTTTTCATCTTTATAAATAACAGTTAAACATCTCGACTTAATGTTAAAAAGAATAATATAACTTCCAATACTTTAATATTTTATTTTTTAAACATTGTTTCATTCAAAAAATTATCATCAGTCAATAGTAAAATAATATTCAAACAGAAAAAAAGTTGTAGTTGTTTTGTAGTAATGATATTTAAAAGCTAGGTAATATTTAATCAAGCTTAATTATCTCGGGTAGCTATCAGGTTTTACAAAAAAAACAAATTGTTCACTTCCATACTAGTAATTTTAAACAAAAATCACAAAATTTTTATCCATGAAATTTGGCCCAACACCTACCCACCACTTTTAATAATTAGTATTAATTTTACTAACAGCAACTGCATATACGGCGGGGGCGATAGAAGGCAGCAGATACAGATGTGTAGGAACGGTGGGGAAATTGTGGTGGCCACTCCGGGAAGGTTCAACGATTTGAAGGAGAACGGGGTGATTGACGTGTCCGACGTCACTTACATGGTTTGTTACGTCACAATACATGACTTTTGATTACCTTGTAATGTCCTGTTAGAGTTGTATGTATTTGGTTTTGAATTTGCAATAAAATAAATATGAGGTGTAGTTCGAAAACCAGAGAAAAATTTAAATTGAAAAAAATGTTGTGTTTTCAGTAGAGTGTGTGATTAGGTGCTCATATAAACTTGTTTGTAAAATACCAAGAATAATGCTCATCATAATAAGTAATTCATCAAGATGTTTATGTTGTAGTATGTAAAATAAATACATTAAAAAAGTCCAATAATGAGTTGAAACATAAAGACGACGTTGTATAAAAACTTGGTATAATACTTGATGTAAATCTTGTTATGTAAATACAATCTTTTATTTAATTTTTGACAATGAAATGTTTAACTTGACAATTTTTATGGAAGTATATAAGCTAAAGTATCAAACATATTAAGATTTAAGACATTTATTTTAAATAAACTGAATCAACGGAGATCTTACGTTAAATATTAAAGTATTTAATAAATACCAACATTTAGGTATATGTTTATATTTTGATCCAACCATTTTTAGGTATTGGACGAAGCGGACAGAATGCTGGACATGGGGTTCGAGCCTCAGATCAGGAAAATTTTGCTGGACATCCGCCCCGATTGCCAGAAAGTGATGACGTCAGCAACTTGGCCGCCCGGTTTGTGTTATTTTACATAATAATAAACTAAACAAATTTAACAAATTAAGTAAGCAATTACTCTTTGCTAACGACAAATTCCTACAAAGACTGGTGATTTTTTCTGCTTTGAATAAGCTGGGGTTATGTAGCTCGTATTGTTGTATTGTATTACTCTCTTTACATATTGTTCATTCGTATTAATTGCATGTAGTTAGTTATTTAAAACTAAATAAACATAGCAATTTAAATAATCATTTTCAAAAGGTGTGGAGAAAATGGCTGTGAGGTACATGACAGATCCGTTCCGCGTTTGCGTCGGTTCCTTGGATCTCACCGTAAGTTTTATAAATTTAATTATAATTAGTTTTTATTACCAGACTCACCTGTTTCGTAGATCTCACTGTAATATTAAGTAGATTTTAAACATTTGTAGGTCCTACTGTGGGTATTTTGTATTTATTATGTTTTATATTTATTTCTGAAATTAATTTTGCTGTTTATTTGATGTTAAGGTCATACCATGCTCCAAATTTTTAGTAATTAATCATGAATCATATTGTGTTTGTTTTTATTTAAACTTTGGTTTTATATCTAAAACACTTTCCAACGATAATTTAATCGTTAACTTAATCAGATTGAAAAAGAACAAAAAACTTTCTTTTTTAAACTTTGATTTGATGATATATTTCTCCTGTTGAGATAGAAAAACTTCATCTTGTTTTAAACATATTCTTTTCGATACCTTTAAGCCAGCGATTTTTAACATTTTTCATATTTTACCCCTTTTTAAGTTATTACCAAATTTACTCACAATATACAAAACAAAGTTTAATTTTTTTAAATTTAAGCTTATTAAGTATAAAAATAGTAAATTATGCAATTGTAGATCAAAAAACAATTGTCCAGTTAAAGGTGAATGTCTTACCAAAGGAGTTATTTACAAAGCAACAGTCATGTATAACAAAAAAGAACATATTTATATTGGTTCAACTGGGAGACAATTTAAAAATAGATTTTACGAACACACACAATCCTTTAATGATGTAAAGAAGAAAGAAAGCACAAAATTAAGTAGATTCATTCACAAAATAAAGAATAGTAACCCTGATTGGAGAAATATGATAAAATGGGAAATTGTTCATCGCAGTAACCAAAACAAGCCCAGTAAAATTTGCACCCTATGTAACTTAGAAAGACTCGAAATCGCATTTGCGGATAAAAACAAACTTTTAAACTTGAGATCAGAACTGGTGGGAAAATGTAGACATTTTACAAAATTTTATTTAAAGTCTTAATTTGCTAGATTTAAGTTTAATCTACCTTTGTTTTCATTATACAGTTTTGTTTTTATCGTTTGATTTTTGTTATGATTGTATTTACGTTAATTATAATTTATCTTGCTGAATATTACTAAAATTCAATTAGTTAACTAATCACCTAATCAACTAATTACTTATCTAAAACTATATAAAATGTTTGTCCGTTGCAACTTATTAGTTTGTTTACTTTTACTTGTGATCATCGCACTAGCGTGAAACAATTGTTAAGTAATAAACTTTTTAACAATTTAACTTTTGTCATAATTGTAAAAATAGTAAATTTTAAAGAGTTTATTTAGCTTAAAAAAACAGTTAAATACTAACCTATAAATTAAAAAAACAATTAAGGGCATAGGGGGGGGGGGGGTAAACACCCTTTTTTGGTTTTTGATCTTATTTTATTTGGTTTTTACTAAGCTACAAAATGCTTTTTACAGATTAAAAAAATTCAAAATAGTTTTTGAGATATAGCCGGTCAAAGTCAGAGGCAACAATAGGATCCTTATGGGAGGCGCAAACTAAAACGGCAAAAATAGACTATTTCACTAAAAATCTATCTTCTCCTACATTTTTTAAGATAACTTCCTCAAATTTTAAGGAAATGTTCCTTGATATAGTTAAAAAATTCTGTCGGAATTTTTTTTTTTTAAATTAAAAAATGAAAATTTTATTTTAAAAATAAAAAAAAAAACAGTTTTTTTTTGTTTTTTAAATTAATATAAATTTATTATTTCCAAAAACTTGCCTGAAAAAGCAATAATTTTCCAATGTTTATCAAGTTTAATTTTAAATGTTTTTTAAACTATCTTGTAATATTTGCTAACAGGCAGCGAAGACAGTGGAGCAGATAATAGAAGTGATAGATGAGGAGGACAAGCAGGAAAGACTGTTCATGTTCATGGACGATATGAAGGAAGACGATAAGGCGATCGTGTTTGTCGGCAGGAGATCTTCGTTAGTATTGCTTGTTGTTTGAAGTTTGTGCATTTGAAGTTAAATTGTTTGAATTGAGGGTTTAGTTTAATTGGTTTTTAGCAAGTTATCTCACATTTTTTTTTTCGACGTTTTCTGTTTTTCACTATAACTTGAATTGTTGAAAATAAAAACTGATGAGGTTGATCCTAATTAAAATCCTTCGTTTGTAATCCGTACCTTTTAATTTTGAATTTATGAATAATGATAGTAACTAAATAATGTGAAGCTTTCAAATTAATATGCATACATTTTCAACCGAAAAATTATAAATGTACAATAAGACATGTCATAACCTATTTTTGAAAAATCTTAAAGCTTTTTAACAATGTCTAAAATAAATATTTGTTTATTTTATGTCTATCTCTGTATATATATGTTATAATATCTATAATTATATCAGGGTATCCCAAAATGAGTCATATGGTTCTCCTGGGGTCATTTTAGAAACTTTGGGGCTTTTAATTTGAAACTTACACTAGATTTTTTGGAGTAAATGATAAGAAGTAAAAAAGTCTTAGGCGTATTTTAGGGTAGTTTTAAAACTTGTACGAGTTATTTCGGGAAAGTTGCCATCTTAGAATGTTAGAAGGGCAATAAGCTGCAAAAGGAAAGGGGGGATCCATCTTTTAAAACTTCCACTAGATATTCTGGAGTTGGTGCTGAAAGCAAAAAAAAGTATCAGGTAGTTTCTGAGAAATTGTTTAAGGGGGCCATTGCTTTTTTAATTTTCTCAAAAAGGGCTCATGAAAAAAAGTTTGGGAAACGCTGATATATACATATCAGTTAGAATAATTAGAATTAGTATGATTAATTTAGTTAACCAAAAAATAACTACTTGCAACTTTTGACAAGCATTTCTAGTTTTTGACTGGAATTATATTAATAATAAATAATAATTATTATAATTATATAATATAATAAATATTATAATAATTAAAAAAATAAATAATATTAATTAATATTTTCACGCAGTTGTGATGCGCTCGCCTCCATTCTTCACTCGAAAGAAATATTCACTTCTCAATCGTTGCACGGCGGGTTGGAACAATGCGACAGAGAACAAATATTCGAAGATTTCAAATCAGGTTGGTTTGTTTATTACTTATATTGGAAGTATTATTTTATGAGTAACTTAAATTGATACAAGATAATTATAATCGTAGATTAATATGTATATTGTTATAGTCTTAACTTCGACTAATAAAAGACAATTATAATCATAGGTTATGTATACTGTTATAATCTTAAGTCAGATATGGATTAATTTAATCTGTTTTTTTTTAACTTAGTATGGTAAATATAAATAAACAGTTTTATTATACTTTTACAATTTATATTATTGGCCTTTATTGTTAAAAATAAAAAGTTAAACAGAGTACAAAATTTTCGGTTAATTTTGATTTGTACTCAGTCTTGTGAAATTTTTGCAATATCATTGAGACAAAATTAATTCATTTACAACTTTTTTTGTATCAAAAGAATAGACAATATAATTACTATATATTACTTAAAAAATATTAGATTGAATAATTTTTAAAATGGTTGCATAAAAAGTGTATGAGAGAAAAAGTAGTTCATTATTACCGTTATAGTTTGCTCCTTCAGAAAGATACCTACCGAATTTTCCAACTTTGATTCGCTTTAACTTAAAACTGTTTAGAAGTTGAAAAATTACTAAAAAGCAGCTGGTAGCTTACTTACTACCAAGCAAGATTTTTGAGAAAAAGTTTTAAAAGGATGACCAAACTCTATAATTGTCAAATACTAAATAGTCTTTAGTTTTACCAAAAAATCATTGAGTATCCTGTTACTTAAATTTCAAACTTACTTGAATTTTTGCCTTTAATTAAACTTTATTTTGACATTTATGATTTATGAATTAATTATTAAGTAAAGCCATGCAGTGGTCTTACTTAGTTTTTTTAGTTTTAGTCATATTTTGATTGTTTATTTATACGTTTGAGTACAAAAATATAAACTAAAGTGACTGTGTCTCAAAAGTTAATTGAAATCTTTTTATTCTATAAAAATTGTAATGTAAATGATAATTGTTGTAATTCATAAATAAGAGTATGTTAATTTTAATAAAAACTGCCTTTACTTATGTTATTGGCCCTAAAATTTAACAAATGAAAAAAATAACTGGCTGAGTAAACATAAACAATAATTTTGTTAGTGTTAAAATATATTTAATGTGTTTTGTTTCAATTAATTTTTTTTCACAATTTGACTAAGTAAAAATGAAAATACTAAGTACTTGACACAAATACTAAGTAATAATATTATTAATGAATTTGATATTGCTATGACTAACTGTACCCTGAAATGCAAATAGTACAATAATTTGTTAAAATTACTTATTAACATTTATTAATACAAAAAAAAAGATTGTCGCCTGCATATAAAGATGCTGATTTAAAATTTTAATTTGTATTCATCAAAATTTCTTTCACAAAAATTAAGGTCATGTTTGTAAACTAAAAACTTCAAATTAACTTCTTATTTGAAATGTTTTCATAGGACGGACGCGAGTGTTGATAGCCACGGATCTCGTGTCACGTGGTTTGGATGTCTGTGACGTAACACACGTCATCAATTACGATTTCCCGCGAAACATTGAAGAATACGTTCACAGAATCGGAAGAACTGGTTATTTTTTAAAACTGTTAAATAGAAATAGAGATTCTGATTTTTTTTTTAGATATTTAGAATTATTTTTGATCTGACACTGAATTTTTTTAAATACTTATATATAAAAAGTTGGTTAATAAAGTGTTATTTTTTGTTTTATTTGTAAACAGTAGGCACACAGTTAAGTAGTTAAAAAAGATAAATAATAAATATTTAAATTGAAACTCATTTAATCATGCTGTGAAGACTTTTATTAAAACAGAAGTTTGAGTAGACATTTGTTAGATTGTTAATTATATAATACAGGAAGAGCCGGTCGTTCGGGAAAATCAATTTCTTTTTTCACCAGAAGTAATTGGGGGGTGGCTGCAGAACTGATTAAAATATTAGAGAAAGCTGAAGCTGTAAGTTAAAAATATGATAAATAATATATATTGATGCATTTGTATTCAAGTGTATCAATTTGTTGGTGCATTTTGTGTTATTAAATCTGAAGTGTTTGAATTAGAAAAATTGTTATTTTGCATATAAATTTCAAAATTTTGTTGGAGCTACAGTAGTATTTTGTAATTGCATATATTATGCTTGATTTGGTATAAGTATATAATTGCCACATATTCAGTCTAGATTTAAAGTTATAACAGGGTTGCCACTCGGTCAGGAAAAGTCAGGAAAAATTTAAAAAAATTACAAAAGTCAGGAAAAGTCAGGTAAAAATGGGGGTTTTGAAAAAAAGTCAGGAAAAGTCAGGAAATTTTATAAAATTTAAAAAAAATTCAGATTTTGTCAGTTTAAATTTACAAAATTCATTGTTTTTCAAAGCCTTCAAATGGTAAAAATAGATTAAAAACCTTTAAAGTCAGAAAAAAAATCCAAAATTTTCCTGGAAGTTGACAAAAATATTTAATTTTATTTCCAATGCCCTCAACCTGGTGTAAGTTAGTAAAATATCCTTTATAATTTGCAAAAATTTTCTATTAACATATTGAACAAGTACCCTACTTGAACAAGCAGATTTTGTAAGCTTTTTAGTATTGATAATCTGTAGCAAGGACACTTCCATAGTGAAACTGTGATATATACAGAAAAATTGTAAAAGTTCCTTTTATGTCATTTATTTATCTAGATACATTTATGCTAGAAAATGCTTAAAATTGTGTCTTTTTTCAGACAAGCTGTGTTTATAAGGTGATAATACAAGTATTTTGCTGATAGAGCTGTTTATTACAAACATGAATCATACACAGATGGTTTAAGTGATGTACTGGAAGCTTAGTAATTCAGCAAAAAACAGTTGTTTTTAACCTGTATTAAAATTAGATTTAAAACTTTATATAGTTTTAAGTGTTAGATTATGTATTTTAGAATAAGTTTGATTTAAGAGTATGATTTAGAAAAGTCAGGAAAACTTTGGTAAAAAGTCAGGAAAAGTCAGGAAATTTTTCTCAGCTTGATCAGTGGCAACCATGTTATAATATTCAGGCTAGTCAATAACTTTTTTTTTATACTTTAAATTAGTTTTTATAACCAAGAAATCAATTGTTCTTCTTGAAAGTTTACACACCTTTATTCTAAAAAATATTATTATTTTAGTACTATGATTTACTGAATTAAAATCCTCATATTTATTCAAATAATGCAGAACGTACCTGAAGAGCTGCCGGGCATGGCGGAGAGATTTCAGAAGATGAAGGAGAGAAGAGCTCACGACAGGAGCGTGTACGGCGGCAGTTACCGTGGCAACTCGGGCAGGGGTGGCAACCGCGGAAGAGGTGGTTTCCGTGACAACAGAGGTGGAAGGCGGGACCGTTGGTAGATGGTGGAGATTAGGAAAATATTTTAAAAATCTTTTAATTATTTCGTTACTTTTTTACTGTTCGTTTATTTTTGATTAAAATTTGTGAAATCCAACTTGGTTTATCGAGATGCTTGAAATTGTTTTTAGATTTTTTCTTTTTCAAACCAGGATTTTCCAAAGCGTGCGATTCAAACATCATTCAGGCGTTTCAGCATATATACATGTAAATCATGGTTTCCCAAACTTTTTTCTAATGGCCCCCTTTGAAAAAATAAAAAAAGCTATGGCCCCCTTCAACATGATAACTCAAGAAACTGCCATTAAAAGCACTTAAGACTTATTTTTGCTCTTCATCAAAACTCCAGAATATCTAGTGTAAGTTTCAAATTATGACCTCACGGCCCGCTGAGGATCATGGCCCCCTAAGGGACCACTTGGCCAACTTTTGGAAACCCTGATGTAAATGAAGCATTCCAACACTTGAAAGCCCAATTATTTTTGAAATGGCTTAATGCTTACTATAGTAAGAAACTCAATAAGTGTAAAATTGTATTTAGGCCCATGTTAGTAGAGCTTTCTTTTGACATAAATATTTCTTATGATAGTTTTCAGAACGATGCCTATTTATCCCGTTATGTTTTACATGATAAAATTTGACAACTATGTGATAGATATGATATTTAGATAAAAAAAAGTCCAAAATGCAATAAATATTGATATTATACTTTAGGTTTATTAAAAAAAGTTTTTGTAGTTAATTGTTGCTTTAAAAAATCATCGATTAATTTAAGAAATCCTTTTATATACTTACATAAATATATTAACTAATAAAAAAAACTGATAAATTTAAGTTTTGAAATGCACTTGTAATAAGTAAAAACAAGGGTGTGATACAAATTAGATTGTAATAGAAATTTAATTAGCCAAAGAGTAATTTTATAACAAAAATTAAAGAAAAATATTATTAAGTAGTTTTCTACTAAAAGTATTATTATAATATACTTACATAATAGTTGCAACAACTGTTATATTAAAAAAAAAGCTTGCCAAAGAACCTAGAATTCACCAAGAAGAACAAAAGTTTTACGTGTAAAATAACGAAACTTAAGACAAAAATCTACTAATAGAAATATAAAAACGTCTTCAAAATATAATTTAGACGAAAAGTTGTTTTAGATTACTGTATTGAAAATCTTTGATATAGACTAAATATGCAATAAACGACCAACAGCATCCGAGATAACCTACGACCGGTTTCGTCCTTATAAGGACACATCAGGCAGGCACAGCCACGAGAAACCGCTGTTGTGATCTTAATATGCAGGAAATGTTTCTTCGAAAAAAAAGCTAAATCGTTTTTGAACAACGATAAAATATCGATTATTAAATCACAGTCTTGAAAGATTTTACAATGAAATATTATCTTTGCAAATAAATATCGGAGATTTCTGGTTGGAACAACTAACTGGGTTGATGCAAAGACTTATGGCAGTCATCGATGATCAAGAGGCAACAGCAAAACAGTTCAGAGACGCCATACAATTAATTAATGTATTCCAAACTTCAGATATGGTGAGAAAAATTGCGAATATATTTGAAGAAGTTGTTGTCAGCGCGACGCTTCCAATAACCTCCTCTTTGCAGGTGTTTGAAATGAATAAATTTTTAACCACTGTTAACACTTTAAACCATTCTAATATTTTTCAAAAGTACAGCACAACTTTGTTAAATCTGGGTGGGTGTCACTTTTGTACGGCGACACTTTTTCACGGGGACTTTTTTGCCCGAGCATCACTTTTGCAAAGGTTCTTATTAACTTTTTTTTTGCTATTGTGACGATCGCTCGGCTCTGCAGTACTATCCTTAGACGGAGCCGGCGGTCGAGACTTATCTTCTTCACTAACAACGAGGTCAGGCGCGTTGCCTGGCCCAGAGCGGGTGGTCATTTTGACTATCTTTTTTACTACTTTCTTCGTATTCATTTCGCGCTACTTATCGATTGATATACCGCGAATGAATGGTCAAGTAAGTATAAAACTAAAACAATAAAAATATATAAACACAAAACTATTTATTAATTGAACTCACAACGTAAAATATAATCACAATTAATACTTAATAATCGTAAGTAAATGAACACAAGTACAATATAAAGACTAAAAAACTAGCAAAAGTAAACAATGACTTTTATTTTCAATCGGTATGATAAAAAGCGACGTATCGTTCATGCGTAGTATATATATAGTGCTTTAACAACCCCTTTTTCCCAATTCTCTCAATTTATAACAATGTCTGTTAGACTGCTACACTATCACTAAAAAGTTACGAATCTGCAAAAACGAAAACACCTGAAATAACACGTCCTAGCGTGAACACAGCAATTAAATCTACCTCTATTGTTATTGAATTTATCTGAAAATATGCAGTTATGTTAATAACTAAGCCTAAATGAAATGAATACTAAAACCTAAGAAAGCAGAGTCTTTTCAAGTTAAAATAAAAGCAAGTTTTTTCGCACATAAGTATACGTTTCTGTAGATTTGCAGAAACGTACCAAGCTACGAACCCTTACCTTGGTCAGTTACTGTTTTATATGTTAATCTATCAAATTCTTTTTCATCTTTTTTAAACTTAGTTTTATTTATTTTGCAAAAATTGACTTTTCGTACAAAAGTGCAAAAGTGACATTCTGTGCAAAATTGCTAAAGAGTCTAGTTCTAGTTATTATTTTTAGCATGCCAAAATACTCAAAATAAAAGATAAACTTATCTTATAAGATGAATTATATATCTTGTAGGTTTAGTTTCAAGGAACTGCAAACATAGGTCACCATAATTTTAAAACATTTTAATTTAAGTATTTCTATTCAAATATCCTCATTGCAAATTTCAAAAGTTAGCGACTTCTTAATTAAAATTTTTTATAAATTGTATCCCACAAACTTTGTTTTGGAATAGTGTTATTAACTAGTTTAAATTAAAATCTACAACTTGATGGAAAAAAATTACTACTTTTTTGTTATTTTCCACAAAATTCAAGTTTTTTTTGATACTTTTTGCTACAATAAACATTCGATTGTCAAAAATGAAGGTTGTGTTAATTGATTCATATATAAAATGCTAAAAAATTTGTTTGTTACAATTTTGCAGAAAATTACTTATAAGTAGAGGTCTACAAAATATTTACCACCAAGTAAAAACTAGTTTATAACGCTTATCAGTTGTATTCATATATATTTTTATAAGAAACGAATCATTATTTTTTTTTTATTTTTTTTTATTTACAGCGTATTCAAAATATAAATTCACAAGAAATTGTTTCAAATGTATGACTAAAATTTATCTTTAAAAACAAACTAGAACTCAAAAGTTACAAAAATCACTCAAATTTTTCAAATAAATAAAATAATCAGCCAATTAGTTCAATTCTCACCGGGTCACCTTCAAACTGCAGAAGATCAGCATGTAACTGTTCAACGACTTCGATCAGATCAAAAGTAGCGAATGGAATACAAACGATCATGCAGCCCCCCTTTCGCATCTTTTCATTAGCTACAGTCAACCAAGCTGAAACTTTCTTTCTTACTTGTGTATCTTTAAAGCTAATAATTAGTCCATCGCCAAAAGCATGAAATACTTTGGAAAGATTCTCACAAATTATGACCAACTCCTCAAGGCAAGTTAGTACTACGCTTTTCAGAAGCGGTGAAGAATGCCCTAAACACTGAACTGACTCATCTCCTGAAATGTAGTTATAAAGACGACTTCGAGACAAGTCTGTTGTGAAATCACTAATAATTTTTATCGTATCACAATAATGATCCTGGTTCTCAGAGGTTTCTGATTTGTCATCATTTTTTAACAGGCTGATAAACGGCTTTGACAAGCATTTTGTAACAGAAGATTTCCATTGTGAAACCTGTCGGTCATCAAGAACCTCAAGGTCAAAAAAACTTTGATAGGCATGAGAAAAACAGACGTAGAGATGATCAAAATAATTGGATATTTTCAAACACCTGCTTTGTGTAAGTGTTGCATTGCAAGGAGGCATTTCAGGTATCTCTGGTGAACTTGTGGCATTATCTGTCGGAATCTGTGGACGGGTAACTGATGTTACAACCAAACTTCTTTCGCTCCTTATCAAAATGTTTGTTTTGAAATTTAGTGTTTATTTAAAAATCAAGGCAAATAAATAATTAAGTTTTTCTAATGCTTGCAATTGTTTCAACAGGTGTTTACTTTATATAGCATAATGTTTACCAATATTATGTCTTAATATTATGTTTATCTTTCAAAGCTATTTGTTATGAAAGTTAGCTGTGTGAAAATGTAATTTATTACCAAATTTTATAA
Source organism: Thalia democratica (assembly GCF_965202585.1). Taxonomy (NCBI): domain Eukaryota; kingdom Metazoa; phylum Chordata; class Thaliacea; order Salpida; family Salpidae; genus Thalia; species Thalia democratica. The sequence continues at coordinate 32,804,565 of NC_139171.1, forward strand.
TCTTGTTACTTGGAAAAGTTTTTTGACCAAATAGAAATTACAAAAAGCTTAAATAGTAATGAAGTTTAACTCACGTTTTCTCGATAACTTTAGGGTTTTTAGACACAGTTTGTACATTCAGTGACCCATTTGTTGTTTTGTAGATAAGGTGAGCTAAAAATGCACATATTAAAGCAAATTCAAGCCATCCTAACTTTAAAAATAGTTGGAAAAGAGCCATTATTTATACACTACGCTGTAAAACTGATTCAGTTACTTAATGTTAATTTAGTATTTTCAAATACAACTATGTAAATCATAGCAAACTCATATTTAAAAAAAAAGTTAACTAAAAAAGTTTAGTTTTACAAACTTAATCAGTTTACTATAACATCTAAAATTGTATACACAGCTTTGTTAAAGCCTCCACAAACTTTATTGTTTTTTGAAAAAGGAACAAAAAATTGAATAATCAAATAAAAACTTGTGATAAACTTTATTTATATCTATTTAAAAACAGATTAACACTAAATAACTAATAATTATATGACAATTGAACCTTTATTTTTTTATAGTTTGTAGCTTGATTTAAATTTTTAATCTGATAGCTTTGAAATTCAAACAAGTTCGAACTTTCATAACACAACTGATTTCAACTTCGTTAGCTAATCTGCTACTTAGTTTAAGTACAGATATTGATTATACTATGATAAGTCTGTACTTTATTAAAAGTACTTTGTTTTCAATGAAAACCAATACGTTTATAAGTAGTTTTAGACATTGAAATAATATATCAATTAAAAAACAGGTTTACACATAGATACCTTTTGTAACTTAATGTTGTAAAGTTAGCTTTTTTAAAGCAGAAATAATAAGTCCACTAAAAATGTATTGAAAAACTTTAGACACATTTTAAATTAAAAAAAATTTAATAACTGTTTGTTCCTAGAAAAGACACTTTATACTCATTTGGGTATATATTTAGTGATTAAGAAAGCAAAACATTTAATTTTTTTAGGAATAAAAATCTAAATGCTTTGAAACAATTTTTAAATGCCGCAAATAATTATATTTCGTTTATGTTTTTGCAAAGTAAAAAATAAATAAATGTGTTGCTTTGTTTTGTTTTTTTAATAGTCTTTTTTGAGTGTATCAACTAGAAGATTTCGATCTTAAAACTCATACAGTTTTTAAAACTTTTATTTAGGACCCCTAAACCATATCTTATTTTAAGGGTTTTATATAAGTTTTATGTTCATACAAGAATATAGCTAGGTAACTATTTTTCTCAAATATTGAAAAATATATTTAAACTGTGTCAAGCTAATTATATCAAACAGTAAGATTCATAAAAATTTAATTTATGTTCAGAAAATTAATTTTCATTGGTTATAAGCTATTGATTTGCAATTATGTTTTTAGGTCTTAATACTTCTAGGATGATAACCCACCTTAACTATAAAGTTATAGATTATTTTTGTATAAAACAGTTTTGTTTAAGTTTTTATCAGAGTCTCATTTTTTAAACTGCGTAGACAACTTTTTGTATAGTTTTAGATTTTGACCATGTAATGAAAACATTAAAAAAAGTTCTTCCTAAAGTCTAATTCTTATAAAACCAACCCAAAAAAAAAAAAGTAAACAAATTATAACTATACTTTAAAAATGACTACACATTTAATATACTTCATTAATTTAAAATATTAGTCTAAATTACTTATACTGAACATAAAGTCCTAAATTTTAAAGTTAAACAACTAGCTTGTTACTGTAATCACAAAATATGTTTTACGTATTTTACCATTTACCGTTTTTTTTTAAACAATATGTTCAATAAAGTTTTACCTACACGGATTTGTTTTATAAGTTTTATTGGAGTAATTATTATTTACAGAAGATTTTTATATCAAGACGAGTAGTTATTTAAGATTGTTACAAAGTGGGCAGGTATTAGAAATGCACGAAGGTACACTTTTGCTAGGAGTCATACTTGCAAAGTATTTAATTTTAGTATCACTTGTACCCCTAACCATTGGTCGGTAAGCGATTCCTTCTGCCGTGTAAAAATGATGCTTCGTGCAATACTGAACCGTTAGAGTTTATTTTCCCAAACTCAACCACCAAAATGAATACTTTTGAGGTTAAAAGTTCCTTTATGTTGATCGAGTTTACTTTTAGAAAAAACTTTATAATTTTTTTTATGAAGTTTTAGTAGTAACATTAAATCATTTCAAATAAACATGTACAGGAATTTTCAACTTTCTCCTATAATTATCAGAGTTATTCGTTTCAGCCAAACAACTATAAATTAAACAACCTTAAACTATAAATGAAACTTATTTCAAAAGTTTGTTAAAAAAACCTTTAAATAAGTGTTTGGTTTAAGTTACACAAATAAAAGAAAAATAGTCATTACTCTAAATATGCAAGTGAGTTTTTATTTTTTTTTGTCAAGGAAATGTAATGATAAATTTTTATGTTTTTCTCAATTAGCTTTTCATAACTTGATATCAGAAAAAGAATGAAATACTAATCTTAGTATTTTTATTTTACTAATTCAAAATAAAAATTGCTCCGTTAAAAAAATCACCCCTTACTTGCCCACCGATCAAATAAAACCAAAAGGGAACGATATCGGCTGCCCAGGAAAACCCTGTTGCAGAGTAATTTAGAATATTTCTAGAAAACTCTAGTCAAGGCAAGAGAAAATCTCATACTTTTTAAGCAACTTTTAAATCAGCTAAAGAATGATACCGGAATTTGTACTTTTAGTTTGCAGAATTATTCTTTTAGTATAAAGAAGTTAATTTCCATGAACTGTAAGTTAATAAGAATAGAACTATAGTATTGTGTTTTATTTGTAGATTAAATCATTCACTGAAATTTAAGAAAATTCAAATTTAGCTCTTGGGCGATAACGTTTAAATATTTATATATGTCAATTTTCCTATAAAAGTTGAACGAGGGCATAAGTAGCCGAATAATTCTGGCAACTATGCACATCAGACATGAAATGAAACAATCTTTATAAACTTTTAAAGCTGTTGAAAATATACCGCCTAAATAAAAATAGTATTTTAATATTTACTATCTTATAATAAGTATATTTTTAAAGAATTTTTTATACAATTAAACCTATCAATTCCACTTATACACCATTTTATTTTTCATTAAACTCGCTTTAGAATTTTAAAACTAAAGTTAATATTTTAATAATGCTAATTAAAACCTACGATTTCCTACAAAAGCGTAAAAATATATAACTAAATTAAAACTGACTTCGTGTATGTTAACTTCGTAATATGTAGAAATGTCAAATGAAAGTTTAACTTTTTGCGATATAATTGTTACTAAATAGTTTTTATTTACTATAAAAAATTTTAAAAGTGATTTAGACATTGACTTTTTATTATACAGTAAAAAACCAAAAAAAAATTGGTAGTACCAAAGTGTTTTAAAGTATTCTACAAAGCTTTATAAAATGTGCTTGCTTAAGTTGTTTAGGCTTATAAAGATTTATACGTATTAAAATTTTACAATAGTAAAAACAAATTGTCACTATAATTTAAAATTTCAAGATTTTTGTATATAAATAATTTAAAAACTACCCTTTAATCTTTAAAAACATTTTTTACATTCATTTTTAGATTCAATAAATATTATCTCTTAATATGATCTTAATTTTATATTTTTTAAAAGATCTATGAACCAAAACTAAAATTTGCAACATAAAGTTTTGATAAGGACATTAAAAACCAACATAGATATTTAAACAATTATAAATTTTTTACTTTGTAAGGAGTTATGCCGACAATAATAAAAAATATAATTTACATTGCTTTATGAAAACATCGAAAACACGAAATAAATTCATTCTTACTAAATTTTGGTAACCAGGTTAAAAAATCTTCCGTTCGCCGGTCATAAATTGACCGTTGTTTACTTGAAAGTTTGCGCATTTATAAGTTTTTAATAATTTCAATAAAGTAGTAGAATGAAAATACCAAATGTAAAGTTTAAGTAGTTATCTCATGTATTAAATATAGAATAAAACATTCTATTTTATAAATATAGAACATAGTTCCGATTCTCATAGACATGCATTTGGTGTTGAAAAGTGCTTTTCGGTCGTTAAGCTAAATTGTTTTTTAAGCTAGGTTTTGTTTTAGTATAATATTGCAACTAATTTATTTTGGGTTATCTTTAAAAACATTACTTATTTATTCTAACAGTTTTTAGGTTCAAAAGCTAACCCTCTCTCGGTGAACCGATGAAAAATCTAAAAGTTTGGATGTTTATATGTTGTAAAAGTGACTTGTATGTAAAATAAAAAGATAGGCCTTTAGTTGTAGGCTAAAATATGATGGCAATAGTTTAGTTTTATTTGATAAAATGGGTTTAGTTCATAAGAACCAATAAATTATCAAACTACATAGATTTATGTTGTTTTGTTAGTTTTAGTGATTGCTTTAACAAAAAAAAACTTACTTAACGTTTGCTTGAACATAAAAACTCTAAAGCTTACATTTTCCTATTCGAAACAAAATGAAACATTTTCTGCAGCTTGTTATTTTTAGTTTTATAATATCAAACACTAGCTTGGTAATAAGCGAGTAGAGTAGGTTGAAATATTTTTCTTAACAAAGTAGAATTTTTTAAACAATTAAAAAAAGCGTCAAACCAAATTCAATTGTTCAGCTTTTAGTTTCTTCTCAAAGCCATTGATTAATACTAAATTAAAGTTTTTAGAAAAAGCTGAAAAACAAACCGAAACCTAATCAAAGGTAAGTTCAAAACTTTTAAATAAAAAGTCACTTATGTTTAAAATTACTAACTACTTGTGCTTTATTGTTTATTTTATTCTATTATGTTTAGTGTTTAAAACAGTACACTTTGTATTGATTACCTAAACAAACATAGATGCAGCTTACAAAATTTTTTTAACTATGCGGCTTGTGAGTGATATTTTAACAAAAAAACTGTAAATGCTGCCGAGTCCAACCTTTAACTCAAGTTTAACACCATACAAGATCTTTCTTATCAGTTTTAAAATTCACAATCAACGCGATCGTTCAATATTACGCTTTAATTATGACGTCTGCAAGCGCGAACTGATTAGCTTTAATACCAGCGCTGATGAGTGGGAAGAGCATGGAATTGAATGTAAAAAAATCGATATAAAAGACTGGAAGAAAAGGGAAAATAGCACTTCAAGAAACCGAAGTAAACGAAAAATTGCAAATTATATAAAGTTTTGTTAGTAGTATATATAAAAACAGCCGGTTGCGGCTTATTGTTTTGTTGTTATCGTTATTTCACTGCTGTTGTTACTAATATGATTATTTATCAAAAATAGTCTTTTTATTTTAGCACTCACCAAAAAGTGTTGTAATAGTTTTAATTCTAATAGCTTTTAGTATCTTAAACAAAAAACTTATCTTTTGTTTCTAATAGAAATAAGTTATTTAGGTTAGTTTACATATTTCACAACTAAAAACCTAAACTCTCATGATTTTTCATGATTAAGTGTTTTTTCCTAAGTTTTGATCACGAGGCTTGGATCCTCTCCTGATTATTTTTGATGATTGTACAAACTGACGTTGTCGACCTTAATAGACATAAGCAGCCTTCTTAAGTTGGAATTAAACATTAAAAAAGTATTAAGAAAAAGTTTAATCATTGTTTTCAAGGTTTTAAGAAAAAAAAAGTTTTACTATATATTTTAAAATAGTGACGTAGCTTATCAGGTACCTACAAATAAACCCTAAAATTAGTTAAAGACAAATAAACCGAGTTTATAAAAGTTTGATGTCAACTAAACTAATTACCCGGCAGTCGGCGTATATCACGTTGTGCTGAAAATAGGGAACGGAATTGTAGAAAATCAAAATTTGTAATTTTATCAAAACACTACATTTTAAAATAGCCTAAGATTGTGTTTATAGAATTTTACAGACTAAACTAAACAAATTCCTAATAGAACAAACATTCTATATTTATACTACAGGCTTTATAAATGTTTTATCTCTAGACCTCTACACGTTATAACGAGGTTTGAAATACCATTTGCTTTTGAGCGTTTTTAATTGCTCTATATTCTTTGTCAAATGTAAAAATTTTAGAAAAATTAAAAAATATTAAGTTAAAAAATTAATGGTATATACTGTCAATAAAGCTATCTTTCCATTTACGTTTTACCATTTTCAATTGAAGTTTACAACTTTTTCGTAAAGATACAGTTCTTTAAATCAGAAATATTTTTTGAAATCTGGATTAAAAAAAAATGCTAAAGTAAGCTCTACCGTAGTTTTCTAGTTATCTAACACAGGGGTTAGAAAACTGCGGCCTGCGAGCACAAAATATGCCTCTTAAAAATATTGATAAGAAAAGTTTTTTGGTAAAAGCTTACAACTAGGCTTCTAATTTAATAACTACTCATTGCTAGTAATATACTATTGCTTTTTTATCGCATTTTTGTTTAAAAGTAGTGAGTTTATGTTGGTTTCTACAAATATTTTGAAACAATTGCGGTCCTCAGTGGAGCTTTTTTATACAGTTCGGTCCGCGAGAAAGTTTTTCTAGGAAAATTGGCCTGCCGTTTATAAAAGGCTGACGACACTAATTTAGTTTAAAAATGTACGATTTTGCTTTTTATTAAAGGTAAAAAAAGTGGAACATCGATGTGTTGACTTTGAGTCTTTTTCAAAGATAAATCTTAAATAGAACTTCAAGTACTATTTGGTTGTTTGAAAATTAGTTATAAAGTTACTTAACACTTTTTCTTCGAAGTCCAGGTTTTCAAAGTAGTTTATTTCATGACTAGTAAAACTTATAACGTTAACAATACCAAACTGTTAAAAACTACTTACTTATTAATTAAGTAGGAAATAGCAATGAAACAATGTTTTGAAGAAAATAAAACAAAATAACAGGAATAATGCATTTTTAAATCAAAATATTATTTAGTAGCATAACTGTAAATAATTTTGAAAAAAGTGTATAGCTTTACTAGTTAATATTTTTAATGTTTCGATTTTTGACATCTGAGAATGATACTGACTGTGAAATACCATTAGCTGATGTAAACAACAAAAAGCTTACTCCTGATCGTTTCAAAAAATTTACTGCTTTTAAAACGATCATACTACAGTGGATGATGGGTGTGTAACTTGTATTGATGGTGCTAAAATAAACTAGCTGAAATTGGATTTATATCATGTTTATTGCATTGTGTGCATGTGTAATATGTTCGACAAGAACCAAACATGTCTTCTGTGTACAAAGTTTTACAACAGGGTTTCTCAAAGCAGGTCACATAGCCCCCTTGGTGGCTATTTCAGAAATTTAGGGGGGCATAAGACTAAAAGGTGCCAAGGGGGGTTGTGACCATTAAAGGGGCCATAGGGAGGCTATGAGGAATAGTTTGAATCTTACACTAAATATTAAAGGAAGCTTTCAAGTTTACACTAGATGTTTTGAAGTTCACGATGAAGAGTAAAAACAAAGTCTCAGGCATTGTTGGGGATAGTTTTTGAACTTAACCATATGTTACGGGAATATTTGAAACCTTAACTAAATCAGGGCATCCCAAAACGGGCCATTTTAGAAAGCTAGGGGTGAGCATAAGCAGGCTATAATTTAAAGTTTACTCTAAATATTCTGGAGTTTTTGATGAAGAGCAATAAGATCTCAGGGAGTTTTTTGAGAAACCTTATTGGATGGACTATTGCTTTTTTTTTAATTTCGGCAAAGGGGACCAAACAAAAAAAGTTTGGGAAACCTTGTTCCTAATACTTTAGATTATTTTACCTAGCATATACATCATCCTGATCTACTTTAATCCTACAAACCTGATTAACACTGCAAACATATGTATAGTATGTCTACTTATCTAAAACTTATTAGTCTAACAATGAAATTAGTTTAAAAAATACAAATTAAAAATAAAACTTACAACTAGATTTATAGTCTCATGCAATTTAATATAGAATAACAACGATTAGCGAATAAAATACATCATGAAAAATTATTTAACTATCCTATGTTATAAATCGACAGACAAACTGGTACCTTCCGGTTGAATTTGTCCATGAGGGCAAAACCGCTCATCATTTTGAAGCTTTTAGTTGCTTGCTTCACGATGCTCTTGGTCTTCGCGGTTAATTTCATGGTATAATGCTTCATCGACAGCTATGAGAACGTCAGGCAGACGCTTGGCGGTGTAGTAGGCAAGTGCTGCTATCACGGCTACTACCAAAACTTTTATCATACTAACTTTCTCAAACTTAAAATCTGAAAACTTTCAAAGTTTTATATTGTTTAATTTGAAAAACAACTATATAAACAGGTTAATAACAGAAACTTATCAAGTAAACATTTTTTATTTACTGAATAACTTTTATTAAAACTTTTAAGCGAAAATTAATAAACAAAAAACTTTTATGTTATTTTATTATAGTAAAAAAATATTTAAAAATAGTACTTATTTTGCTGGTTTTTTAAACTATAAATGAACTAATTATACAGTACACAGAACAAACCAAAAATAAATACTCAGTAAATTAAAAATGAACATCTCACCTTCTCATAATAAGAAGACTTATATTTTTTGTTACTTTTTTAGTTTGTAAATTGATAAGTAAACAAATTGAAAACAATAAAATTTTGTAAGGTTTAAGTTTGAATTACAAATCACTATACGTCTCTTCTAGACACTTTGATTATAATTAAAAAATTTTTTTTAACACTTTAAAGCAAATAAGAATATATTTTCCTCAACACGCTAAAACTTTTGTTCTACAGTAACCGAAGTAATATTTTTGTGTTACAAGTTGCAGTTCTTTCACCTCCCTTTCTCCACCATAAAGGAAAAATATCTTTAAAGTAGTTTGAAAATTTGCATTATTTTACGCAATCATGATAGTAGTTAATTTGAATAATTCGATGATCTAATAATGTTTATACAACTATATATTTTTCAAATAGTTAAAATACTTTGAAGGCATAATAACTAATCTAAAGAAAAATATATGAAAAATGTTACGAAAATCTGGAATAAAAACAGTTCAATTTAACTGTGTTAGACTTAAATAGCCTCTGATTTAAAAATAACCATAGTAGCTTGATCGTATCGTAACTTTGTTTAACGCTCGTGTTTTCTTCTTTGATTATATATGAACTCACTTGTTAATTTAGAAAATACTTAACAATTTAACTTTGATAATTTTTCTTAATTCATTAAAAGTCAAAAGTAATAAAATATCTACAACAAAAAAAGGTACACTATTTAAATAAATATTCAGTTAACTTATTTATATACTTATGGTTTTGTTAAATTTGAGCTAAGTTGTATACTTATAAAAAACAAATAAATAAATTTTCAAAAATATCTTTTAACAAGAACATCACTCCTTAGAAAATTCTGATTAACACTGAACTAGCCTGAATTAGCTCAAGATATGATAAAATTAAAAACAACTAATAACAAAAAAACAAATTTGCTTTATCTGAACTGTTAAGAAGGATCATAACAAGTTTGAAAGGAACCAGTTTATAAGAATTCATCGAAGAAAAAAAGATTTTTAATTCTTAAAATCTAGCCCAAAATTAAAAACATGTAACTGTAAACTAACTTAAGTTTTCCTAACAAGCACATATTTTTTAAATAACCTGTACAAGTTTTGAACTAGCCTATGCTGGACTGAGTTTTACTTAAATTTTAAATTAGCCTAAGTTGGCCTGATATTTTAATAAAATTACAACAGGATAACCAATACTAAATGCAAGAAATTAATCCTGACTCACATAAAACTATCCTAACACAGCCTGAGTTTATTATAAAATGGGATAAATGAGTAGGAACAAAAACATAAACTGTTAATTAAGCTTGGATACTCATAACTATCTAAATTCAGGAAGAAAACACACAACCTCAGAAAATAAAGATATTTTCAAACTCGCAAGAACTTGCCTTATATTTAAAAAAATATGCTTTTTACAAGACAGAACTTTTGAAATAAACTGAATAGAATTTAGATTAGCCTGACTCATTAGAATTATTTTCAATTATTTTAACTGGCTTATTTTAACTAGTTGAGTAATTATCTCACAATCCTTAACCTCATTTTACCAGCTTTGCCTGATATGGAATGAATTTTGTAGAACTAAATTGTTCTTTTATAACATGAACTTTTATAAATTAGAAATAATTTTCCTCTACTTAAATAAAAAGTACTTTTATCTAATTAGTTCTTATTTGGAAAAACTATTTTCGATTTCTAATAAGCCTACAAATTTATTAAAAACTTAAAACAAGTTCAATCTAGCCGGACTCAAGATAAGTTTCTTTAAAGTCTTATGATTAATTTAGCTAATGTGTTTGGCAACCTTACTTTAATAAGCCTTTTCAAATGTAAACTATAAGTCTTTTTATCAGCCTTGTCTGAGATGGAATAATAAATTTTGTAAAATTATACTGTACTTTAAAAAGAAGTATTTTTACCTAATCACTACTTAATGAACAAAGTTAGTTAAACAAAGTTTCTACCTTTTAAGGCAAAATGGCCACCTTTTGACTAAAAGTTAGCTTGAGTTACATCAAGCTAGCATAAGTGAATAAAAAAAAATAATATTAGCAAAAAAAAAATCAAGAATAAATACTTAATCATGCCAAAATAATAACAAAAAGAGATAATAAAACATAAATAACAAGATTTAAAACAAAAATACAGCCTTAAATTAAAAATTACATCCAAACTAGCCTGAATTTTCCCAAAAAAAGCAAACAATCCCAGGAATTAAGTGTGGTGCGACCTTGTATTAAACTATCCTGGTTTGGCTCGAGTTTTACTAAAATTTTAATCTCACCTTGATTTTAATAAACAGAGTTGTCTATCTTTGCGTTAAAACACTGTCCTGCGTCATTCTGAAGATTTTCAAAACTAAAAAAGTTTTTAAATAAATATCTAAAACAGGGTTTCTTAAACTGGGCCAAGTGGCCCCCTTGGGGGCTATAAGGTAATAAACTAAAACTTACACTATATATTCTGGAGGTGATGATGAAGAGCAGAAAAAGGTCTTAAGCGTTTTTAATGGTAGGTTTGACACATATGACAGGTATTAGGAAATTTTTTTAGGAAATTTAGGGGTCACAAGCAGTAAAAGGAGGAGCCAGAAGCTATAAATTAAAACTTTCTCTAGATATTCTGGAGTTGATAAAAAATTAAGAACAAAAAATATCATTGAAGTCTATTGTTTAAAAGTTAGAAGTCAATAGCTTCAAAAAATAAAGGAGCAAATATATTTTTAGCAGTTTTTTTTTTAATTTACAGAAAATAGGTAATATAAAAAATGTTGTTTCTATATATATGACCTGAAGCTTTTCCAAAAATAAACAAATATCTTTGATTAATAAAAAACTTTATGTTATAAAAAACTTTTTTTTTACAGTTTGTACTAAAAGCTGTTTTATAAGAGCCTATATTAGATTTTAATATGCCCTTACCTATCAACATGTTTTTTATGAGTGCGCAGAAATAAGTTTTAATTTTAGCTTGACAGCTTTAAGTAACCAAACTCAAATTGTAATTTAATTTAACTTAATGTAATATACAATGTAGGTAAAACTAACAAAATTCTAACATGATTCGTAAAATGAACATATAAATAAATTATCAAATATTTTACGTTTTAATTTAACTCTATTTAATTTATCTTTAATTCTTTAGTTTAAATGATCATTAAGATTCATTTTGTAGATTGCTTTAGATCATGGGGTTGGCAAACTGTGGTCCTTGAAGACAAAATCTGCAGTCTGCATTTCAGCTAAAAACATTCTTTTTAAAAACATAAAAAAAAATGGTGGTGAAAACTTACAACTATGGTTTAATTTAAATTACTACTCATAACTAGTGCTGTTTTATAGCTTGTTTTGTCCAAATTTTTTGTTTAATTAATATTTTTTTATTATTTATTACAACAATTTTCCATAAACCGCAGCGTGCAAAGACTTTTTCTGCATAGTGCAGTCAACAAGAAAATTTTTGTTAGAAAATTGGTCCACTACTTATATAAGGCTGCCGAACCCAATTTAAATCATGCATCCAAATAACATTATACCTTAATAACTGTGCCTCCTAAACTAATATTAAGGACATAGGGGGGTACACTATGATTTTTACAAGTTAATCTTATTTTATGGAGTTTTATCTGAGCTATCAGACATTTTTAACCGCTTGAAAAAATTTAAGGTAACTTTTAAGATATGAGCTATCAAAGTAGGTGACCTCAATATCTTCTTAATGGAAGGCGAAAACTAGAAAAGCAAAAAAAAAAGACCATTTGATTAAAAACTGTCACATCCTAAATTCAAATTAGTGCAGTTTTTTTCACAAAAAGTGTATTATTAAGATTTAAAAAGATTGAATGCAGATTTTTTTTTAGTTTTGTAAAATAAAAATTTTATAAAAAAAAAACACCTATTTTTGTTTTGTTTTTTTAATCCTTGATTTTAATTTTTAATATTTTAAAAATTTTCACATTCAAAGTCTTTTAAACTATATAAAGAACAATTCCTGAAATTTTTAGGTCCTAGCTTTTAATTTTTAGTAATTTTTTTAAATTTCCAAGGAAAATTGACCCTGAAAAATTTACGGAAAATATGTTTGTATTGGAAACTTTTATAAAAACTATAATATCTCACAAGTTAAATAAAAAATTTTAGTTCTATGAAAATTGGCTTGTAGTCTGTACTTCAGGCTTTCATATAGGATCCAATGTAATTTTTAGCAAAAAAAATATCCTCCCCTATGCCCTTAACCTGATATGACCTGATGACCTAAGTTATTAATAAGGAACTGGTTAGAGTTGATAAGTGGTTGCGTGGTAATAAACTTTTTATTAAATAATTAAAAATAAAACTTTTGCTTTTTAATAAAATACAGGAGGGGATATTGTTTTTAAATGATATAAGTTTTTAAATACCATTTTAAGAGTACTGTTAATCATTTTGAACCATTACTGCTAACAAATTTGGTAATTTAAAAGAATGTAGCAACAAACTTGTGAACCTGATCAGTAAGGCTATTTTCACTAAACGTTATAATCTATTTTTAAACAGTTAATTAACTAAACCGAGTGTTACCCACACAGTAAGAAATTTTGACTAGTATATATTTTTTTTTAAACAATGTATAAACATTTATGTAACCTGTAATTTTACTGTAGTTTTAGATTTTAATAAAGAATTGTTTATATATATCTTACCACTTAATTTTTCTTGTATATTTAGTTGATAACACTAATTTTTAGTTATTTTCAGGGTTGCCACGTGGTTTTTCAAAAAATTTTCCACGTTTTCAAAATTTTCTCCAGGTTTTTAGAAGTACACGTTTTTGGGTCTATTTTTAGTTTAAAATTAAGTTTAAGGTAAAAAACTGTGTTAAATTGTATAAAAACATTAAAAAGATACTGTAAAGGTTTTTTACGTGTGTTTTTTAATTAAAAAACTTTTGATGATGTCAAAAAAATATATGACTATGGTAGATTTTTGTGTCAAATGAAAATTTCTTAAATTCCAGGTTTTTTTTTGCCTAAATTGTCAAATTCAAGGTTTTTTGAGGTTTCCAGGTAAAGTGGCAACCCTGTTATTCTGCAGTTTTATTGAAAATGACTGATGAAAAGTCGAAACGGCGTCTAATAAACTATAAATTTGCAATGTGCATCTCTTTAAAATGGTATTTTCAATAAAATTTAAAAAAATTGTGAATTTAGTGCTAAGATTAGTGATTTTTTTATAGAGTATAGTGATAGTATATAAAAAACTTTGGTGTGCTTTGGATGATAAGCTGAATTGGAAGAATAATTTGAGTTCTCTGAAATCAAAATTGTCTAGGAGTTGTTATGTTTTGTCAAAATTGAGATACTATTTGGACACAACTACACTTAAAATGGTATGTTATAGTTTGTTTTATCCGCAATTCAAATATTGTATTACTGCTTGGGGTGGTGCTGCTAATTATTACTAAAAACTAATTGTTTTTATGCAAAAAAGAGTAATCTGGTATGTTTGTCGTGTGCCTGCCTTGACAACAACAAACCATGTTTAAAAAAACTGGTTTGCGAAGATTAAATGATCTATTGCAAATTTGTAAGTTGCTGTAATACTATACCTGGATTCAAAGTGGAGCACAATAAATTTAGACTTGATAGCTCTTACGTACAGAAGATCTACTATTTGTAGTTATTTAACAAAAAAAATTTATAACTTAACTTAAAAAAAATCTATTTTCAAGTTTTTAAAAGCTTCAGTGACACTGGACCAAAACCTGGGACCCAAATACCTAAAGCAGTTTAGGCCAAGTCTTGTACTAGGTCTTAAGGTTATAAAATTTATTTCTTTGAAAACCTTATGTTGTGTATGTTTTGTTTGTATTGAAATTTGATTCATGTTTTATTGGCATCAGAATGTGATGTGTGGGTCTTTTATTTTATGAATGTCCTGGTAATGAAAGAGTAATTGTTATAAATTATTGAAGTAGATTATATTTATTGATAAATTGTTTCAATCTTATCTTTTTGTTACTGTGTTAGACTTAAAATAGTTCATTTTATTTATTTATTTGTTTATTCTCTATTAGTAACCAGAGGTAAAAGTATAAAGTTAATACAAACTTATCATTTTTTTGAGTCTTATGTCAACTTAATAATAACAAATCTATACAATACTTATTATTTTATTTTTCATTTATATTTTTTTTTATACAAAGAGTATTTCTTTTTTCCTACTTACAGTATTTCTTTATTCAGGGTAGCCACTCGTTTTTAAGAAAAAATTCCAAGTTTTCCGAATTTCTTTCAGGTTTTTAAAAGTACACATTGTTGGGTCTGTTTTTAGTTAAATAAATTTTTTGAAGATGACAAAAAAATCATATTTATATGATCGATTTTTTGAAATTCCAGGTATTTCTGGGTTTTTTGATCAAAATTCCAGGTTTTTCCAGATTTTTTCAAAATTTCTCAAATTTCAGGTTTTTCCAGGTTATTTTTGCCTAAATTGTCAAATTTCAGGTTTTTCTAGGTTTCCAGGTATAGTGGCAATCCTGTTTATTCTAGTTTTTATTTTATAGAACTTAATACTTTCAACTAGATATTGGTTTGTTTCGGTTTGCAACAGCTGATTTGAGTTCACACTAGTGGCTGTGATCACTTTATTGGATTGTTATTTATTTTTGGTTGTAGCTTGAGGGGATACTTACTTCACCATTTTTTAGCTTCATGATTTTCCCATATTTTGTGGCTTTTGATATTGAAATTTTAACCTTGTGAGACAAGTCATCACGGTTTTTTTTCTGTTAATTAAACAGTTTTTAATTTTAATTTTTGGTTAGTATAGTGTTAGTTTTTAAGGGGAGGTAGAATTAGAAATTGCTTGCTTGACCTTCAAAAAACATTTACCATTGTGGAAGTTGGAGTAAGCCTGATATTGATCTACCAAAAAAAGACTGATGTTATCAAAAACTATAGTCCAACATTGCAAGATTGAACTCAGTGGTCAACACATATACAAAAATGACATTAAAATAATTAAAAAAAGATAAAAATCGATAATTTAGTATAAAATCTAACTTTCTCTATTTTCAAAACCATCTTGATTTTCACAATGAGTAGGTTTTTGTTCATCCCAAATGGAAGATTCTTGTTCATCCTAATCAGGCATTTGGAATAGATCTATCTATTAGTAGAAAATGAATGAAAAAACATTGCTATTGGGGCCTTTTCAAAATCAAAGTTGTAATCGCTTGAACGAGCACAGAAAACAAACATTACAAGCTCAAAAATAACTAAATAAAAACCAACACTAAAACTTTTTAGTGCTCAACAAATGGGCGAAACGAAGTAAAAGGCCTTTTTGACACATTAGGCGTCAGTAATACTAAAATTAAGTATAGTAAAAAAAATTGTCATTAACTGGATAAAATTTTTGTTTTGTTAGCTTAGTGAAAAACTTATTGTCGTGTGCTACTCGATAACCGAAAAGTATTTTCGTACACCTTGTTCTTAAACCAAACTTTTTGAGCGCTTTTCTTTATCATTTAGTATAAAATTTAGTAACAGGAACTCAAATTTGGTTATATGGAATATGGATAGATTTTAAACAATTTTGTTTTTCAAAAAAGTTTGAACTGGTTTGTTTTTGACATAAGCTCTCAAGTAAGATGTTTTATTTTATTGAATTGTATTAGCTTTAAAACATGCTATTTTCATCTTTAAAAATTTTTTTTTTATTTTAAACGACAAAATAAAGTTGCTCAAATTTTTTTTCTGAAGACCTGGTGTACGAAAAAAACCTTTTAATTGTCGAATTGCACTCTATTTGGAAACCTTTTAACGTCTTTTCTATGACAATATCTTAAATAAATAAAAACGGTTAGCCTACAAAATAAAAAGTTCCACATGAAATGATAAATGTAAAAGTTTAACAATTAATCTTATAAAATTTATACAAGTTTCGATTTAAAGTAGGTTTTGACTGGCCAAATAGTTTAGAAAGATTCAAAATATTGTTAGTAGTATGGTTTTGAAATTTTGGAGTTTTTCAAGATAGATGACAACTCTTATATTTGCAATCTATATAATAAAGCTAAAATAATAAGTAAAAAAGTTTCTCGGATGAGTACTCGTTTATTTATTTTAAACTGCAGCATTGGTCGTTTTTTTTTAAGTAGGTGGGAAAAGAACTAGATCTGTGTTTATAAAAATCCGCGCAAAAAACGTTAGTTTAAATAAAGAGAAAAGAAAATGTCGCAGTATTCCTGCGATTAGTTTATTTAAAAGCGAATGTTGTAAACTGTTTTTCACTGTTTTTATAACGTGCTTCCAGTATCAAAAAAACAAAAAGTTTTTTTATTAAAAACACTCATTTTTATTTTTAAAAGTTAATATTCATTTCAATGCGTATATATTTGCGTTTATCTTTCAAATACGCGTAAAAGTTAGTTATTTTACTTAACTGAAGACGTTCATTAACAAGTTTCGAGAATCAAGAAAACGTCTACGTTGCGGAGTTGATGTTAGTATTTTAAATAATTTTACGATTGTTAATACTTTTAATAAATTTTATATGTGTCGTGGTTTAATATTTTATTTCTTCAGAACTAAGAATTGTTATTTAAAATAAAGTAATTTGCATTTATTCAAAGTGTGTTTTATTCATAACTTAAAGATAAGTTTTGTAACTTATTACTGTTAGCATATTATTTACTACTTGTAAGTATAGCGATCAGTTAGTAAGTTACTGGAGACCACGTAATTAAGACATTAACCTAACCAGTATCATTAAATAGCCTATTTGGTTAAACTAAAAAACTTTTGTGTTTATATAGATATTTATATAATTTCATTCAAATTACATAAACAAAAAAAAGTTATGTCAATAAATCAACGTCATTATTTTTATATACTGATATATTATAACATTTCAAGCATAATTTAAGCCTTTAAGTTTGTAGAAAAAAAAATTAAAAAAAAAAAAAGATTTTACTTAAGTTTGGCACTCATTTGAGTGGTTTTATACTTTATTAAAAAAAACTGTAAATCATTTTTTGCCGAGTAATCAAAAATAAAAAAAAAAGAATAAGTTAAAAACTGCAACCGTAACACAATTTGCAAAACTATTAATGTAAATTAAAAGTAAAAACATTAATTTTTAAATATTTCTAACTTTAAACTTATTTATCCAAAGGTGTTTAATAACTATTATTGTGCACATATCGAAAATATTTAAAGTATCACAGTAGATTGCAACTCAACAACTATCACATCACAGTAGATTGCAACTCTACAACTATCACATCAAAGTAGACTGCAACACTACAACTATTGTATCACAGTAGATTGCATCTCTACAACTATCACATCAAATTATATTGCCAACACTACAACTACTACATCACAGTAGATCGCACCGCTACAACTATCACACTACAGTAGATTTGAACACTACAACTATCACATCACAGTAGAATGCAGCACTACAACTATCACATCACAGTAGATCGCAACGATACAACTGTCGCATATTAGTAGATTGCAACACTACAACTATCACATCACAGTAGAATGCAACACTATAACTATCACATCACAGTAGATCGCAACGATACAACTGTCGCATATTAGTAGATTGCAACACTACAACTATCACATCACAGTAGATCGCAACACTACAACTATCACATCACAGTAGTAGCAACTGTACAACTATCACATCACAGTAGATTGTAACACTACAACTATCACATCACAATGGATTGTCACACTACAACTATCACATTACAGTAGATTGTAACACTATAACTATCACATCTTAGTAGATTTTAAGACTACAACTATCACAACACAGTATATTGTAACAATACAACTAGCGTTATACCCGTGTGATCGTATGTATAACCGTGTTGTCCGAAGAAGTTTCAAAGAAAACAATAAATCAAGACCAACGAATCATAAACACAAGATTAGTTGACTCGGAGATTTTTTTTTTAATTTAAGGCAATATTTGATGATGAGATTCTTAAAAGATACTTCAGTATATGTTGAAAAAAACAATGTTATGAACACAGTAGCTTTATTTAAACTATAAGAATATTAATGAAGACTAATTTATTGACATAGAACTATATTTCTTAACGAATAATTGATATACTGTTTTTCATTATTAAATGCCGGTTAGGAATTAACTTATGTAAGATTATCGCTAGTTAAAGATTATATGTAGCAGAGGTAACTAAATGAATAAATAAAGAAATTAGCAAAAATAATATTTAGCTAATTTTGTGAAACTAGGGATTGGGAAAACCTTGTGAACCCGGCCCAGAAAGAAAAGTCTCTTGCCGCGACACATTTTTAGCATAACAAATTTGTAGTATAAAGATGAAATCGTGCTTTTTGATAATTTGTTTTTTATTAGTATATTCTTAAATTGTTATACAGTTCATATTAGTTCTTATCAAATGTTTTTTTATTGCCATTTTACATAAAAGAGAGTTTTTATATTGTGGTAAATTAATGCAAAACCACGCAGCCCGCTAAGACTTTAATTTTAAGTACAATTGAGTTTATTTTCTATTAAACCTCCTTAAACTTTGCGTACAAACGTGTTTTGTATGAAATAAGTTATAAAAAACTATTATAAAACATAATTCAGTAAAAGTAAATTAATTTTGTTTCAGTATGTATAACATATTATTTGAGTAAGTATTAAATTATAAATGTTTTTAAGGGTAACAACCCTTTTGAATAATAACAACAAAACTAATGCTATTAAATACTCTGTTTGTTTTGTTATATAACTTTTTAGTAGCCTTTTAGATATTTTAAAATTTATGAATACAACTAAAAGAAAAGTTAATTAAAACTTTGTTTAAGTTTTTAAGCTTTTATGGGTATTAATGATTTGTATAAAATTCAAAGGTAGTATTTTAAAAGAAGTACCTCACACAAAATTTTCTTGCTAATTTCACTAAAATATACATATTTTTATGTTTCAGTGAAATTAAATTAACTAGAAGTACAGTAACCTTTCGCTAATATACGCACTCGTTTGGTACCGACTATCGTTTAGTTGCACATTTTAAAATAAAAAAAAATACAAAACAGAATAATTTGAAAACCTTTAATATTGTAAATAAATTTTATGTACTGAGTTAACAGTACATTGAAGTTTTCATAAATATATTATACCCTACTTTACCTCTTTGTTTGCTAAGAACTTTAGAAATAGTTTGATAAAATGTTCAGTTGTATCTCAGTTTACCACAAATTTTAGTAGCTAATTCTATGGTTTTTCTCTTTTCATTTTTGGTGTCTTAGACCACTTTATATCAAGCAAGGTACAAAGTTCGATTCCTTACAATGTTCATGGTATAAAAGTTCATTTCAACTCAATAAAACTCTTATACTTTGTAAATTTGATTCTTGCCCAAATCAGATTAAAATAGTCTAGAATAGTATTATAAACATTTTTTTCATTTATGTCATGCAAGACAAGTTTTTAGTCATTAAAATGTATTTATTCAAACTCTTCATAATAAAACAGTCATCATAGTAATTATATTTGCTACCTTTCGTTTAGTGACGTCCTCTCATTTAGTCACGCACTTCTGTTGTGGACAAAATGTGCGTAGATTTGCGAGAGATTACTGTAATAAAAAAGTATTTTTTATAGACAAGTATTTTAAATAAAATATTTTAAAGAAAAATATAGTAGAAGTATAATTGTTTTACTACGTATAAAGAAAACTTAAGATCGGAAAAAAGTTTTGTACTTTGTTTTTCTGCTTATTACTTTTAACATAATTTAGTTACAGTCTATCAACTATCACATCACAGTAGTTCGCAACACTAGTTTTATTTTTTCAATGTACTTTGATGTGACGGTTGTAGAGTTGCAATCTACTGTGATGTGATAGTTGTACTGTTTCAGTCTACTGTGATGTGATAGTTGTAGAGTTGCAATCTACTGTGATGTGATAGTTGTAGTGTTTAAATCTACTGTGATGTGATAGTTGTAGTATTGCGATCTACTGTGATGTGATGGTTGTAGTGCTGTGGTATAAAAAAATGCCAAACCCCTTATATAACCTTAAGTTATAAACATTGTTGTTCGGTCAATTTTTAAAGTAGTTCAAACAAATAAGTAAACCGGTCAAACTGCGGCCCATCGATTACTTTTTAACTAAAATAAAGCTTTTTGAAAGCAATAAAGATTTATCTATAATGTAGACTTACAATACGGATCTTATTGATTAATTACTAATAAGTGTTTTTTTATCTTATGCGTTTTTCATCAAAATTTGGTTTGAAAAACTTTTTGTTATTGATATCTACAATAATTTTTAAAAGTTGCGGCCTTTTAAACTTTTGATACATAAAACGACTCACGACTCGTGAAGATCACGCAAAAGATCACAAGCAGTCTTTTCTTGTAAAACTAGCTAACTACTTCTAATAGGCTGCCGACCTTTGAAATCGTCATTAGAAATATAATGCAACAAGTTTTTTTGTTTTATACCACGTAAATAAACTTTAAAAATGTGCAGTTTATCTGACCACTTCTATATGAAGCTTATAAATCAGGGTTTCCCAAGCTTTTTTCAAATGGCCCCTTTAAAAAAATTGAAAAAGCAATGGCCCCCTTCAACAAGATTACTAATAAACTACGATAAAAAATCGAAGCCTTTTTTTCTTTTTGCTCTTCGTCTGCAACTCAATAATATCTAGCGTAAGTTTCAAATTATGGCCTCATGGCCCCCCTGTGGCTCCTTTACTGCTCATTGCCCCCCCTCTTATCCCTTTGCTGCTCGTGACCCCCTGAGTATCTGTTATGGTCCCCTAGGGGGCCACTTGGCCCACTTTGGGAAACCCTGTTATAAATTTTGAAAGAAAAAAAGTTTTCAAAAAAGTAAACCAAACATTCAAGCCTGTGACTTTATTTTAATACAGGCATTTGATAGTCGTTTGGTATTTTAAAAAATAAAGTATTGCAGTTCGCATATTTTTTTTAAGGTGACCTTTCTTATATCACTTATATAGTTTAACTATAAGAAATACTACAAAATCTTTTATTTTGACAAAAACGTTTTTTCATTAAAGTTAAATGAGTCACTCTTTATTTTTTAAACTGCGTATAAATTATTTAAATAAAATAAAGTATAAGACAATTATAGCTAACTTTAATTTTAGGCAAATGGCTTCACTGTATGACAAAACTAAATTTTTAATAAAATATTAAATATTTCAACTTTTAACAAAACAGACAGAAATACAAGAGTTTGCTCGAATAGTCTATAAAGTTAGTTAACAGTGTTCAAGATATAAAACATTTTTTATCTCCAATAATAAGTTTATTTGTTATCTGTTTTAAAATGCAATGAGCTTTTTATAGTTTTTTTTAAATATTTTTTTAACATAACTTTCTTGTTGTTAGTAAAAGATATAAAAACATGCAGTGTTCCAAAAGGAGACAGTTTAGTATAGCATGAACGATCAAAAAGTAGTAAACCTTTTACAATCTTGTTCAGTAACAACACTCCTATTGCACTTATCACTTTTATGGCGTCTATCATAAAGTTTGAAAGTTTTACAAACTTCAACTAAGTTTCTTGATAGAAGTTACAAAAAAAATCAAATCACTATAGACACCTTTTTCGAAATAAATTTATTCAAAATTTTATTTTTGTTTAGCTACCTCAAAAATTTATTTTTATTAATTTGCTTTTTTAAGAATTTTTTTAAACGAATGAGTAAAACAAATGTTTTTTTACTTTATATTCACTAATAATATGCATTTGTACTTCAAATCGTTTGAGTTAAGGTAGTAGTGTCATTTAAAATATAAATAATCTCATTTTAGAACATATATTTTAGTTATTTATCTTACTTTTAAGTGGGGACTTGGTGAAAAAAAATCTGGCGTGCGAATAGTTTTTGAGTTTTAAAACAATTAAATAACAACAAATATAGAAATAACAGTATTTTTTTAAATAATAGTCCTAATGTTATTACTCAAACAATCTTTTAAATTTCAACGTTTTGAAAATCGTGCGGTCTGCCCATACTTACTTTTAAACATGCTCTGCCCGTAAAAGTGTTTTCTGGTAATTCGAGCTATTAGACTATAAATGTTTCTCATATGCATTATAGGGATTAGATAATAAAAGAAAAGAATAGTTTTTCATAATTTTAAATTAATTTGTTGCGTACCCAGTTTCGATTGCGCCAGGATCTTAATTGATGTAGGAGTCAAATCTAGTGACATCTTAATTTGTCAAACATGTGAATCAATTAAATGTTTACTTAAGAGATCGAAAATAAATATTTTACTGTAATTTGTTATACTAATTATAACTAATTCATATATGTTAAGTAAATTTTATTTCACAACAATTTAGCAAGAAAAAATACACATTTTACTTTTTTAAATTTAAAATACGTGTCATTAACTATCTAAATATTGATACAAAACTTTACTTAATTGTGTAAAACTAGTTCTAAAACACTTTATGTGAGTAATAAATATATATAAACATTTATAGTTTAATACTGCAATGTTATGAGTTCCTCTATACTTCTAACTGGGTTATTTGAATAGAACTGAATTCTTCAAGACTACCAACAACTACGAACGGTTTTTTAGACCACTCATCGGTCTTCGTGTCATAACATAAAACAAATGATTTTACCCCAAATAAGTTTAATTCACTAAATATCAAAACTTTGTCACCGATGGTAAAAGCTGCGGATGGTTTTCTAAAGAATCCTTTTTTTATAGGAAAAGGCATTTTCAGGCTGACAAAGTTCTTGCATGTAGAATCATAAACTTCTGATTTGTTTATCCCACCACCGAGAACAAACAATTTATTTCTTATTGCAACTGACTGATGAAAAGCTCTAGCATCGATCATACTCGGAAACTTTGACCAGGAATTACTTACAGAATCATATTCTTCCACTGTTTTTGATACTGTAAAATTTCCATCAAATCCTCGTAGATGATAGTTCATAGCGTCATCGTCATCGTCTTCACCGTCATAAATATTAAAATTTTCTTCACCAAGATGCCTTCCACCAGATACCACAATCTTTCCTGAAAACACCACAGAAGAAGGTCCTTCTCTTTCCGTACTCATTTTTTTCATTTCAGTCCATCTGTAACTTTTTGGATCAAACTCCAAGCACAAGCTCCCAAAATATGTACCATCTTCTCTATCGTCATCGATTCCCCCGATTAGATATATTTTATCCATTAAAACGCAGAGACTAAAGTATTCATGTTGTTCCCAATGTTCATATGAAACAGCTATTTTTTTGCTTTTGTTTGACGAAGGAGAATATTTTTCAATTGAACAAGAATCAGCATGTTGTAAACTTCTAAAAGTGTAAACATCACCTTTGTAACAAACTGATAATAGATTAGGCCACCGTTTAAATGATAAAACACTTAAAAGCTTCGTAGACGTCGAAACAGGCTGAGTGCAGTAGCGATTTGTGTAAAAAATCTTAGACTGTTGTAAGAAGTTTGACTCCCCATTCAAAATTTCATCAATTACTGTACGACAATCTTCCACTTGTTGAAATGATGAAGCCTTTCGTAGAGTCGCTTGCAAAGCGCAGTCAGAAAGCAATGGAAACCTGACTAGCAACAAAAGACTTTTTGCATGCTTGCTTCTCTCTTCAATATTATGTCCTATCTATGCGTCTGCAGCATCAAAGATTTCAATTTCAGATGTTATGCGTAAGTTGGAACTTGTTAACAGCTTGTGCACACATGCGTAGTCTAGCTCTAAAAAGCAATCGGTCTCTGTGAACACTGTGAACCATCTCTCGAGGTAGATCCTAGTAAATTGATTCAGACTTGACAACTTAGATATACTTCGGAGTAAAATCAGTCTATTAAACCGAGACACACACGTGTAGTTCAAGCTATGTTTAATGTGCTCGAACAACTTGTCCTCTGATCTTTTGTTTAGTATCAGACCGCACATTCTAAGAGCTGGTATCAGATTACTTTCATCTAGGTGGGATTCTTCTACAATTAAAAAATAAATATTTGAATGTATATAGAGTAAACGTTTTTTAGATTTGGTTAAAGCTATCAATTTTATACTCAATGAATTTCAACAAAAAAAATATATATTTAAGTTATTTTGTTTCACTTGTGTAGGCAAAAACGTAAAACTTTTAGACATATTTACATCTAACTTTACAATTTGTTAAAAGTATTTCAACCAAACAACGATTAAGAAAAGCTATTTTCACTTAAAATTGTAAAAATTTGTTACATATATATCAAAAGTTTTCAAACCGTCTACCACGGCTGTTCGGTGATTTATCTCGCCTTTTTTTCTGGCAAACTTCATGCTTTCCTCTAGAAATTGCAGGGCATTTTTCTTTCCATACAACCTGAGTGTTGTTAATATTTTATTAATGAGTTATTCACTGAAAAATTGCAGACAAAGCAAATGAGAAAAAACTAAATAAAACAATGGAGAAAATTTTACAAATGAGAAATAGATTAAAGGTTGCAACCCATAAGTCATCATAAAGATAGTATTTCAATATTAAGTATTTTGAAGTATACAATATGTTTAGTTACAAAACCTATCTTAGCTTGTTACAAAAACTTAGATGTTTTTTGTACTAATATATAGTATATGCTGGAAATATGCTGGTTAAGCTCAATTATCAAAATTAGTGCCAAAATTTAAATAACACTTAAAGTTGACATGCAATTGAAACTTATCATAAAACTTGACTAATACTAACAATATTGGCTGAATCACATATTTAATCTAAAAATATATTCATCATTAGCAAAATAAATTAAACTTTACTTTTTCCAGAAAAAATCATTGTCTAGTCAATTAATAAAAATTTTTGGTTATCGAAATCTCGTCTTTATAATAGTTTGTAGTACAGACAATAAAATGTATTTGTTTAAGGAAATTTAGTTCATATGCTAAGTGAAATAGTGAACTAAACCGCTGAAATAGGCTTATAATATTAGAAACATTCTATCTGTATCGATAGGTAATTTTAAAGAATATATAAAACGTGATATTTTAACGTCATAATACAATTAAACAAAATTAGGTTTAGGAGACATGTTAAACAGCTTTGTATACTGCGTTTATAGTAATAAGTAGTTTAGTTTTTTTGATACTCCAATACAAAACGACTAATTTTAAAGTTGTTTGCTATGTATGTTTAAGGTTTTCTTACTTAATTCTTAATTTTTTATCTTATAATAACTAACTAACTTTATGGTACTTTTTATGTTAAAGAGTATTTCTTTATGAATCCTTATTCGTAAAAAAGCAAAACACCTCAATAAAATAATCCCACAAACAAATATGAGATTCTTCTTTTCACTTGTCGTTAAATTAATTGATAGTAATATGTTGAGTAATAAGTCTAAGTCTATTTCTAATTTATATCTAAATAAATGCTTATTTCTCAAGTAAGAAACAAAAAAACCTAGTTTCAGGCGAAATTAGTTATAATACATATTTTTTTAACACAATTAAGTAAAGTAAAGAACTTACTAACTAATATTGTTTTTGCCATTATTATAAAAAAGTATGTATTAGGCATTAATAAGCAGCAAGTTTGTGATCACAAAAGTAGTATTTTATCTAATAGAACAAAAACAACCTTCCTTTTTTGTACTAAAATTCAATGTATTGAAACATTATTTTCCTTTCATATTAATAAAACATTTAATTTTGACTAACTTTTTTTTGTAAATAGTTTTGTTTTAAAAACACTACCCAATTTTTTATTAGTTCAACAAACTATATTCGTAAAAAATAATAAAACTTAGATCGTCGTAAAATTAAAACTACTTAAAAAAAGGTTATTAAAGTATCTAGGTGTATAAATATTTTATTTATCTAAAAAAATATTTTTAACAAACCTTTTATGAGGTTCATTTGTTTTATTTCCCATTGTTGACAATTTTTTTTCTATAATCTTCATGGGATTTTATGATATTTTTTGATAACCTTGTTTTCAAAAATACTAAAAAACTTTTGTTTATAATATTGAAAAAAAAAAAGAACTATTGGTGTTTAGTAATTTTTCATGCTATAAGATATGAAATTTGCACAGGATTTTGTTTTAATTTTCTATTATTTTTTGTGCATTTTGTTATTAAGAGGAGAAAAAAAAATATTGGAACTATCTTCAATTAACAGTTTATAAAAAAAATCATGAAACAAAATTAGTTTTATAATAGCAATACTTACTAACATCTAAGATTTTTCAAAAAATTACAAACAGTAAAACTAAATTCAAAAAAAAAAAAAAACTATTATATAAATTGAATTGATAATACTAAAATTTAAAGAAATTCTCAGTTTAAACTTAAAAGTTACAGTTTTGTCTTGCCTAACCTAAAATACTAGCCACAGGTATTTATTGTAAAAAAAATTATCTCATGAGAAATAAAAAAGTTTGAGACATTTAGAGAATCTAAAAAGTCTAAACTAGTTATATGTATTAAAAAATAATGAGTAAAAAAAACACTTTAGTTTGTTTAAAACAAAAATAAAAATATTTAGACTGTTGTACTTTATTTAAAACTTTAATGAGCATTTTCACTAATGCATATCCGATATCTTTTTTAGCAAGATGTTGTCTTATTAAAAATACTAACTGCTTACTTTAAATTTTTCTTAACATACACACTTAAAACTCTAAAATTAAAAATTGATCAATTTTTTTTAACTTATATTCATAAACTATTTGGAAAACTGTCAAAATGAGATAAGTCTAAGGTAAAAAAACATACAAACTAGCCTGAGCTTTGTAAAAAGTATTGGAAAACTGATCCAGCCAACTATTTTTTGATTCTCAACTAACTTTAATATCCTGAGGAGACCGAGTAAATGGTAACTATGTAACAAATGTTAAAAGGCTTTTAAATAGTAAACTATGAAAAAGAACAAGCCTTAATAATTCTAACTACTAATAGTAATCAGTTAAATCTGATTTAACTCAAGTTTTTTAAAGCTTTAACGAAAAATGTTGTAAGTTTTTAATATTTTATCAAGCTTGTCTTTAAAAGTTTAAGTGAGTAGCAAAAATAATTTCATTACATGTTATATCAAGCTTAAAAAAAGTTATAATAGTTTTCATGAGGTAGTGCTACTAAAAGAATAGGAACTTTATAAAATAAAGTTGAAACAAAAAACTCTGAAGTAACATTAATAGTAATAAAATTTTTCTGTTAAACTTAGTATTCAAATTTATTTGCTTTACTACAAGTAAAGATTCAAGTAAGACTTACATACTTAACAAAAAGTATAAATTACAACTAAACATTGTTGATTTCTTTTTATTTTTTGTTTGTAAATCCATTTCGAAAGATTAATAAAAAAAATTCTTTTCAGGTAAAAGTTTGCATAGTTCAGGGTTGCTAAAGCTTTTTGAGAAGTTTCTTACATACTTTCAGAATTTCTTTCTGGTTCTAAAACTTAAAAGTAGATGTTTTTGGGTATCTTTTTAGTTTAAAGCTAAGTTTAAGGTTAAAAACTGTGTTAATTATTATAAAACATTGAAACGATATTGTAAAGCTACTTAAAATTTATTTGTTAATAAAAAAGTTTTATGATGACGAAAAACTTTTATCTAAATGGTAATTTTTTTTGTCGACTTATAACATTTGAATGTCTACATTACACAAAAAACTATTAAACTAATAAATAAAACATAGAAAAACTTCAAATAGTCAAGGTTTTATTTATATATATATGAATGGAACTTATATATTTCCAGGAGTTTTTAACATTTTACATTATGTTTCTGTCCTTGTGTAAGGGCCACAAATCTGTCGACTATGCAATTTTCACGAGTGTGAAGTTAGCTTGAATAAATTTAAAAAAAAAAAAAAATTAAAAAAATATTTTAAATATAAAAATTGCAATTTTCTCCAAATAAAAAATTTAAGCTTATCTGAAAATCTATAAACAAAAAAATAAATTTCTGAGGGGTAATAAAATTAATATTTTTTTTTGTAATATGCTGCAAGAACTGAAAATATCAAAAATGACAAAATGTTTCTATTGACTTTATCACCAACCAAATAAACCCTAGCTCAAAAAATATTATTTTAGCTGTATGATAAAAAAATCATCTTAAGATTTTTAAGATCACATGGGCCAATTTATAATTAAAGGTTTTCTAGGTATGTTTTTAAACTCAAGCTAGACTATAGCTACTCAGACAAGTTATCTTTTACTTAAAATATTTGAAACCTAGATGATGTTTAACTTAAAAAGTAAATTAAGTTCACCAAAATTTATAAAGTAAACTTATACTTAAGGTTTAAAAATATAGTAAGTTCACCTAAATTTATGAAATAAACTTATATTTAAGGTTTAAAAATATATAAATTGTTTGACATACAATATAGTTCAAACAAAAAAATACAAAGTAAAAAACAGAAGACATAGAATAAAGTTTGTAACAACTAAAAATTCCACTAATACACTTTCAGTAATATATTAACTTTTTCTGTGTGTTTCTGTTTTACTCTATGAAAATTAATTTTACTTGCGTGGAAATCATGACGTATGTCAAATAATTTACAAATTGTTAAAACAATTTTTTTGGTAACTTACATAAAAGTTAGCAAAAAGTTTTTGGTAAATTTCTCCAGATTTTCAAAATATCCTCCAAGTTTGGAAAATTACAAGTTTTGGGACTATTTTCAATTTAAAGTTAAGTATAAAACTCTGTTAAATAGTATTAAAACATTGAAAAGATACTGTCAAACTATTTTAAATAAGATTTTTTAACAAAAAATATTTTTGTTATGACAAAAATTTTTATCTATATATAAATTTTTTAAGTCAGATTAAAATTTTTCTACTTAACATGTAAAAATTGTTTAAAATTCTAGGTTATTAGTGATTATGTTCAAAATTCCTGGTTTTTCAAAGTTTTTTCCAAAATTTTTCGAAAACAAGGTCTTTCCAGGTGTTTTAGCCTAAATTGTGAAATTTTAGGTTTTTCTAGGTGTTTCCAGGATTCTTTTTTTTTTTTGGCAATACTGTACATTGTCAGGGTCTCCATTACACTAAAAAAACCAAATTTGGACAAAAAATTTATAACTAATATATTTCTAGTAATTTATTAACTTTTATTATGTGTTCCTGTTTTACTCTAAAAATTTTTTGTTTACTTGTGTGGAAATCATAACATATGTCGAACAATTCACAAATTATTCAAAAAGATTTTTTGATGTATTAAATACAAGGTTGCCAAATGTTTTTGGCAAGTTTCTTAAGAAATTCAAAATACCCTCCCAAGTTTTAAAAAGTACGCATTTTTGGGTGTGTTTTGGATTTAAAATTGACTATAAGGAAAAAAAAACTGTGTTAAAAAGTATAAAAAACATTGATAAGTTTTTTTTAACATACGTCAAGGTTTCCATTACACAAAAAAAAATTACAAGTAAAAAAATTGAAATCTGCTAATTAATAAGGGTTTTATTATTTTAATATCTAAGTGGAACTTTAAATTTTCAGAGTTTTTAATTTTTATTGTATATAATGGTTTTCTTTGCTGGTCAAAATTAGACTGGTCAAAAAACTTTTAAGCTTCATATAGGACTAAAGCTAGCTACTATCTAAACTGGTCAATTTTTCAGCTTCATATTCAAGCTGACTTTGTTAGAGCAGGGTATGGATAACGTAGACAATTTAAAATGGTACGCATCCGCAAAAGGTAAAAAAAAACTAAAAAAAAAGCTAAAGCTTAATTTAAATTAAATAAAATTAAATAAATAATTTAAACATAAATTAACATAACATAAGTTTTATTTTTGAAAACACACAAATAATGCCTTATATTTTTTTTTACATTAAAAACACAATAACTATAAAGTAAAAATCCAGATAAATGCTGTTTTAATAAAATTTGAACTGCAAACTTTGCAAACTTTTTTTTGATCATACCAATTAGTAGGACGAAAAAGTTTGAAAGATTTACCTTAAATATTACTTTTTTTACAATAGTTTAAATTATCTTACAATATAGTGTAATCACTTTGTAAGCTTTTTTCGTATGTAAAATAAAGTTAGACCACTAATAAAATAAACTATGTATAATCAAAACTCTACAAAATTGACATATTAGTTTTAATAATAGTAATCAGTGGGATGTATAACGTTCAGTGACTTAGCACAGATATTTTTAATTTTACAACAATTTATACTATTAATATATAAGAGAAGACATATAAGCTTTTTTTGATTCTAGTTGAAACTATACTATTCATAAAAATAAATCATATTTTATCGAAACTTCAAGCTTAACAAATTCGTCTTAATTATAAAAATCAGTGGGAAGAAAAAGTTTCAGAGACCAAGAGTTTTTTTTTTTTTTTTACAACCACATAACACCAATTAAAAAAAGTGTACTAAATAAACTTTTATGTTTTATATTTTTCACTATAAGTTTTATATTTACAATTCAAGCAAAATTCTTATTTGTTCTATTTTAAACGACTTTTGATAAATATCTATAAATTTTGCAAATATTATTTTTTCTGTATACTATACTTGAAAAAACTCACTAAAATTGAACTAAATATATTTCTTAAGTGAAACGTATACTTGCTTTTTTTACTAAAGTCTCGGACATACTGTAAAACATATTTGGCAGTCATTTATTTTAATTTATAATGTCGTTGGTTTCACCGTTGGTACGGCTCCTTGACCAGTACGCCGCGATGAGGGCAGCATCTTATTCTTTTTTTACAATGGAGTCTCACTTGTAATAATCTAAGTCCTATAATCCACATAGCTCTTTTTTAAATGCATAATCCAAGCATATAATCCTTATCAGCAAGGAATGTGAATCGCATTTTCCGTAGCCATGCTAATAAGTATGTTTTTATGCAAAAACGTTTTCTATAGTTATACTAAAGTAGAAAGGCTACATTGTTTTATTGCTACTTTGCCATTCGATGGTTTCTGTAAATATTACTGCCCTTGCTAAATCATAATCATCCGAATCACACGGAAAACAGAACCACGACAACTTTTTTGATTCAAAATCCCGAGTCTGACAAGAAAGTCAAACAGCAAAAAAACTTTTTGACAGTATAAATAGTTTATACGTTTACGGTAACAAAACTAAAACTTCTAAAAATTTTTTCGAATAAAATTAAATTAATTTTAAATTGATTTTTTATCATACTTTTTCATTTATTTAGAGATTTTTACTTATTATATTAGATAAAAATAAAACTGTTGCTAATTTCTTTATAAAACTTATAAGTTTACTTGTTTGAAACTAACTTTGAAAACTTATTGTGTTTTCATAACTAATTTTTAAACATTTTTAAGTCATTTTCAAAATCTTTGAACAAACATGTAATCACTTTGTTACGCAAAGTAATAGTTTTAAACAGTGTAAAGTTATTACTAGAATAAAAATTTGTTTCATATATAACAGTGGTCAGCATAAATCGCGGGCCTTTTTTATTTTTTGAAAACGTGATCCAAGGACTTCACTTATTTCACAAAATATCTAGTAATCAAAAAAAAAAAATGTTTTTGAATTAAAATGGTAATTAAATAAGCAACATTACGCTAGTAGTGAGTATTTATTAAATTAAATAAATCTGGTTTAAAGCTTAAAAAAAAGTATACTACTGTTTCTAAAAAGATATGTTGTGAGCTAAAAAGTACCTTGCGGGCCGCATATCTTTGATTTTAGGGCCGCATTTTGCCCGCAAGCAGCATTTTGCCAACCCATGACATATTAAGTAGAAAAAAATTGGAGTATTTTAAGTTAACTTATTCATTATATTATAAGACAAAAAACATTTTTGTATACAAATTAGTAGAAAACTTAAGTTTTGTTACCGCAAACTTATAGACTATTTATGCTGTCAAAATTTTTTTTAAATCAATTTTGACTTTCTGTCAGATTACGTTCAGTTTAATTGTATGACTTAATTGTAATGAATTAAGAACGTTACGGTTTTTAAAGTAAGTTATAATTACACTTAATATTCTTATGGTCTTATTTTCCAAACATTTGTTTTCTATAAAAATTTGACTGCTAAAATCATAAAGTTTTAATAAAGTTTCTTAAACTTAGCTAGGAAGTTAACTTCTTACTACTCAGATAAATTTACCTAAATTAAAAAAATAAATTCTGAATCAAAAACCATCTATATAGTTTAAGTCATCAATCAAATTTAAACAATGTACTTAATTAAGATAATTTTTTTTATTAAACACTTAGTCACTCTCTGACTTATGTTTTGTTTTATTTGCAGTAGCATAGAACAGCGCTTCTGAACCTTTTTTTAATGGCGGAACCCTTTACCAAAGTTCAACTTTTCCACGGAACCCCTAATTTAATTTTACATAAAATCTTTAATATAATATTTCCTGCAAAAAAACAAAAGAATTTCAGTGAAAAACGTTTTTTTAGCAAAACTATATCATTGTTAGAAATCATACCAATTGTAATAGTATTAAGTCGAGTCAAACTCAAAGTGCGCCAGAGGCAATAGGTATTTTATGATTCTATGATAAATAAACGAAAACAAACACGATAAATCGCAACGTCATAAAAATTTTTTCTTGCATAATAAAAACAAAATGAGAGCTACACAAAATCGCGAAATGAACATGAACCTAATCGAATTCACAGTTTACTGCAATAAACGGGTAAGATGCATAACGAAAAATAAATAGAAAACATTTAGTACGAAACTGAGCTTGTCTCTTAGCAACAAGCATGTCAATGCGCGGCTGGATTTTGGATAGACTGAGACGGAGACAGGCAGATAAGGTTGGAGTCAGCATACAGTTCCTTTACTTCGTTTTAATGTTTGTTACATGCGAAAAGCGGGACTCGCAAAGATAAGTGGTTGTGAATGGTAAAAGAAATTTTACTGCACGCTTTGCTAAGACGGGGTACTCTGAAATCGCACATATCCAAAAATATAAAAACTCCTTCCCCTTGAAACTCAATTTTAAATTGCTATCTTCAGATAGTTGCAGCAATTCGTTTTCTGTATCTGTAGGAAGATTCACTCCTTCTGAAGCAATATTACTTATAAAAGGACTCAAAATCCATAAATTTCCGATGCGAACATCTTCAGGAAAATAGTGTTGAAACTTTACAGACAAAAGATCAAGGTGGTTGTATATTTCGTCAGAGAAATTGAATTCTATGCATTTTTCATGGGCCTTGTCAAACCGGTGAAACATCGCAAAATTACCACTGCTAACCTTTTTTTTCCAAAAGTTAATTTTATTTTTAAACGCCTCAATCTTGTCTATTATGACAAAAATGGAATTTTTCACTGCTTGAAGTTTTATGATTTATGTTTTTTTTTTTGCAAATTTCTTTTTTAAATTTCGAAAGGCTTCGCGGAACCCCATTTCAGAAGCACTGGCATAGAACATACATTGTAACAAATTTAAATTAAAGTTTTAAATTTATGTTAATTTTTTTAATTAATAACACTAGTTTATAAGATGAAAATATTATACACTTTAATTAAGAAAATGCAAAAACTTATAACTTTCACTTTACATTCAACAGCTTATGAAAAACTAAAGAAAGATTTTACTTTAGTAATTATCTTGTGAAACTAAAATGTTCATAATTTTGTTAAGAATTTAATTAAACTTAAGTTGTTTCGTTAATATTAATGAGTTTTGATAATATATATTTTCAATGTTAACTAAGTTTTAAAGTATGCTATTACAACTGCAATAGTTTAAATGTTTGCTAAAAAATAAACTTTTATTTTAAACAAAGTGCTAAATTTGTTCAAGTCTACGAATTTTTTAATACATTATTAGTAAGTTACTCTAACGGTTTATGTAAAATAAAGCAAAAATAATTAACATAATCAAAATCAAATCTTAAAACAGTATTTTAGTTTAACAATTTTGACAAAAAAAAGTCAAGTGTTTGATTAAGTATTAATTTTTAAACTGTAGTTTACAATTTAGTTTGAATTTTTATTCGCTCAATCAAGTTAATATATTTATTAATAATAGTGTTCAAAATCGTATAAGGATTTTTAAGAATTAAGTAAGACTTTTAATTTCTCTAATATAAAATAATACAAGTTTTTTATTATAGACTTTTTTTTATTTGTTTTACCGATAATTATAAAAAACTATTTTATGTGAAAAAAACAATTGTAAGTACACTAAGTTAAGTTAAGATAATACTTTTAAGAATAGAAAAATATTAATAACAGTGTTGTAATGAAAATATTTAAAACAAACAATTAATGTTAAATTTAATTATTAAAAGTTTTTTAGAAGTAAATAAAAACGTAGAAAAAAGGAATAATTCTTCTTTATCCAAAATACTAAAAGGCTAAAATTAAGAAAATTAATTTTTTAATAGTGCTAATGACAATAATCTAGATTAAATTTAGATAGAGTGCTATCAGATTTTTCCCCTTTAGCAGCTTAAATAAACAAAATTATTTGGATAAATATGTATTGGATAAATATGTTTCAGTAAACTGCTATTATAAGGGCCTGTTAATTTTATCTTATCACACCTTCTCCAACTTATGCTCTTGATTTTTCATCTAATTTATAAAAATTTAAAGTTAAAACGACGGATATTGCTAGCTTTATTTTAAATAACGAACAATTTTTCTACGTTTTTATTTACATCGTCTAAACCAGTGCTTCTGAACCTTTTTCTAGTGGCGAAACCCTTTTCCAAAGTTCAACTTTTCCACGGAACCCCTAATTTTAATTTTACATAAAATGAATAATATAATGTTTCCTGCAAAAAACAAAAGAATTTCAGTGAAAAACGTTTTTTTAGCAAAACTATATCATTGTTAGAAATCATACCAATTGTAATAGTATTAAGTCGAGTCAAACTCAAAGTGCGCCAGAGGCAATAGGTATTTTATGATTCTATGATAAATAAACGAAAACAAACACGATAAATCGCAACGTCATAAAATTTTTTTCTTGCATAATAAAAACAAAATGAGAGCTACACAAAATCGCGAAATGAACATGAACCTAATCGAATTCACAGTTTACTGCAATAAACGGGTAAGATGCATAACGAAAAATAAATAGAAAACATTTAGTACGAAACTGAGCTTGTCTCTTAGCAACAAGCATGTCAATGCGCGGCTGGATTTCGGATAGACTGAGATGGAGACAGGCAGATAAGGTTGGAGTCAGCATACAGTTCCTTTGCTAAGTTTTAATTTTTGTAACATGCGAAAAACCGGACTCGCAAAGACAAGTGGTGGTGAATGGTAAAAGAAATTTTACTGCATGCTTTGCTTTTTAAGTTTCGAAAGGCTTCGCGGAACCCCTGAGAGGCGTCGCGGAACCTTAGGGTTCCGCGGAACCCCATTTCAGAAGCACTGGTCTAAACATTACACGGCTGAAAACAAACGCTGTTAAAAAAGGAAGAAAATATGATTACATAAAAGGTCACTTCCGTCTCGCTCAGAGTTTTGTTTGACGTGAAGAGAATCACCGACGCCTTCTCCTGTACAGCGTGCGACCTTTCAGCTGGATGCGTGTGATGGTCACGTGACGTTTCGCTTGACTGGTCTCACGTGACATTCCGCTGCTCACTTGACGTTACGCTTGACTGATCTCACGTGACATTCCGCTGCTCACTTGACGTCTCGCTTGACTGATCTCACGTGACATTCTGCTGCTCAAAATCGCTTCGATTTCACCGGCTTCACGACTGTGAGAAAAGGTATATATTTAAAGTTTTGAAATTTATACTCTACTGTAACTTGTTAAAATTTTTAAGAATACATGTGTTAATTTTTAGTAATGTGATACTGTTATCTAGTATTAATAAAAATAAATTAATATTGTTGTAGTAAAATTGCAAAAAAAAAGTCAAAACTTAAATGAGCGTTTGATAAAAAAACTTACTTCTAGTAATGCTGTAATTATGAAATTTTTTGAATTTTTTTTTATTCCTACTTTTTGTCCATACTAAGTATACACTCTTATTCAAATACAAAAGTTCAAACAAGTTTATAATGTATACTTACGTTACAGCTCGGTTAACAGTGCAAGAGTGCAAAAGTACTGGCATGCGAGAGCAACATCTACGAAGTAACGGGAAGCTCCCAGGAAGTCTTCTATGTAATCTGTGTCGATCCTCAGGACAAAATAAGCTGCCGAGGTTATGAAACCACAGACTAATGGAATAACTCTGAGATTGAACATGACAAATTTTTAAATTGAAACTTTCCTGTTTTATATAGAATAAGTTAATGGTAAAATGTTTTTAAATTTTTTGATTACGGTTTTAATATTAACGGTTTTAAAAGTTCTGTATAAATCAATTAAAGTTTTTTTCAAAGCTTTAGATTTTTGACTCCATTAAGTTTACTTATTTCTTATTTACTGAAAAACTTAGTTTTACAACTTTATATTTAAATTACGCCTTTTTTAAATGTTTATAGTTTTTTTTTAAATCTTAAATATAATCTATCGATTTTTTAGTTGCTAAAAGTTTTAAAAACTTATGTTTTCAGTTCTTGTTTCATTCTTTAGAAATAATTCTAACTGTGCTTATGTATATATTCATATATCTGTAACTGATACTATTTTAAATCTAAACACTTAAAATTTACCCAAGCAACATTAAGTTTTACTTAATTTTTTTAACAAGGTTTCAGACAACATATGTTTAAGTTTAATAAAAAATTAAACACTAACACGACTCAAGTATTATTATGACATTCCTAATTTTATGTTTCTTAATTTATTTATTTTTAATTTAAAGTAATCGAATTATAAATTTTAATTAAATTTTTGAATGTCTTCACTAAATAATAAACAAAACTGTAAATTAGTTTTCTCACTAACCATCAGCTAGATAAGAACTAAATATATATATACAAATATACTTTCTGTAGTTTAAAAAAAATTGTTTCAAGTCTTTTTTTTATGTTCTTGTTTGTAAAAAAGCATGCAAATCAAATATGTGAAATTTTAATACACAAAAACATTAAACAACAACAAAAAGTTTAAACAAAAGCTCACGTATAAATCATATTCAAAAAAAATTAAAATATATTAGACTTTTTTACGAAAAATCTTTCTGTTTTTAAGACTGAATAAAAATTTTGCACTGTGCAAAAACAAATATTTGATTTTTATGTTTTTACAAAGACAGTCGCACCTTAGAGAAAACTTTGTGTAAAACAAAAAATAATTTATTATGTTCTAAATTTTTAATTCAACGTTTGATGAAGTTTATGTAAGTTAACTGTATTGGTTTATGTAAACTTTTATTGTACGTGAAAATATATCTAGTTTTTTGTGCTTAAAAATACTAACAAATAAACAATGAAAAAATTTGTGTAAAATTAAGGAGCAATTTCTTTTTTTATAATTTTAGTACTTTATATTTTGTTAACAACTTTTAAATCCACATTTGCACGTACTTTTGTACTCAGATACTCTATTGCATTTTTGAAATTAAAAGCAAATCTGTTTTATATAAAGTTTTGTATCACTTTACTACTTTATTATAAGTTTGTAATTTTTCAAAAGTATTTTTTGTAGGCTTAGTTCTTTAATACAATTTATTAACCTGGTGAAATGGAATACAACAAATATTTAGGATAGGTGTCAAATTTGCACGATCGGACAAAAATGCACGGGGGGACTAAATTGCACGAAGACACTTTTGAACGAGCAGACAATTTTGCACGGGTTACATTTTTTTACTATGACTGTTACCTTTAACCTTTACTCTCGGTCGGATGCTTTTTTTTCCTTTTTAATTAATTTTTTTTAAGTAATCTTTTTTGTTAGTTAATTTTTTTTTACTATCACTGTTAATCTGACTCTCGGTCAGTATTTTTTTCTTGGTTTTTTTATTAGTTTGGTTTTTATTTTTTTTTGTTTTATAAATATACAGTACACTACCGCTTAAGTACGCAAATTGAACCCGACCAAAAAGTGCGTACTTAGCACGGGTAGTGCGTACTTTTTGAATACATAGTATAAATGAACTTTAGTTGTTTGTTTTCTTTCTTACAACTAGCCACTAAATAATTAAGCCAAATAAACAAGTCTTTTTATTTTAAATAACATTTAATACATAATTCTAAACTGCAAAACTTTTTATTAGATTTTAAAATGATTTATTTTGTCTATAAGAAGTTTCTACATAATTAATACATACTATTAATATAGAAAGTCAATGTCAGTCAATGGTATAAAAAAGAATATTAAGCCATATTTTGTTTTGTTAGAAGTAAAGTACCAAACTACATTGTGTTTACCAAACATTTTGAAAACATCAATGTTTGTGCATTTAAATTAAGTTATGACTTATCTATTTTGTATTTGTAGGATTTGTTAGCTTTGTCATCTAGATTTATTAATTTAATAGCATTACAGCTCAAATATAATTATTCCTTTTACTTTTCTGCAACCACTACATAAGTATTTAGTTTATTAACATTTAACAACAGGACTGTTACAATTGGCCACTTAGACTACTCAGGATTACTCACCCTAGTTTAAAATTTGTGAAAGTCTTAGGCTAACTCAGCAGGTTGGCCATTCTACCTTTCTTGATAAGTGCGTACTTAAGGCGTTATGCGTACCATAAAAAGTGCGTACTTAAGCGGTAGTCTACTGTATATATATATATAGAATTAAGTCATTTAACTTAGTAAATTAAATTTTTCACACTGAGCCCACCTTGAGGGCTTTATTATTAAAAAGGTTTATTAAAAGATGCAAAACTCGAAGGACTCGAGTTTCGTGACTATGCACTCATCAGCTTCAAAACAAGTTTAAAATAAAAATTAAAAGAATTTAAAGAACATTTTTATTTTAAACTTGTTTTGAAGCTGATGAGTGCATAGTCACAAAACTCGAGTCCTTTCAGTTTTGCATCTTTTAATAAAACTTATATATATATATATATATATATATATATATATATATATATAAATATGTTCTTTTTTATTGCGAAGTTTGCCCTCCGTGCAATTTAGTCTCCTCGTGCAAAATTGACCATTCGTGCGATTTAGTCCCCTCGTGCAATTTTGTCTTCTTGCAGTTTTGACTCGTTCCTGATATTTAATTGTGAAGTAAAATTTGCATAAGAACTAAGTTATTTTGCCATAAAACTTTTCAATCGAGCACTCTTAGAAAACAATATAGTAATTTTATTTTGTTTTTAAAATATCTTGAGGTGAAATAATAAAATTGAGCTATGAAACCACATAGAAACATAAAAAATTATACTAAAGACTAGAATATACAAGATAGTTTTGGTTTAAATATGAATAGTGTATTAGAATGGCGTAAGAAAAAATATTTCAGGTGCTTATCTATAAGAAGTATTGTTGAATTAAAAAACACAGGGTATAACTTCATTTATTATATAACAACATTTTGTTTTACAACTGTAAACATATAGACTTACGTATTTCATTTATTATTTGTTTTATATAAAAAATATTATTGAGTAGTTCGTGATTAAAAATTCAGACAAATTGTTACTATATGTACTTAAAAAAATTATTACTTAAAAATTATTATACCATTTATTTTGTAATTTTTTATTATATAAATTTAGCACATGAAATATAAATAACTAAGTCTTAACAAGTTTTAAAAATAAATTCTCAGCGTTTTGCAGAAAATTTTTAAAGCTTAAATAAATGTTTACATCATTATATTAAAAGTAATTGATAGTTGATTTATAGTCATTACACATTTAATTTACTTACTAAAATTATAAACTTCGACTGTTACAAATTACAAAAGAAGTCTTAACAAAAGCTAAACACTTTGTTGCTAATTAAACTAGTTTGTATTTCACAGCTTTATTTATTTTGACAGATTAAAAAACAGTGTAATAAAAAAAAAAATATTGAATATTTATTACTACCATATAAAAAAGTGTATATTTACACTTTAATAAACTAATGTAGAAGCAAACTTAGCATTTAGAAAAAAAAAGCGACTCTTGCCCACGATTTACTTTTTAGCTAAAAAGTACTAATGTAGAAGCAAACTTTATATAGAAAAAGGTTAATCATATATAGTTATTTAGCTTGCGAGTGCTTTAAACTTTAAGCTTGTTACACCACATACTCGATATTACAAAACACACATACAAACACAATAAAAGTCTTCAAAACACTGTAAAACGCAACAACACAGAAGTGGCTGCAAGACAGTGATAAAAAATTTGATATTGTTGCATCATCAATCTAGTTTTATTAATAATAAGTGATTTGCCAATTAGCAATGTGCTGATTGTGATTGGCTGTAAAGCTTTATTTTGATATTCAAAACTTAATATCAGGGATGCATTACCAATACATTACAACATCACAGTTGTGAGAAGATTACAATTATCTATTAAAGTAGTAAGGAACTACAACTATCACATCACAGTAGTTAGAAGTTACAACTATCACATCACAGTAGTTTCACAATGTTACAACTATCACATCAAAGTAGATAACATCAGTACAACTATCACATCACAGTAGTGAGTAGCTACAACTATCACATCACAGTAGTGAGTAGCTACAACTATCACATCACAGTAGTGAGTAGTTACAACTATCACTTCACAGTAGTTAGGAGTTACATCTATCACATCACAGTAGTTAGGAGTTACAACTATCATATCACAGTATATTGCAAACACTACAACTATCACATCACAGTAGACTGAAACACTACAACTGTCACATCACAGTAGTGAGGAGTTTACAACTGTCACATCACAGTAGTGAAGAGTAAGTTGTAGCTCCTAGCTACTTTGATGTTATAGTTGTAGCTCCTAACTACTGTGATGTGATAGTTGTCGCTCCTCACTACTGTGATGTGATACTTGTAACTCCTAACTACTGTGATGTGATAGATGTAACTC
This sequence comes from Thalia democratica, assembly GCF_965202585.1. Classification (NCBI taxonomy): domain Eukaryota; kingdom Metazoa; phylum Chordata; class Thaliacea; order Salpida; family Salpidae; genus Thalia; species Thalia democratica. Next base: position 32,846,022 of record NC_139171.1, read on the forward strand.
CTAACTACTGTGATGTGATAGTTGTAGTGTTTCAGTCTACTGTGATGTGATAGTTGTAGTGTTTGCAATATACTGTGATGTGATAGTTGTAACTTAGTTTTGTCCTTAGATCGGTCGGGATCTTACTGCCATCGTCTCAAAATATCTAAAGCTTCTTATTAAATGGTTTCTTCGCAACTTATTGTAAGGACGTTGCAGCAAATTTAAGATTATACGACTTAGTTTTAGAACCAGCTTGCAACACTTACATTTAAAATGTTCTATTGATAATAAACATTTATAACTATTAAATTTTTTATATATAGAGACAAAGTTCATTTTTAAATAAAGATATATAACTATTATTTTAATGAAACAGTTTTAGTGTTTTGGATTTACTAAGAAATGTTAAGTATTAATCTTTAAGTATACTTTAAAAATATAATTTTTTTTTTATTAACGCTTAATCTCTATTAAGGCCATAAGTCTTATAACAAACTATTAAAAATGGTATAAATTTTATATCAATTTGTTAAAAAGTTTTATTTAAAACTTAACATAATCAAAATTTAGACTTATTAAAACACAAGTGCTGTTAAAAAGCAATTTTAGAAAGAATTTAGAATAACTATTTTTAATAAAGTTGTAATGGTTATAATTTGTATATATAACATATTATATTAGTACTTTAATCTTTAGTAAGTATCTTTAGTTGAAATTACTTTAGATAATTTTTAACCTACAAAGCTAGTGTTTCAAAAGTATTTGAAATCTTTTGAACCTGTGTTTGAGTTTAAAGGTAACCTTGTTTCCCGTTAACTTTGTGTATTTAAATTTAGTTTTTTATATTTTAGCCATATTTAAAATAAAGTAACAAAGTATGACTTTTTTAATGTTATTATGTTAGTAATTTGCAAAAGCTTGTATTGTCAAGATATTAAAATCCGTTTTATAGATTTACTGTTACTATAAGTAGTAAATGTATTGAGAACTTATCTCCTGCAACATGTTAAAAAACTTAAGAAATTTCAATAATTTTTCAGTGCACTGCTTGATCAGCAGCTTGATCTTGTAGATTTTTGAAATAAAAATCAACCATACAAAACTTTGACTACTTTTAATTTAAGAAACTTGTTTATAAAAATAGAACTGTATAGTCTACATAAAAATTTGAACAACCATTTCAAACATGTATTTCTACACATTTAAACTACAATTGCCAATATAATTTATATTATTAAACAGTATGAAATAAAACTGTTATGTACATTTAAATACATTTTTCCAAAATTGAACATTTGTATTTTAAAATAAACTTGCAAAGCCATGAAACAATAATGTTGAAGAAAAAATGTCAGTGGCAGAGTTTAAGCTTTTTCAACCCACAAAACAAAAGATGTTTTTAGTGCAAATCAATGTTTTTAAATTTAACACAATAATATGTAGAATAGTGTTACAATACAATTAATCAAGCTATATTTAACAACAATAATATTTATTTTCAAATGTTTTTTTTTGTTAAATCTTTTTTTGTCATATGTTTTTAAGTTTATGACGTTTTAGATATTGTTTAAAAATTGTTTTTAGTTTTACCTCTTCAATATTAAAAATTTTCACTTCAAATAAAAAATATTAACAAACAGTAAGTATGTTTCAGAGTTTTTTTAATCAGCATCATACAGAACAATTCTTTAAGTAAAATTCATAATTTAATTTTGTTAAAATTTTTAGTTTTTACTATAAGTTGATTCTTTGAAAAGTTTTTTAATTCTTTTGTTTCATTTGTTAAAAAACTTCATTTTTTGTAAGTTCAAATGTGAATATTACAGTTTTATTTCATTTAAGACTGTTTGAGCTTTGTTAAATGTTTATTAAGCTACAATAAATAAGATAAAAAAGTTAATTGGGTTTAAGTTCATAGATATGAAATTTTTTAAATTGTAAACATTAACCCCTTTTATTTTTGTTTGTAAAATTATAGTTTTAAATTGTTTAAAAAAAATGTATGACTTGTTACACATAACAATTACAATATAATGACAACTCTTTTTTATTCTTGTTTAAAAAAAAACTGTTTAGTAAAAATAATCAATTAAAGCACCTCATAAGTTTATCTGACAGTAACCTCTCGCTTATTTACGCACATTGTGTTCACAGAAAAAATGCGTAAAAAAACGGTAAATCGCAAAGATAAGAGTGCTGACTACGTGATTTTAAACACTCAACCAGACTCGGTATAAACTAAAAAAAAACTAATTACAGCTGTCTTGTTCTTACAAACGCTTAAGAGTTTAAAAAACCGGCTGAAAGTTCAATATTTTATAGTACGAAACTTCTTTTATGCCCCGATATGTGTTTAACCTGATGTAACTCATTGCATATCCTCAATGCTAGGTGCTGTAATTAGTATCTTTTTATAAGTAAAAAAAAGTTTTAAAACAAATAATCTTATATTAAAAGTCTTTTACTTTTTCTTCATTTATTAACATTACTATTTCAGTACTTTGAAAATACAAATAAAGAAAGATTAAGTAAATATTTTAAGTTTTCCACATCACTAGTAAATATTTAAAGAAATAGACTCGCTTCTAGTTGTTACACTGCCTTGCTTCTTAAAACGATAACAAATAACATGAATAAACAATAAGCTTTATTATACAGAACTACCTTGAGATTTGTAACAAAATCAAAGCAATTTCTATTTTTTGTAAAATGTCAAACAAGCCTGATATTTTTAATACTTTGAAATTAACTTTAATTGCTGTGAGAATTTTGATGTTTTTTTAATAACTTAATCCATATTAATCTAGTTTAAATTTTCAATTAAAATGGACCTTTAACCTAGAACCTTTTAATATAAAACTTAAGAAAAAAAACTGGAAAACCCTAGAGTTTTAAACAATCTTACTTGTAAAATAACGAAGTTTAGTTGTAATAAAAAATATGTATTATACATAATAAAACATTGTTTAACTATAACAATTTTTAAACACGTATAAAAAGGCAATACAGTAGCTTTTCTTTAATTTTATACTGCACAAAAACATTTTCACTTAAAAGGGACAATTTAAAATGTAAAGCTTTAAAAATAAAAAGCAGTACCTACACTGTTAATGTGTAACTTCCTTATTAATAAAAACAGTTAAATGCTTTTATTTACTTGTAGTCTAATTAAACTAGTACATTAAAAATTTTATATTAATACCTAGAAGTAGATAAATTGTGCTGAAATTTCTAAATAAAGATAACGTTAGAACTTTTTTTAGATTGCAGTGAATACTATCTGAATTAAAACAGTTAGCTTAAAATGTTGTTCAACAGTAATATTAAGTATTTTACAGTGACTATGACAAGGTTATCTTAATTTTTTTATTACTATGTAATCCAGGGTTAGCTAAACTAAATGGAGTGGGATAGACTTTAATAGCTCTACAAAATATACGATGTATAGGTTAGAAAATATTCTAAATAGGTCAATGAATAGACTTTAATATACTTAGACTAATAAACTTTATTGCAAGGTTGCTATTATTTGAAGAACAAAATATTTTTTAAATAGTATTAGTAAGTGACAAAAGCTAGAAAAAAATGTTAAATATGTTTAAATACCTTAATTTTTAGCAAAATCACATATTAAACAAAAACTAAAATATTATTAAAAAAAATGTAAATTAATCAAAACTAGCCTGAAGTTTATAAAAGATGCCCAACTAGTCTAAGATTTTTCAAGAGTTTTTAACGAGCCTAAGACTTTTTGAATTAAAAAACATTTAAAGCAGAAAACAGAAAAAGACTATAGTCAACCTATGAATACCAAGATAACATTTTTATACTAAAAACAAAGATGTTAAACAAAAAGTGTCATTTAAAAAAAAATAAAAACAAAAGATTTCAAAGTCATAAATGTAGCCTGATGTTTAAGAATCGTATCAAAACTAACAGCTTTAGAAAAAGAAAAGACATCTAAAATCCTTATTCAGTCGATTAAAAAAGAAGTTTAACTATCCAGAACTTTCTAAGTTCTAAAACTTTCTAAGTTTTAAGCTAGTGATTGGCAACCCTGAATCATATTGAAAGCTTAAGATATTGTTCTGGACAAGACCTTAAAATGTATCCGTGGTGTACGACTTGATAATCAAAAGGTTTTTTTGCGAACCATGTCCTAGGACCAAGTATTTTGAGCGTTTTTTGTTGTTAAATAAACAATATCATTAAACAGGATATTAACTAAATTTATATTCTTTAGTTGCAGCAAAAAGGTAGTACAAGTAACTAAAAACTAGACCAATTTACATTAAACTGGCCTGATTATTCCTAAGATTTAAAAAAAAGATAAAAAATATTGAGTAACTAAATCTGAAAAATAAAAATAATATAATAAAACCTATAAACATCGTTATTAAATAAAAAAAAACTAATTAGCTATAATAAAGTTCATAACTCTTATGAAAAAAAGTCAAATAAGAAAACCTAGCCTGAAATTAAAGAAAATATACCATGCAAGTCGAGTTTTACAAAAAAATCAGAAAAACCAGATCCAGCCTGGATTTTTCTGAAAACTTTAAAAAATTTAAGCTATTCTCAATGTTTGTAGGCTTTTTTTAAAGTTTTGTAAGGCTTTTTTTGAACAAAAAATTATGTTATATTTAATTTCAGTATAAAAACACTTAAGATGAAAAATTATTAAAATTTACCTTATCTAAAAAAATGAGATAAAATAAACAATTAAATACAGCATTAAGTTTTGGAATTGTTTATAACGGACAAAAGTTAATATGTGTTTACAGAGAAAAATTAGTTGACCTTAGTATATATTGTAAAATTTGCATTAACTCTTTATTTTACCATTAAGTACAACGTTTTTTATTATAAAACTAACTCGAAGTACCATAGTTGTAATAGTTACTTGGATTTAGGGACTTAGGGACGTAGCTAGCTTGGAAAAGTTACGAATCTGCAAAATAAAAAGAGCAACAGGGACGGCGCATAATAAAGTACTAGAGTGTATAAGGCAGTTTATATACCTCTAGTGTTACTGTGTTTGATATTAAATAATTCAGTTATGTAAAGCTTAGAAAATTGAAGTATGAGAAATAACTTTACACATGGCAGTTTATGTAAAAAGAATGTAAAAGTTTAAACTTTTCAAATAGATATAACTTTTTTTTTTCAAAATAAAACTACTCTGGCCCTGCTCGAGTTTCCCCTGCTCAAGTTTCCCCTGCTCAAGTGGTTCCTGCCCGAGTTGTCCCTAATTAAGATAGTTTAATTTGTTTCAAATTTAAAAATTCTATATTTTTTAAAAATATTTTTACAATGCATTGCTTTTTGATAAAAAGAATCTGAGCTGAGTTAAATGGATATATTTTTCCTGTTGTTTAGACACAAAAGTGCTATAAGTGTTTATATTTTAACCAATATATATCAGGGGGGTAAAACTAAGTATCAAAAAATACTAAAAGCTAAGAAAGCATGGTAAAGATTTGAAACAAAAGTGTGTTTTTTTTTGCATTAAAGTATACTTTTTCTGCATATTTAGAAAAACGTACCAACCTATGTGCCTTGTGTGTATTAATTTATTTTCATACCAGCTAAACTTGCATTTAATTAAGGAAATATTGTTGTTTTTTAGGGTTGCTAAAGGTATTCAAAGGATGGTCTAAACATCTTCCAGACTTTTAAAGCTTTTTTTATTGGATGTTAGTTTAGAATAAAGACATGTCTTATTAACGAAACTACTGAAAAAATGTTGTAAAAACTTTAATTTGGTTCATAGAAAATAAAATTGTAAATAAAACAACAAAAGTTAACTTTTTTTATCTAAATCAACTTCATTGATTAACGTGTAAAATTTGTTTAAAATTAAAGGATTTTAGTGACTTTTCTTCCAAAATCAAGTTTTTTCTTCGTTTTTACAAAATGACTTAAATTTATTTTTTTGCCATAATTACCAAGTACCAGGTTTTTCGATAAAATCATGTTTTTCAGCAACTATTGTTTTAAAAATGTAGCTAGAAGGTTATTTTATAAAGATTAAAATTTTATACTTTATACTTATTCTATATAAAGTTAGTAAATAAACTAAAAATAAATTAATATTTTTATAGACAATGCAAACAATTGAAGTCCAACTAGTTTATTAACAGTGTATTAAATACACTCAATGCCGAATAAAAAGTATTTCCGGCTATTCTCACTAGTGGATACATAGCAATAACTAGAAATACAAACTTGAAGTTTAAAGTAAAAGTAGTGATCAGAATACACAACTTTTTATTACAAACAAAGGTAATTGAACGAAACTATTTAAATGAATAAATGTGAAAAACAAAAATTAACTACGAAAGTTATTTATACTTTTACTATATAAGTTTAAATTTTTCTTTTGTCTATTGCTATGTATTAACAGATGAGAATAGCTTGAAGTATACTTTTATTCTTAATCATTTGTTAAATTTAGTCTTTAAAGTAGTAATTTAAAAGTTTAAACCAAGTAAGAAAAAACTATAAACTAATTTTAACAGGTTTGTTTTTTTGGCCGTCAAGATTTTCCTGTATAATGAAAGCTCGGTGACTAAAAGGTCTTTATCCTTCAGTTTATTGACCATAATTGCGTTATTAAGACCAAGAGAGCGTTCATATTTTTATTTTCAGCTTTCAAACTAGTTGAATATCTCATAAAAGTTGTTTACCTTAAATTAATGAAGATACCAAAATGTTTATAAAGTAAAATGGTTTATAGAAAAAAAAAGCAAAATTAAATACCAGGAATATATAACTGAATACAGCTTAAATCTTGAACTTTAATGCTTTAACTTAATAAAAAAAAGTAAAACTTTTTCATTCCCCCCAAAAAAAAACCGTGTGAGCTAAAAACTTGTGCAGCTGAAAAAAAGTGGTGAACACAACCGATTTAGAATATAATCAGTAACTACCCTATTGATGTTCTTAATAAAATTATTAGAGCAAAATAAAAACCTTATTGTTAAATACTGTAGTATAATTTTATTTTATGAAAAAAAAGCACAAGTACTATTATTAAACATAACACATTTAAGAAAAAAATTCAAAAATTTGTGCAAAAGTAAAGCAATTATTCTTATATGTTTTTGAATAAGCTTTACTTTAAATTAAGTTTTAAATTTTACTGTATATAACTTTCTATCAAAATTTTAGTAGTAAAAAACATTTTTTTAAACTAAATAAAACTTTACAAGGTTTAAAAACAATTATTAAGGCTTCAAGAGTCCTGATACTAAGAATGTTCTACAATTACTTAAAAAAACAATAAATCGTACAGCACTTTTTCCTAATAAAAAAGACTTCCCTAGTAAAAGACTTGCAAAGTGAGTCGTATAACTTAACAGTGAGTTCAAAATTTTCATTTTATAAACACTTTAGCTTTGATTAAAAGTTAACAAACAGGTAACTTTACACTGCAGAACTTTAATAGACTTTTAGTTACTTCAAACGGTTCTTCTGACCATTTGTCTTCGTCAACATCATAAATTGCTATATACGGTGTTAAATTCTGCATATTGTATATTTTACTTCCTATCGACAAAGCTTGGTTTACATTCAAACGTGGGGAGCTGTTTAGAGTGACAAACTTGTTACAAGAATTGTCAAAAAACTCACATGAAGTAACGTCGATCGCAAACAGTTTACGTTTAACGACAACTAAACTGAAAAGGAACCTTCCTTCCACCATACTTGGCATTTCGCACCACTTGTCAGAAACGACATCGTACGACTCTGACGTATTCAAGGTTGTCAAACTGTTGTCCCTGCCCCCGCAAACCACGATTCTTTCTTGAAAAACTGCGCAACCTGCGCTTTCTCTCGCTTCTCTCATTTTGGAAATTTGCGAGCATTCCGAGTTTTTTGGATCAAACTGCAAGCAGGAGTCGAGTTTATTCGGTGATACATCAACGCCTCCGAATATGTATATTTTGTCTACAAACGCACAAGCGCAAAATCTTTCCCGCCTCTCAAAATCATCAGCCACTTCACACCAACAACCAGTAACGGGTGAATATTTGTCTACAAACCTTTTATTATTTTCTTCGAAATATCCAAAAAAATAAACTTCTCCTTTAAGGCATACTACTTGTTCATAAATTCGGTCTTTTTTTATAGGAGGAAGGATATTTACTGTAGAAAAATCACCAATATTAATTTTTGTTACATTTTGAGCTTCCCTGTACAAGTTTCTATCAAATCCGCCAAAAACTACAATATTAAATGCTTCTTGGCTACAACATCTACTTTTGCTTAAACTACTTTTGAAAAACACTTCTTTATTTTTTAGAACTTCGTCAACTGATTTGTTGCTTCTGTTTAATGCAAAGTAAGATGAAAACTTATTTAATACATACTTCAAAGAACTTTCTGGTAGTAAAGAAAGACGAACTTTTGATAACATCTGTTCAGCAAACTTAATACGATTCTTAAAATTGTAATTTAGCCAATTATCAACAGCATTGAAGACTTCAAGTTCAGATGTTATGAAAAGTTCTGAGCTCGAAAGTATTTTCAAAAGGTGGAAGACGTCTAACTCTAAAAGGTTTTTAGAATCAACAAGCATTGTAAAAGTGCTTGCTATATAGCTATACGTAGCTTTAGAAAGACTTGAAAGTTTGAATACCTTGAAAAGTTGTAAATATAAAAGTACATTTTTAGGGCTTAATCTATCTTTAAACTCTTTGCTTAGTTTACTCTCTACTTTTACTTCAGGAAATATTGTGCTCAACTTTACAATGTGACATTTTCGAATATCGTCTATATTCGTTTCAGCTGAAATTTTTTTATATTTTTTTATTTGATGAATACTTTTAACACTTATAGTATTTATTATAAGTTAAAATTTTTCGTCTAGAAAAATGAAGATTCAAAACATTCTTATTGTATTAAATAATGTATTGAAAAAGTTAACCTTCGATTCTTAAAGCTGCATATAGAAAACATTTATATAATTCGTCATAAATTTGTTTCAAAATGATAAACAATAGTGTAATTATAAAGAATCATAAAGTTAACTTTTAAACACTTTCTCTATGAAAAGTTGGTTTGAGTAGCAAAATTTACAAATATCTATAGTAAAGAAAATTCTATTAAAAAATGAAATAGTTTGAATAATAATTATAAAAGTTTATAAAAATTGACACTTTATTCGAGAATATAAAGTTTTGAACATAGTATGAAATTTATTTTAAAAAACGATTAGAAAGTTAAAAGCAATGTTAACAAATACATCATCATAAAACGCCTAAATTTTTATTGACATTTGTTTTTGCTTGTTTATAAATATAAATGTTTGGAAACAAATTTGTTTATCAAGTTTTATTATTCAATTAAACTAAAGTTTTAAACATTAATCTAACCAAGATACTACTACTTGCATTTTCTAAGCACGTTTAAACTATTTTTTATTAAGCTCAAGTTGTACGTTAACTCTAGAAATAACATCTACTAACCTTTACTAGCGAAGTCATTGTAATCAAGTAAAATATTTTTTATGCGGTTTGCGGAGGTTTTTGCACATTTGTTCGCGTAACAACGCCTGGTAGATATTTGGCAAACTGCAATAAAACTTGGCTCCTTTTGATGATCATCTTTGAAGTTTTTCTTTTCCATGTTAGTTCTATTACGAGCAGTTTTTCCGAAAATTTTTAGTTATATTTTTTCTTAATATTAGATAATGTTAGATAACAAATTAAACGAAAACGTATTAAAGCATTTAAGTATAAAATTTGCGATGTTTTATATGTAAAATATTTCAATGCCAAAACATAAACTAAGTACGTTCCAAGTAGTGTCTCCTTTTTGTAGAAATACTAAGTCGCATTGAAACATTTATTAAAAAATTCATACATAATAAAAAAAAATTAAAGTTTAATAAAATGATTTTCTTTATATTAAAGTTTTGACAACATGAATTTAAAATCTAAATACTTATGAAGTTAATGTAAATTTCACAACAAATTAGTATTTCAACGTAATAGGAATGAAAGCTCATCCGAAAGCGCATTAAGCATGAAATTCCTTTTTGTAAATGTCTAAAATGTTCAGCTGAGTCAGGGCAGCATAAATAGTAAGCGTCAATAGCTTCAACCGTGTACAATTTAAAAAATGGTTTTGATTTTAGTGCGTTTTTGCTTCTATGACGGCATAATGGTAACAAAAAACAGAAAGCAAATAAAGCGAAAATTTATTAACCTTGTGAACTAACTTTATACAAAATTTTTATTAAAATGCATAAAAGTTATCAGATTTTTTGTGATAGTTTGTGCCAGAATTAGAAAAGGGTATCAATTTTTAGTCAATCGATCTAAAAGTTGCTTAAAACCAGATAAATTTTATAAAGATAATTTGATATTATGTTAACTAGTAATTTTTTTTTATTTAATTCACGAAAGTCGTAATTTTATAAACATCAGGGGCATGTCTAAGCTTTTTCAGTTTGGTAACAATTTTTTTTTCTTAGGTAATCAAGTTTTTTTTAGCTTTTATAAAACATTTTTAGAATGGCGTAAGTATTTACTCAAATGTTAACGAATTTGTTGTAAATAAGTATAAATAAAGTTTGTATATTATTTATAATAAAATTTTAATAGTCATTTATGTATATAAAAATTTAATTTAATACTATCTGATTATATCAATGAGCTCACTATTCTAAATGAAAAGAAAGTTAAGTTATTAATTTTAAATAGGTAATATAAGATACATCAGGGTTTCCTAAAGTGGACCAAGTGGCCCCATAGGGGGGCATGACAGATACTCAGCGAGCCATGTGCAGCAAAGGAACCAAAGGGGGTCATTAGGACATAATTTGAAACTTACGCTAGATATTCTGGAGCTGTTGATGAAAAAAAAACGTCTTAGGTGCTGTTAATAGCAGTTTTTTGAGTAATCTTGTTGAAGGGGGCCTTAGCTTTTATTCTTTCTTTAAAGGGTCCATTTGAAAAAAGTTTGGGAAACCCTGATATACATGAATCACTTCCTAAAACTTGAACACATTACACTTTGCGTTGTCTATAAAAAGTTTCCACAATTTACTTAGTAAAGAGCCCTTTTATAAATAATAATAATAGTGCTACATAATTATTCTATTTATTACGGGTTTTGATTTGAAAAAAAAATTACCTTGTAAATAATAATTTCACCAAAACAATCTTGTTTTTACACAGATAAAATTATAAAACTAAATAGATAAAAGAATGTAAAACTAAAAAAAAGAGACAGGAAAAGAAAAGATGTAGGGTTCAAATCATCAATACTGTTAGTCTGTAAAAACTAAAATAGTTTTTATTTTTAAATATTTAGAGAAAATTTTGAAGAAAATAAAAAACTTTAAAAAATACTCGAGTAAGTATTATGTTACAACTGTTTATCTAATATTAAAACAGTCATAAAAATTTATTATAACAAATTGATAAACAACAATAGAGAAAAAAAAGATAAATCGTTCAATAAGAAACAAACGTTTCCTCTGGCAATTTTGGAAAACGTAGGGGAGAAAACGTATTTTACCAGACAACGTTTGAATGAGAAATATAAAAAAAAGTGTTCATCGGACTGTGTGCAAACTAGCTAAAAAAAACGAACACACAAAATCACAGTCAACAGTGCAACAAGATGATAGAAATTCCATCCGGTACAAACAAATACAAACCATTGAATTTACAAAACTAAATACAACCTAAGAAAATTAAAGCAAAAAGTAAAAATATTTTTTTTTAATTCTTAAAGAATAAATCTAAACTTAAAACAGAAATATGCATGTTGTTGCTAAAAAAAAGCTTTACTAATACTCAAGTCTAGTACGAATTGCATCAATAAAAGAACTGAGGCAATAAATTCATCAACCATAAGAACAACTTTCATTTTAAGATGAAAAGCAGCCAAGACTTATATAATCGTACAATATACTAGTATGACACAGTATCTGACTTTAAATTAATTTAAAGTTTTTTTGATGTTTCATTACTGCTTGACTTAAGTTAAAAGAAAACTTTGATAACTTTTAGTTATATTTAAATTTTGATATGTTGCATTAAAATAAATAACTTAAAAAAAGTTAACTTATACTTCACACTATTTAACATTAACAATTATGAAAGTTTTGAATACGTAGCATCTTATTTTTGTTTATGTTTTTATGCATAAATAAAATTTTGTTGCACAAACAATATTGTTAAAGTGCAGTATGATATTTAGTTGTTAACTGACAAGGCAAAGTTTTTTATCACCGAAACCGGTAATAAATATAAGAGGTAATTCACACATTTATTTTTGTTCAAAACGTGAATAAAAAACTAAAAAATTCATAAGTTTAAAACAATAAGCAAAGAACTTTTAATTAAATTTAAAAAAAAAATTAAACAGTATTTGTTACATTTACAGATATTGTTTGTGTAATAACTGTAGATTGATAAATAGTTCGAAACAATAACTAGCGAAAAAGTTAAGCTTTTTAACAAACACAAGTTATAAGTTTTAAATAGATAAATAAATTAATAGATAAAAAAACTTAAAAAAACCATGTAAATAAAATATAACTATTTATAGATAATTAAACTTAACTAACAAATTTTCGAATTTTAGTATACGATAGTATCAGAAATTTTAAAGAATATTTAAAACATAAAATAACAAGAAGTTAAATACCAAACTTAGTTTTTTTTTTAATATCATTCTACCGATGTCTTAATAGATATTTAAAATGATAAGGTCAGTTTTCGTAAACTATAAGAATCAAACAATGAAAAAATAACACAAAATGTGTGTTATAAATGGTGCGAAATGTCAGCCTATTAAGAAAATTGAAACCTTTCAGAAACTTTACTAACTACTTTTATTATTTTAGAAAGTAGTTAGAATATAACAGGGGCGTGTCTACACTTTTTTCAAAGGGCCTAACAATTTTTTTGTTTTTAACTTTCCGCCTAAGTACGCATTTCTTAGGTAGGCACTGCCAGTTAAGTACAAAACATTTAGCCGAAAAATCTGTGTTTAAAATGCTTTTTTCTATCTAAAACATATAAAAAACATATAAGTAGTAATAGAAAAATGTTATACTTTTGTATTTATTACACTGTGTTAAAATTAGATAAATTAAAACTAAAAGAACAAGTAAAAAGTTATGAACTTACAAATTGTATTACAAAACTCAAATCTGTTATTTGAAACAAAAATAATACAAACATAACTAACTTACTTTATAAAAAAATTACTTTTTTATCAGAAAACAATATTATAAAATAAATAAAACTAGAATAAATTTTCATAAAGAGAACTTCAATTTTGAATTAAATGTTAGTATAGAGGTCTTACATATAGAGGTATGTGTCTTACAAATTTTTCTTTTAAGTTTTAAACTCTTTACAACTATATATCTATCTGTAATAAAAAAATTTTTTTTCAAGTAATTTAATCTATAAAAATTGTAATTTCACTAAAAAAATGTTCAGACTTATACAACTAAATTAAAATATCTTGATCAAAATTTATACTGGTTTTAATTTTTATAATATTGTTTTCAGATGAAAAAGTTATTTTTTTATAGAGTAAATTAGTTTTGTCTGTAAGACATTTGTTTTAAATAACAGATTTGAATTTTGATATCCAATTTGTAAATTCAAAACATTTAAATAAAACTTGAAGAGAAATTAAATTTTGATTTAAATGTTAGTATAGATGGAGTTCTTAAAAAATTTTCTTTAAATTTTAAACTCGTTACATTAATATACCTATTTAAAAAAAATCCAATAATTTGATCTATAAAAAATGAAATTTAACTAAAAAAAATGTTTAGACTTATACAATTAAATTAAAATATCTTTAAATTTTATTTAAATGTTTGCCTGATGGTGCAGGGACCCTAATGATGGTTTTGAATTATCTGAATAAGTTTAAACTTTCGAAAATTAAGAATCAACTTTGTGGCCAACAGATATACAAAAATAAAACAACTTAAATAGAAATATTAAAACAACATTAAATGATAAAAGGTTACATTGCCAGGTGGTGTAGTTCTCTTAAGATGATTTTGAAAACTCTCTGAGTTGAACTTTTCAAGGTTTAAACCCAGTTGGTTGACACATAAACAAATAATATAAATGCTTAAGTAGAAACACAACATTATTATATAACAACATAACACAAAAGCTTTACACAACATTAAAATACACAATGAATTAAGTAAAACAATTATTAAGTGATTATTTTGGACATTTTTTAAGTAAAATTGTACTTACTAGTTCAAAATCAATACTTAATGAAAAGTTATTTAAACTAAGTAACAATTTATGATAGAAACTAAGAGCATCCCAGTAAAGAATTACCTATAAAAAAATGCTACTTTAAAACTTTTACCTATTATGGTGCCACAATTAAAATTTTATTTGAAATCTATTTCAGCTGGTCAAAAACAAGCATTTTTTGTTACTGAAACTTTTTAATCTTTCATTGTTATAAATTCAACATTCATTCAACATTCATTATTCAAAGTTTATCAAATAACCGAAAAAAAAAGTCAATAAACAACGTTTTTAGTGATATTCTAAAAATCTTTTTTTCTTTTCTTTTCTTTTTAGGGTGTTTACAAGAAACAGGAAACCAGTCAAAACACGCCCCTAGAATATAGTAAGTAATTTTTATATAATTTTTAATAATTAAAATTAATAGTTAGTAATTTAAGCGAAAAATTTCAGGACAATCAAAGTTAATAATTTAGTTTGAAATGTATTTGCATAATAAGTTACTCAGGTTGATACTCTTTGAGCCAAAAATAATATTGTTGGTGAACAAAAACTGTTTTGTTTCATCCTGAGTTTAAAAAAATCTTAAAAATGAAAAATTTTCAAAACTAGTGTAAGTCAAGATGTTTAACAATTTAAGTTTTAGAATAATAAAATACTGCTAAAAAACCAACTATTTCTAACTCTAAATGTAAAAAAATTTTCCTGATATTAAAAAAAAAGCTATTCTAAGTCAACCTGAGTTTAAAAATAAATCAATACATCCGGCATTTATGCTTAAAGATCAGGCAGATTTGTATTGCTGAGTCAGCAAAAAAGAATTAAAGCTTTATTTCTATTTTATCTGTACCCTTATACCTATTTCAACTTACCAAAATACAAAAACAATTAATGAAAAACAAGTTTTAATAACTAAAATTAAAAATAACATGAAAAAAGTTTTTTCTTTTGCTAACGTAGCAAACATAAAAATCTGACTGAATTTTAAGTTTACTAGCAAATTATCTTAAGTTATTCTGAGTTGTCCTGAGTCATCTTTTTGTTTTGTAAAATTTTTCCTGAGTGTCCTGAGTAACCTTTGTTTGTGGTAACCCTGATATCTATCAAATATACCTAAAATTTTAATTTTAAATCATAAACTTGAATTAAACATTTTAATTCAATATTATTATCAGGTTACATATTTCTGATCTAAATTATTAAAAATTTTGTTTATTATTTAAATCTGCTATAGTAAAACAAAAAGAACTGATTATAAAAATGGTATAATACTCGAAATGTTAGTCATATAATTTTTATTTACAAGGTTTATTATTTAACTTTTTTTAGCTATATATATAAATATAAAATCTTTAAACCTTACAAGTAAATAAACTTAAATAAACTAAAACAAACTGTACACAAAACAATGTAATTTTTTAAACATATATTTTACTACATTATATAAAAAAACATTTGTACTAATATGTTTAACTGAAAATAAATGTATGATTAAATTGTTTTATTTTTGCTACTGGTAGAACAAAAAAACGTAGTATTTTTTTGTAAGTTTTACAACGTTTCATAGTTATTATGTAAATACTTAAAGATAATTTATAAATTTAGATTTTCGTTTCTGCATTTACTGTTCCTTCAAAAAAAGATAATCTTTAGTATCTTTTATGTAGAGGACGCAACTGAAAAAATACAGGTTTTATGTAAGTTAAGGCCAGGTTTAAAATATTGGATAAACAATGCATTGCAAATGACTTTGACAAACTAGATATATGGAAGTTAGCAATATAACACCACTTTCTTACAGTTACAAACTTTTATTCAATATTTTCAAAAGAACTTTATTAAAATTTTCATTAACTTTATCATTAGCAGGGCCAGACTTTTCATAATTTGTTTTAAACTTAATTAAAGCTGTTTAAACGAGAGAGTTGTTAAGCACGTGCTGTAATAAACAAAAAAAAAAGAAGTTTAAAAAGTGAAAGAATAACCTTAAGAAAAATTTGCAATGCACTTTTATGTATTTCTCAACTATATTTTTCCTTATTTTTATGTGTTTAAAATATTTGAATAACTTTTTGTGTTTTAAACATTTTTCTATTGTTATTTGTTATTGCTTTTATTAAATAAAAAATTTAATATGTTCAATAATAAAATGTACTTAATAGTAATTGAAAAACTAAAAATGAAATATGTTTTATGGATTGAAAACTTTTTTTGTGTTAACTTGACATTTTCATTTTAAGATGCTTGCTTAAATTGAATAATAAGTAACTCAATTTGTTTAAAATTTATAAAATTACTTCGTTCTACTAAGCGGTATTGTTAGCAATTGTTGACCAACCTCAACTACATTTTGTTATTGTTATTATTATATAAGATAAACTTATAAAGGTGCTTAATTTGATTTATTTCTACAAGAAAGCTTTTTTTTACAAGAATAAATAAGAGTTGTCATTATAATGTAATTGTTATATGTAACAAGTCATAAATTTTCTTTAACAATTAAAAACTAAAATTTTACAAACAAAAATATAAAGGGCCAATGTTTATAAATAAAAAATTTTCATATCTATGAACTTAAAACCAACTAATTTTTTCATCTTATTTATTGTAGCTTTATAAACATTTCACAAAGCTCAAAAAGTTTCAATTAAAATAAAACTGTAAGATTCACACTTGAACTTACAAGAAATTAAGTTTTTAAATTTGAAGTGAAAATTTTTAATATTGAAGAGGTAAAATTTAAAAACATTTGTAAACAATATCTAAAACGTTATAAATTTAAACAGCTTTGACAAAAAAAAACATAAGAAAATAAGTACTATTGTACTTAATATTAGGTTGTTTAATTGTATTGTAACACTATTCTAAATAATAATGTGTAAAGTTTAAAAACATTGATTTGCACTAAAAATATCTTTGGTTTGTGGGTTGGAAAAGCTTACACTCTGCAACTGACATTTTTTCTTTAACATTATTGTTTCATGGCTTTAAGAGGCTAGTCTTTCCAATCTCTTTCACCATAGTTTAAGTTTAGGAAAGTTTTAGCAACAAAATTCCATGCCTTTGCAAGTTGATCTAAAAATAAAAATGTTCAATTTTGGAATAAGGCTTTAAAATGTGTATAACAATTTTATTTCATATTGTTTAAAAAAGGAATTATATTGGCAATTGTAGTTTAAATGTGTGGAAATACATGTTTAAAATGTTTGTTCAAATTTTTATATAGCCTTAACATTCTAGTTTTATAAACAAGTTTCTGAAACTATGGTAGTCAAAGTTTCGTATTGATGATTATTATTTTAAAAATCTACAAGATCAAGCAATGCACTAAAAACTACTTAAAGATTAATTTTTTTAACATATTTCAGTAGATAAGTTCTCAATACATTTACTACTTATAGTAATCAGTAAATTTATAAAAAACATTTTAATATCTTGACAATACAAGCTTCTGCAAATTTCTAACATAATAAAATTAAAAAAGTTATACTTTGTTACTTTATTCTAAACATGGCTAAAATTTATAAAATTAAATTTAAAAACACAAAGTTAACGGGAAAGAAGGTTACCTTTAAACTCAAACACAGGTTCAAAAGATTTCAAATACTTTTCAAACACTAGCTTTGTAGGTTAAAAATTATCTAAAGTAATTTCAACTAAACATACCCACTAAAGATTAAAGTACTATTATAATATGTTATATACACAAATTATAACCATTACAGCTTTATTAAAAATAATTGAGTCCAAAGCAAAAAAATAAATTTTTAAATTCTTTATAAACTTGCTACTTAACAACTTTTTTGTTTTAATAAATCTAAATTTTGAATATGTTAAGTTTTACATAAAACTTTTTAACCAATTGATAGAAAATTTATACCATTTTTAATATTTTGTTAGTAATAAGACTTATGGCCTTAATACAGATTTAGCGTTAATAAAAAGAAACAATTAAATTTTAAAGTGTACTTAAAGATTACTACTTAACATTTCTTAGTAAATCGAAAACACTTAAACTGTTTCATTAAAATACTAATTATACATCTTTATTTAAAAATTAAATTTGTCTCAATATATAAAAAATTTAATAGTTAATAATGTTTATTATCGATAGAACTTTTTTAATGCAAGGTGTTGCAAGCTAGATCTAAAACTAAGTCGTTTAATCTTAAATTCCTTGTAGTAAGTTGCGAAGAAACCATTTAATAAAGAGCTGTAGAAATATGGAGACAATGGCAGTAAAATACAGACTGATCAAAGTACAAAAGACAAGCAAAAAAATATACTTTTAGTCTGACATAAATCATAATTGTAAAGTTAAATGAAGTCAAAAGTAATATTTAAATAAACTATGTCTCTGTAATAGTGTGTTTCAGTTAATAATATTTAAAGTATGTAGAACACAATTGAAAAATTAAAAACTTTAGCTTTTAAATAGACGTAACTGTTTTGAAAACATTAAAAGTTGAAGTAAAGTTTTTAGAAAGCATATATAAATAAAACACTAACTAAAATAGTACCTTAACAATTAAAGCAATTAGAAATAGCCTTTAAATAACTAGTGTAATAATCGCCATACACAAGTATATATAAAGTATACAAATGTGACCGTTTGATCTAAAACCTTTGTCTAAACTTTAAAAGGTTGTTATTATCGTAAAATAAAATGTGCAACTGTTTAAAACTTTTAAACTCTACTTCTTTCTTATCTATTTGTTTTTCCTCATAATTTATAATTTACAATATATGAAAAGTTAATTATATATTTAAATGCAGTGTTGTTTCTTTTTCTACTTATATCAATGTGGTGGAACCAAAGTTTTTTTTTACATTATAAAAATAGTCAAAAAAATCAATGCCGAAAGTCAACAAAACGGAAGCTTTGACTTTTGTATGCCGTGAAACAAGCTTAAATTAACAAAGTTTGATCATACCAGTTCAATCATCAGACCCTAAGCTTTTAGTAGACTGAGACTGGTTTCGTTCTGATTAGGATTCATCAGTCAGTTAAAACAGAAATACTTGTAGTCATCGATCTATAAAAGTGTTATCATGATAAATCATAAAGTAGCCGTTTGCTGGTATTGATCTGTGACGTCAACATTGTCTTTAGCCGTGCAATGTTTAATGTATTATCCGCTAGGCAGTTCATGATAAGCCGTTTGTAATTTGATGACTACAAGTCTTTCGGTTATGACTGATTGATGGGTCCTATCCAAATAACATAAAAGTTAAAAACATTGTATGCAGTTAGAAAACAACATTTGTTTAGTGTACTTTAAATATTTGTTATTATCTGTTTTTTCTACAAATCTCCCATCACAACTGTCCGCAATATATCAGAGTTCACAACGTATACATATTAGCTTTCTGTAAGATTATAATGTAAACAACAATTAAGTCACAGAAGCTTTAAAATTTAAGAAATCAACCTTTTAAGTACTCTATAAAACATTCACATCACAGTAGTGAAGAAATAACAACTATCACATCACACATCACAGTAGTGACGAGTTTACAACTATCACATCACAGTAGCAGGGAGTTACAACTATCACATCACATTAGTAAGGAGTTTACAACTATCACATCACATTAGTAAAGAGCTACAACTATCACACCACAGTAATGCAGAGATACAACTATCGCATCACAGTAGTTAGGAGCTGCAACTATCACATCACACTATTGAGGAGACAACAACTATCACATCACAGTAACGAGGAATTACAATTAATACATCACAGTAGTTAGGATCTACAACTATCACATCACAGTAGTGAGGAGTTTACAACTATCACATCGCAGTTGTAAGGAGTTTACAACTATCATATCACAGTAGTTATAAGTTTAAAACTCTCACATCACAGTAGGCAAGAGGTAGAACTATCATACCACAGTAATGAAGAGATACAACTATCGCATCACAGTAGTTAGGAGCTACAAATATCACATCACACTATTGAGGAGACTACAACTATCACATCACAGTAGTGAGAATAATACAACTATCACGTCACAGTAGTGAGGAGTTACAACTATCAAATCACAGTAGTTAGGAGTTTACAACTATCATATCACGTTAGTGAGGAGTTACAACTATCAAATCACAGTATTTAGGAGCTACAACTGTCACAGTAGTTAGGAGCTACAACTGTGACATCACAGTATTGAGAAGATTACAACTATCACGTCACAGTAGCAGGGAGTTACAACTATCACATCACATTAGTGAGTAGCTACGACTGCAACATTACAGTTGTTTCGAAATTTAAGAACTATACCTTTGAAGTGACTCTATAAAAGACCCGTACTCTTTGAGTCATCTTACATTTTCACATGCATCTCCTTAATATGGTCAATCTCAACTAATTTGAGAGTACCATTTGTGAGCAAAGATTCTGGGTGACATTTTCCAATAGTGACAGGAAATAACAAACTTATATTTTTTTCAGTAGTTTTTCTAAAAATTTATTCACTTAAAATTTCACTTAGTAATTCTCTGACAATCTGAAATAAACAATTAAAATTGTATATATTACAATTAAAACAACTGAGTTTAATTATAATTTGACAAATCGGTATTTTTTCGTTTAACTCAAAGACTATAATTTTAAGTTCAAAATTGTGAAAATTGTTTTTTTTTTTGTAAATGTGAAAGTATAATTACTACCTGTATTATCAAAGCCTAAAATTTATAATTAAGACATAGCCCTAGCATTAGACCAGCTTTTAGGCCTATTTTTTTGTATAGTAACGTAAATAATACAATCAACAAACGGAACAAAAAAAAACAGTATTAATACAGATAGTAGTTAACTGAAAAAAAAATATTCTTTGAGAAAAAGTATCTAAGTAAAAACTACAAAAAACTAATTCCTCTATTATCATTTCATCGATATCCATCAATTTCAAAATTAAAACAATTTTAGTAATTAAAAAAGCAACTACTTAACTGTGAGGCAAAAAGACTAAACTAAAAAGGTCAATTATTGGATGCTGCAACCAACCAAAAGGAAGTTGATGCTTTAAAGTAGATGATCGATCATCGTTGTCCGCAACAGTACGGAGTCTACAACTATCTCGTTCTAGTAACTCCTCACTACTGTGGTGTTACAGTTTTAGCCCCTAACTACGGTGATGTGATATGTGTAACTCTTAACTATTGTCTGTGATAGTTGTAACTCCTCATTACTGTGATGTGATAGTGGTAATGTAAATAAAAGAGTTCAATAACATAAAAGTGCTATTTCCTGTCACGAGGTGAGAACTGTTGGAAAATGTTACTGAAACTCTTGGCTTTTACACGGTACTTTTAAATTAGCCGAGATCTACCCCATTTAGAGGATATACATGTGAAAACGTAAGACAACTCAAAAAAGTGTTGAGTAGTTTTAAAAGTTGCGTCAAAGATTGATATCTTAAATTACTGAAAATTGTGATGTAATAGCAGTAACTCCATAATGATGCAGAAACTGTAATGTGTAAGTTGTAGATTTTGTGATGTTTGGGACAACTGTTTTCAAGAATCTCTTCTAAAGTGTTAACGTAATTTTTTTTGTTCCCAGTAGCTAGGGTATGACCTTTTTTTAATTTCTTTTTGCCTTACAGTTCATCATTAGGTCGTTGTAAAAAATTGTACGCGAAGCAGTTATTTTTTTGTTACAGCAAGTATTGTTTTTAAGTTTTCATTTGATTAAAACAGGTTAATGAGTTGCAAAAGTTTGTGAGCTTTTTCTTGTTCACTAAACTTGTTTTTCTTTGTTTACTTCTGTTTTAGAACATACATATATAAACATAAATAAACATAAAAAAACTCAAGAAAGTACGAGTATTTTATAGACCTACTTCAACGGTTTACTTCTTAAATTTTAAAGCAATTATAAAGTGATAGTTGTAAATACATCAAAACTGTGATGTGACAGTTGTAAACTTTACACTACTGTGATGTGACAGTTGTAAACTTTACACTACTGTGATGTGACAGTTGTAAACTTAACACTACTGTGATGTGACAGTTGTAAACTTAACACTACTGTGATGTGATAGTTGTAAACTCCTCACTACTGTGATGTGATAGTTGTAAACTCCAAACTACTGTGATGTGATAGTTGTAAACTTTTCACTACTGTGATGTGATAGTTGTTAGCTTCTCACTACTGTGATGTGATAGTTGTAAACTCCTCACTACTGTGATGTGATAGTTGTAGCTTTCACAAATGTTGTTTTTATTAGTATGGTTATCACTTTTATTATTATTCTAATTTTTATTACTATTATTATTTTTTGTTATTGTTATTATTACTTTTTTTTTGAATTATTCATAATTTTATTTAAATAAATAGTTTTTTTTTTATTTGTTTTTTTCATAACTTTATTTATTGCTGTAACTATAAAAAAAGAATTATTTTAATGGTTAAATGCATAAAAGATACAATATTTCAATTGTTTTAATTTTAGTCCCTGGTACTTGTTTATCTCTAATTCTCAAACTGAATTTGAAATGTTCTCAGTCTTTCTAACAACGTCTTTCAAGGCTAATGTTTGCGAGGTAATGATGTAAACAGTGTTACGGATGGAGAACAGCTAGATGAAGTTGATTTCTGTTGAAAAATTTTCTGTTGAAAAAATAAAAAAATAATGTAATTCGCCTATAGAAAAAACTATCAACATGAACCAGAAGAGCATGAAAATAAAATATATTACCTAACACTTGCAAACTGACTCTTCTGAAAACTGGAAGGATGGAAGTATTTTTTTTTTTGGTAAGATTTAAAAACAATTCAATCTTCTTGACAGTTTAAATTTTATTTAGTTTAAAAATTTTTTTGTGTATAATGCAGTTGGTGTAATTTCATTTGAAGTTTAATAAGTTTTAGATGCTTTTTTTTTTAGAGACTTTTACTGTATTTGTATGTGTGTTATGTAATATCGAGTATGTAATAAAACAAGCTTAAAGTTGACAGCACAAACAAGCTAAAAATAAATACTGGTTAACCTTTTTCTGTATAAAATTTGCTTCTACATTAGTAATTTATAGCTAAAAAACTAATCGGGGGTAGGAGTTGTTTTTTTTTTTTCTATAAAAGCTAAATTTGCCTATACATTAGTTTATTAAAGTGTAAATATACTATTTCTGATATGGTAGTAATAAAAGTTCATCAAAAACTATCTTTTATTATTTTGTTTTTTATTTTACAAAAAAAAAAGCCGTGAAGTACAAATTAGTTTAATTAGCAACTAAGTGTTTAGCTTTTTTAAGACTTCTTTTGTATAATACGTAACAGGTAAAATTTATAATTCTAGTAAGTAAGTTAAATGTGTAATGACTATAAATAAAATGAATATCAATTACTTTTAATATAATGATGTATTAATTTATTTATAGCTGTTTTTTTTTCTCCAAAACGCTGATAAATTATTTTTTAAAATTGTTTATATTTAATTTTTTAAATTTTATGTACAAAGTTTATATAACAAAAATTTTACAAAATTAATGGACTGGTAATTTTCAAGTAACAATTCTTTTAAGTATAGAAACAATTTATCTAAATTTTTAATCACGAACTACTCGATAATATTTTTTATATAAATCAAACAGTAAATGAAATACGTAAGTCTATTTGTTCACAGCTGTTAAACAAAATGTTGTTATATAATAAAAAAACTTATACCTTGTGTTTTTAAATTCAATAAAATTTCTCATAGATAAGCATTTTAAATACTATTCCACACTCAATTCTTATACATTATTCAAATTAAAACCAAAACTATTTTGTACATTCTAGTCTTTAGCATAATTTTTAATTTTTCAAAATGGTTTCATAGCTCAACTTTATTGCTTTCACTTCAAGATATTTCTTAAACAAAATATAACTACTAACGTGTATTCTAAGTATGCACGATTAAAAAGTTTTATGGCAAAATAACTTAGTTCTTATTTTACTTATTATACTTGACAATTAAATATCGGGAACGAGTAAAAATTGCAAGAAGACAAAATTGCACGTGGGGACTAAATTGCACGAAGGGACAAAATTGCACGGAGGGTAAATTTTGAAAAAAAAAAAAAAAACGAAAAACATAATAATAATAAAAGAAATTAATTTAAAAAACAAAAAAAAAATCTATTTAACTGACTGCGGGTAAGGGTTAACATTGGTAGTAAAAAAAAATTAGCTAATAAAAACTATTATTAAAAAAAAAATTAATAAGTAAAACAAAAGAAAAAAAACATCCGATCGAGAGTAAGGGTTAGGGGTAGCAGTGATGGTAAAAAAATGCAACCCGTGCAAAATTGTCTACGTGCAATTTAGTCCCCTCTTGCAAATTTAACATAAATATTTGTTGTATTCTATTTTACCAGGTTGTTAAACTGTATGAAAGAACTAAGCCAATAAAAAACACTTTTGAAAAATCACAAACTTATAATAAAAATAGTAAAGTGATACAAAACTTTATACAAAACTGATTTGTTATAACTTCAAAGTAAAATTTCAAAAATGCAATAGAGTATATGAGTACAAAAGTACGTACAAATGTGGATTTAAAAGTTGTTAACAAAATATAAAGTACTAAATTATATAAAAATAAATTACGACTTAGTTTTACACAAATGTTTTCATTGTTCAGTTATTAATATTTTTAAACACAAAAAACTAGATATATTTTCACGTATTATAAAAATTTTCATAAACCAATACAGTTAACTTACATAAACTTCATCAAACATTGAATAAAAATTAAGAACAAAAAAATTATTTCTTTGTTTTACACAAAATTTTCTCCAAAGTACAACTGTCTTTGTAGAAACATAAAAATGAATTTTTTGTTTTTGTACACTACAAAATTGCTATTTAGTCTTAAAAATAGAAAGATTTTTTCTAAAAAAGTCTGTTATACTTTAGATTTTTTCGAATGCGATAAACCGTAAGCTTTTGTTTAAACTTTTTCATGCTGTTCATTGTTTTTGTGTATTAAAATTTCACATATAATCTTTTAAATGCTTTTTTACCAACAAGAACATAAAAAAAAAAGGCTTGAAACAACTTTTTTTAATTTACAGAAAGTATATATATATATATATAGTTGGTGTCTAGCTCATAGTTAGTCAGAAAACTAATTTACAGTTCGGTTTATTATATAGTGGAAACATTCGAAAATTTTATATAAATTTAAGTTCAAAAAACTTATAACTCGATTACTTTAAACTAAAAATAAATCAATTAAGAAACATAAAATTAGGAATGTCATAATAATGCTTGAGTCGTGTTAGTATATAATTTTTTATTAAACTTAACATATGTTGTCAGAAACCTTGTTTAATAAGTTGAGTAAAACTTTATGCTGTTTTGGTAAATTTTAAGTGTTTAGATTTAAAAGAGTATAAGTTACAAATATATGAACAGCATAAGCACAGTTAGTATTATTTTTAAACGTTTAAATAAAAACTGAAAAGATAAGTTTTTAAAATTTTTATTGACTAAAAAATCGATAGACTATATTTATAATTTAACAAAAAACTATTAACACTTAGAAAATTCTTAATTGAAAAGATCGTAAAAATATGAAGTTGTAAAACCAAGCATTACAGTAAATTAGAAATAAGTAAACTTAATGAAATCAAAAATCTAAAGCTTTTGAAAGAAAACTTTAATTGATTTATACAGAACTTTTAAAATCGTTAATATTAAAACCGTAATCAAAAAGTTTAAAAACATTTTACCATTAACTTATTCTATATAAAACAGGAAGTTTCAATATAAAAATTGTCATGTTCAGACTCAGAGTTATTCCATTAGTCTGTGGTTTCATAACCTCGGCAGCTTATTTTGTCCTGAGGATCGACACAGATTACATAGAAGACTTCCTGGGAGCTTCCCGTTACTTCGTGGATGTTGCTCTCGCATGTCAGTACTTTTGCACTCTTGCATTGTTAACCGAGCTGTACACGTAAGTATACATTATAAACTTGTTTGAACTTTTGTATTTGAATAAGAGTGTATACTTATTACGGACAAAAAGTATGTATTTAAAAAAATTCAGAAAACTTCATAATTACAGCATTACTAGAAGTAAGTTTTTTTTTTTATCAAACGCTCATTTAAGTTTTGATTTTTTTTTGCAATTTTACTACAACAATATTAATTAATTTTTATCAATACTAGATAACAGTATCACATTACTTAAAGTTAACACATGTATTCTTCAAAATTTTAACAAGCATCAATACAGTATAAACTTAAAATTTTAAAAATATACCTTATCTCACAGTCGAGAAGCCGGTGAAATAGAAGCAATTTTGAGCAGCAGAATGTCACGTGGGAGCAGTCAAGCGAAACGTCAAGTGAGCAGCGGAATGTCACGTGAGGGCAGTCAGGCGAAACGTCACGTGACCATCAAACCCATCCAGCTGAAAGGTCGCACGCTGTACAGGAGAAGGCGTCGGTGATTCTCTTCACGTCAAACAAAACTCTGAGCGAGACGGAAGTAAAGTATTATGTAATCATATTTTCTTCCTATTTTTACAGTGTTTGTTTTTAGCCGTGTAATGTTTAGACGATGTAAATAAAAACGTAGATAAAATTGTTCGTTATTTAAAATAAAGCTAGCAATATCCGTTGTTTTAACTTTAAATTTTTATAAATTAGTTGAAAAATCAAGAGCATAAGTTGGAGAAGGTGTAATAAGATAAAATTGTTAGGCCCTTATAATACCAGTGAATACGGTTTAAAGATTTAATTTTAATTATGTTAAACTTATTTGTTTTATTTTACATAAACCGCTAGAGTAACTTACTATAACGCAATAAAAAACTACGTACACTTGAACCAGTTTAACACTTTACTTTGATATATAAGTTTTGTTTTTTAGTATACTTTTGAACTATTGCAGTTGTGATTACACTCTTTAAAACTTAGCTCGCATTGAAAATATATGTTATGAAAACTCATTAAAATTAACGAAACAACTTAAGTTTAATTAAATTCTTAGCAAAATTAAGAACATTTTATTTTCAAAAAATAGTTACTAAAGTAAAATCTTTCTTTAGTTTTTCTTAAGCTGTTTAATGTAAAGTGAAAGTTTTAAGTTTTTGCAATTTTTTTTAACTAAACTGTATAACATTTTCATCTTATAAGCTAGTGTTAAAAGTTTTAAAAGTTAATAGACAATTAAAATTTTAATATTACATTTCTTACAATTTATGTTCTATGCTACTGCAAATAAAACAATACAATAAGTCAGAGAGTGACTAAGTGTTTTATAAAAAATTATCATAAATTTTGCATTATTAGCAAGTTACTAATTAACTATAATTTATTGTTTAACGTACTTTATACTACATTAACCTTTTTTTTTGTTTTTGAATGACTAGAGTTGTTTAAAATGTTTACTCTTTTATATTGTTGTTAAAAATTATTTTATGTAAGAAAAAAGTATTTTTTCATTTACTCATCAAAATTTTTTTAGTTTCGTAGACAATTAATTTAAAAACTTTTTTGCAGTTAATTAAAATTAAGTGATAAACTTAAATAATATGTTAGTTATTTAAAAATTCAAATTTTAAACATTCAAACATTTTTACTAAAACTCTTTTTTTGAACTTACAATAGGACAAAAAACTAATAAATTAAACTATTTTTTTAGTTATTTACAATATAGTTTTTTGAATTATAAATAAGCTTTTAATCAATTTTAACTAGATTAAAATTTCAGATAAGATTTTAATTTTTTAAAGAAGTTAACAAGATTAATTAGTTATGTACTAAAAAGTGAAAAATCACTTGTTTAAACGTTTAATTTTAATATTTTTGTTAACTACGTTTTGTTTTCCGAAATAATCTAATGCAGTCAAAAAAGTGATTCGTTTGTTTTTACTTTTCGGAAAAGAAGTTTAGTTTTTTTTTTGTTTTATTACTAGAGAAACCTACATTTTACTTAGTTTAGTTGGATATACTTTTTATTGTAGAAAAATAGCTGCTCTTTTTAAATAAACTTAACAAATCATCAACAAAGAATGTGAAATACATTTTAATCAAAAAAATAGAAATTTTTTAGTTAAAATTTATATTGATAGTAGTCTATTTTAAAATAAATAATTTTTTAAGTGAAATTAGTAATTTTTAAACTTAGAGAAATATATTTAGTAAAGTTTGAGTTAAACTTTTTCTTAATAACTTACACTAAACAATTTTATAGTTATTATATCAACAAAAAAGAGTTAAATTTTTACGATATACATCAATTACAATTTAAAAAAGTGATAATACAGTGTTTTTGTTTATGCTTTTATACTTAAAGGTTTTGTTTGCTACTTTCAGGATAGCTTTTGATATTAGTTAGTGTGATTTGTTTTAAAAACAAACATTCTCCTTCTAAAAAAAATTAACTCATGCTTTTTTGAATTGTTCAATAAACTCGATCCAGCCAGATCTGCATCTCTTTTTTTGATTAGGATCCGCCTAGATAAAGATCTTGGCAGAAAAGCATCCGAGATGAAAAAAGAATTAACTTAACTTAGTTTAACAA
Source organism: Thalia democratica (assembly GCF_965202585.1). Classification (NCBI taxonomy): domain Eukaryota; kingdom Metazoa; phylum Chordata; class Thaliacea; order Salpida; family Salpidae; genus Thalia; species Thalia democratica. The sequence goes on from NC_139171.1 coordinate 32,874,794, forward strand.
AAACAATCACATACTTTGCAAAGTTTTTTTTTTTAATTAGATCCTTTTATAACAGTATTCATTTTTATTTACATTTCACTAGACTTTATTTTTTTGTGTGTATTTTATAACACTAGTGTTTGGATACTAGCTACTTTAAAATATCTTTAATTGAAAATAAAAAAGAACATTATATGTAACTTTTTTAAGACTAAATATTTATAACTTGGTTATATTAATGTTTATATTTTATTTAAAATTAATTAAATATTCTGTCTGTGTAAAACTTTGAATCAAATAAAAAGTTAAAACAAACTAATCTAATGGGAAAAAATCATAACTAAACTTTAAAAATACACAAATATTTAAAAAGTGGTGTAGTTTTTTGAAGTTTTGTTCAGTTTAGTTACTAAATATATTACAAAGCTTTAACTTAAGCTTAGTATGCTAAACAGTATTAATTTTTTTGAAATTAGAAAAATAGTAAGAAAACTTCATAAAGTTTGTGTAAGAATTTTAGACTTGTTTCAGTTTTATATTACTTTTAAAAGCTAAAATTATTTGTTAAATCTTCACAGAGTCTTTATAATAACGCTTATTACTAAATCACTAAATTAAAAATTGTATTACAAATAATTTTAGTTGCATATAAATAAGTATATTTTAGCTAAATATTTATTTACCTTAATTGCAATCACTTGGAGTATTTAACACCATTCTAGATACAAAATAATATTACAATGTACAGTCTACTCTACTACTCGTTTAGTAACGCATTTTAGAGTTCTCAGAAAACTGAAAAAATATTGAATTTTTTAGGTGTTTTCAAGAACAGTTTTTCCATGCTTTTTGCCAACAATAATTAAAGGAACGTTTCAAGAAAATTTAAAGTAAATATTTGAAAATAAAAAATTGGCATTATTAGTTTGTACTTTCCATATTGAACCTACTTAACTCTATGGTTTTACTCTTTCTCTTTATACCATAAGTGTCTTATGCCTTTTAGACCTTTAAATCAGATAAGGTACAATGTTCAATTCCTCAAGATAGTAATTGTATAAAGTTTTATTTAAATGCAAAATAACTTTTACCTAAAACCTGTTATCCACTCAAGATCGAACTTGTCTTGCATCGTATTAGAGAAAAATCTTGATACATATAAACATTTTTTTTTTCATATATGTGTACAACTTGTATTTAAACTATTTTTCAAATAAGTAAATTGAAAAAACCTTAACTGTATTTTATTAAACACATTATAAACAAAAATATCCAATATACAAGTATACTTTCTACCTCTTGTTAAGTTACATTCTCTTGTACAGTTATGCATTTTTGCTGTGACACAATATGCGTAAATTCGCGAAAGGTGACTGTACTTGATAATGCTAAATTTTATGTAATTGTTGTATAACAATAAGAAATACTTTGTTACATTATTACTATTATTATTACTTAAGTAATAATTTTATATTTAATTGTTTTTAAACACTTGTAGCTATTTGCCAAAAAACCTAATTTTAAACTGAGTACTTTAAAAAATTTTTTTTTAAGAAATCCTTAACCGATAAGTAGAAAAAAAATATTTTTTAAAAAAGAGAAGCAAACTGTATCAGTTTGTTAAAAACAATTAACACCTGGTTGACTGCAGTGATCCATATGGGTTCCGCCCCATTATCCCACCACTCATTGTTGGTGAGAGCGGTAAAAAACGAGGACAGCTTGTAACCAGTGCAGACATGTTAAAAGCTCTGCTTTGTTTACTCGAGCGTGAAATTACTAACTTAAAACAAACCAAAGTTTATACGCTTCATTGCTGAATTACCATAGTAACTATTAGCATTTTACCAACTCTGAACCAGTGCTTATGTTGTAATCGCAGTTGTGGGTTACTCCGTGAGATTCCACGTACTGACCTATGTGACGTATGTGATTATTTTTAAATATTTGTAATTTGTATAATCTATAAACTTCAATTTCAATTAATTTGTTTATAAAGTGTTATTAACTAATAAATCATAAATTTTTGTAGTAATTTTATAGTATATAGTAGTTATGTGCTATTAGTCAGTCACAAGCCTAATACTAAAGTTTTTTAAAGCCTGTTTTTTATTTAGTACTTAACACATCAAGTTTCATAAAGTACTTTTTATAAATCGGTTTTAGGGATTTTATCATAGTTGGGAGAATTGATGTACAACGAAACTATAAATAATATATTCGTTTTTTTTTTATGCTATAAAGGAAAGCACTTTAAAAGTTAAAGCTCTTAATGCTGATTTTTATTTAATTCATTTCCTTCTAAATGTTCTTATGCTTGTTTAGTCTATTAAAACACACGATATAATTTTGTCGCTTAGTGTTATCGACAAACAAGTTAAAGTAAGTTTGTTTTTATAACAAATATTTAGATACTAAAACATCAAATCAAACATTGAAAAACAGTAATTACTATTCCAATACCTTGATTTGAAAACTTTTAAATTGAAAAATCTTCGTCTAATTATTTTACCATTTTCAGCAAGTTCTAAACTTTTGATATTACCTTATGAACTGTGCAGCGTCGTCCGAAGTAAAATATGTTGGAATACCACGTGAAGTAAGTTTTAACATAAAACAATGAATACTTCAGTCAATATAAAACTGCATTATTACTCATACCAGTGGCGATGGACATGTGATTGGGGGAGGTTTGTGTCGGCATGGCTGCTTTCATGTACTCGGCCTTCACCCCGTTCTCCTCCAAATACTTGAAACTGGTCAGATTGGGTCTTCGCGACGCGTAGTCCCATCTGGCGGATAAAATTGATATTTTGTAAACACCTTTAAAGGTCAGTTTATACGTAATTGTTATCACTATCTGTTTATTTGAATTAGATAATTTAGCAACTTGTATAGCTTAATCCTGACTTAAGTTTGAAGAAAAGTTTTTCAAATTTTTATTGTTTTAATAGTGTTTTGTGTTTTTTGTTAAATTTACTAAACATTTGACCGAGTTCTATAACAGTATAAACTTTAAAATAATCCACTACGTTTCGATAATTTTTAACTTACAACAAATTTAAAAGAATCCATTGTAATGCTGTCTCTAAAACATACAAAGTGAGAATATTATAAAACTAAAAAAGTTTTATACAGACATAGATTTATATCTTTTTACACAATTTATACTAACTCTCACTTTCACTGATAATTTTCAAATTTTGCATATATCTTTACTAAATAAAACTAGTACACGTAATGTTATAAAGTATTATTTTCTAAATTATAATTTTGCTATTACAAAAATTTTACTTTTGTATGATTAATTCATTGTTCTTTTTAACATACTTAAAAGTTGTATGAAGTAACAAAAATTTAATCATGTAAATAAATTAGTAAGGTTACGTTTTTCATACAATATATTTTAATTACTGCCTAAGTTTTTTTAATTGAAAAAAAGATTTTATCTAAAGTGCTGCTATTAGCTTGAGAAGTTCTTTTCCAAACAACTTTTAATAATGAGTTTCATAGTATATTATATAAGAAAGGTACGTTAGGTTCATTGTAAACTTTCATTAAGATTTTTTTTTCTACGCTGACTTTAAAAAGCTTTCACACCAAACCAGGGACGTAGCTAGCTTAAAAAAGTTACGAATCTGCAAAAATTAAAACATCTGAAATAACGCATGATAACGTCCTAGCGGGAACACAGCAATTTAAACTACTTCTAATGTTATTGTTTATAACTCGAAAATATGCAGTTATGTTAATACATCAAAAATGAAGTGTTGAAGTACGAGTCATAACTGTATACAAGGCAATCCTATGCGCTCCACGCCTCCTATGACACTTTATGTCATGCCACTTGTGTAAACCCAGAAAACATTCATTAATAATAAGTATAAAAAAGTCACCATTTAACTCAAAAACATTTATCTACATTAATTGTATGATTTTAATTTTTGAAGCTACAACTTCCATTAGAATCAATTTTGCAATGCAGTTTTTTGACAAATAAAAGCTTTAACGCGCTAAATGTTACAATTTGGATGTATTTAATTCGTTTAATTTTTACGACACTAAAAATTCTAAGTTTTTTTGCACATAAGTATACGTTTCTGTAGATTTGCAGAAACGTACCAAGCTACGTCCCTAACTAAGCTAAATTTCTCTTTTTGAAAGTCGTAAGATAACTGTTAAACTGTTGTTTATGTTTATAAACACTGGATTATGTATATGTTTTAATTTAATAACTTAAATTTCTTATGTCGATAAAACAAAACAAATACTAAATAGAACATAAAGCAGAGTTTCCAAAAGTGGGCGATATCGTCCCCTTGAAGGTTACTTTGGAATTCAGAAGGCAATGAATAATAAGGAGGGCAAAGATTAATGTTTTATTGTCTAGTAAAGTAAACGAGTGATATCTAGTTACGAGGGTCAAGGGTCAATTACTTTTTAAGTTATTTCAAAGTAGGTAACTACACATATAAGTTTTTAAAATCTTATATAAAGTATCTCGTGAATATAACTAGTAAACGTTAATTGTTAAACGTTATTAAGTTTATAATTTACGAAGATAATAGACTTTGAGTTGAAAAGTAATAAGTGACAAACAAACTGACTGACCTCAGCCCATCAAACGAAATTAAAAGTAGTTTGTGTTTAGCAGAGCTTCTGTTTATTTTCACATAGGAGAAGGAAATTTTCACTGCGTTGAATAACAGAAAAAATATTATAAAGTTTTTATTCATGATTCTTAAGTCATAAGTGTAACGAATTTTAACAAGGTTTTTACAAGAGATATATTTTATTATCTATAAAGTTTGTATTAAAGTTCAAATTACTAAAAGAAATAAAGTTCTGACTTTAAACTACACTATTTAACTTATTAAAAAACTTAGCTTTTGAGCTAAAATTATTTTTATTCAAGTCGAGTACTTGTAGAATAATATTCATTTTAAGTTGTATAAAATAAACGCTTTCTTCAAAAAGAGTTTAACTTTCAAATAAAGTATTAAAAAAGTCCGGATCCGGGTCCGACCGGATCCTAATTTGAAAAAATGTCCGGATCCAGTTCCGACCGGATCCTAATTTGAAAAAATGTCCGGATCCAGTTCCGACCGGATCCTAACAGAGATCCGGCCGGTTCGGATCTAGTTAGTAAAAAAGAGCATACAGAAAAGAATTTTTTTTAAACAAACCCTTTGTAAATTAAAAATAGTCATATTCGTCAGTTAAAATTAAACACCTACCGTGATTGGTTCATTTTGAACACGTGACTAGTTTACAATTTTTTACATTTAAACTATGAAATAAACATTTCAGAAATCCAACTCTTTACCTATGTTGTAAAATTAAAAACTTTACTACCAAATAGTTAGGCTAGTTTTAAGATTTTTTAAAAACTCAGGATAGTTTTCTTTTAGATTTTGAATGAGTTTGAGCTGATTTAGTATTCAATATTTTGTGATTTTCTAGTTAATTTTGTTCAAGAACTTGATTTTAATTGATTTTAGATTGGTAAGGCTATAGATGGGTCCTCCTTGATTTTTACAAATTGATCTTATTTAATAGATTTTAATCTTAGCTACCAGATATTGTTTCTGTGATGTACTTTATCTTTTTATCAATTTTCCTTATACTAAATTTAAAGTTATTCATAGTTTTTTATCACAAAAGCTATTATAGAAATGAAATTTTGAAACTACAAATGTAAGCTCTACTTTTTATGTGAGAACTAGTGATGTACCGGACTCACTATCCGGGTCCGGATCCGGCCGGATATTGCTATTTTTGTCTGACATCCGGATCCAGCCGGATCTTGATATGAAAAAAAAAGTCCGGATCCGGTTCCGGCCGGATCCTAATTTGAAAAAATAGTCCGGATTTGGTTCCGGCCGGATTCTAAGTTGAAAAAAAAGTCCGGATCCGGGTCCGGTACATCACTAGTCATGAAGCAATCTTCTACTTACTTAATTTAAAAAAATACTTTACCGCAAAATTTAGTGTAGTAGAATCAAGTATTTGATAACTATACCATTGCAAAAAAAATACACAAAATAAGTAATCAAAATTAATCGAATTTAACAATCTTGTTATCAATTGGTAGTGCTTTTATTATATTTATCATTTCCGTTTATACCTTTAATGATATGAATAAAAATATCTAAAATTTTCAAATATGTATAAAAAAAACTACAAATTAGACTACAGGTTTTTAAAAAACATAGTTTTAACGTACTAATGTTTAATTTAATTTAAGCTAATTCTCAAATATTTCTTACATAAATTTTAGTTTTCTTAAAATACAAAATTTCTAATATTTTTGTTGTTAAACAAGTTTACCACAAGTATACTTAGTAAAATGCAAAACTCAGTATAATCTGAACTATTCACTAGTAGTTGACGTTGTCTATATTAGTTTGAATTTTTAGGGAACAATGCGATCAAAAAGTCTTTAAATTGCAAATCATAAAACAAAATTTTCTTAGCGTTTTATTTGCTGTAATTAAGAAAAAAAAAATTCTAAGAATATTGAACAACATGAAATAGTTTAACAATCAATATTGTTATCAAATAAAATTGAAAAAAAAAAACATTTTTTAAGATAGAATTTTGGTAAAACTTTTATAAAAAATAAATTAAAGTCTTCAACAGCTTAATGAACAGGATGCAACAGTGTTAATCCAAATTTATTTTTGATATTCTTTAAAGTAAACTTCTTTAAATTAGTTATCATCAGACATAAGTAAAAAGTTCACAAATAACGGAAGTAAAAAGAAAAGTTTTTATAAACGAGTTTTAATCCTTAAATATACAAAATTAAAGTTAGTGCATATATTATTATTTTATAAACTAATTTAATTTAGGAACAAAATATTTAATTCATATTATTAAATTTACGAACGGAAATTATGAATTAATAAACGAATTTAATAGCTAATTAATAAATTCCGATAAAGGCCATGCAAACAAAAAAAATACACAAGAATATCTATTTGAGCTACTTGACGCAGTATCAATACAATTTTCTTGACATTCTTTTTTTCTCCAAAACCGATTGCTATTACCTCCGCATCCTCCATATCTAAAAAACTCACATTTACCAGAACTTTTGTTGTAAAAATAACTTGGAACCGCTGCTTTGCAAGGTCCTGTTTCCGCAGGCAAGTTGCAAATGTTACTTTGTTGATTTTTGTCAGAGCATTTTTCTTCACATTCTTTTTTTCTCCAAAACCGATTGCTATTACCTCCGCATCCTTCATAAATAAAAGTTTCACATTGACCAGAGGTTTTGTTGTAAAAATTCATGGGCTGCCATGCTTTGCAAGGTCCTGTTTCCGCAGGCAAGTTGCAAATGTTACTTTGTTGATTTTTGTCAGAGCATTTTTCTTCACATTCTTTTTTTCTCCAAAACCGATTGCTATTACCTCCACAACCTCCATAAATAAAAGTTTCACATTGACCAGAGGTTTTGTTATAAAAGTTCATAGGCTGCCATGCTTTGCAAGGTCCGGTTTCCGCAGGCAAGGTACAAACATTTTTTCCTTGTTCATTTTTGTCTGAACATTTATCTTCACATTGTTGCTTTGTACCAAACCGATTGCTATTACCTCCGCATCCTCCATAAATAAAAGTTTCACATTGACCGGAGGTTTTGTTGTAAAAGTTCATAGGCTGCCATGCTTTGCAAGGTCCGGTTTCGACAGGCAAGTTGCAAACATTTTCCTCTTGTTGATTTTTGTCTGAACATTTTTCTTCACATTGTTGCTTTGTACCAAACCGATTGCTGTTACCTCCGCATCCTCCATAAATAAAAGTTTCACATTTACCGGAGGTTTTGTTGTAAAAATACTTACGAAAAGCTGCATAGCACAATCTACTTTTGGCAGGCAAGTTGCAAATATTACCTTGTCGATTTTTGTCTGTTTTAAAAGTTTATAATATGTATAAAGTATTAAAGTAAAGATTAGGAAAACTTTATTTATGAAATTAAAAACTATTGACTTTCTTAATTAAAAGTTTTCATTTCGCTACGATGACCTACTAATTTTTTAATTGTACTTGTATGTTTTTTACAAAACAACTATATTTAAAAATTTTATATGGTTAATACTGAAAAAATTGTGTTGTTTAAATAAATAAAAATGTCAGTACAGTTTAAAAAAAACTTGGTTTTGCTTTATAGTAAAATAATATACAACTTTTTATGTTTAAAATTTTGTTATGTGAACTTAAAATAAAAACTAAAAAAAAATAAAATCATAAAACTAGTCGACTACCATAAAAATTGAATTCTTTTTGGTTATAAACATAAAATAAGGAAACTCTATAAAATTAAAGCTTTTAGGTTTTTTTTTTAATTCTATTACTTTTTAATGCACTAGGTTTTTATTTGAAACGTTTTGTGGTAAGAATATTAACTCTTGCTATCTTAAATATTTATAAACAACTTATATAAATTGTTTTAAAAGACTAAATAACGCATAATACAGAGCTCTACGCTACCGAAAGTTAGCGACTAACCTATGTATCATATAGTTGTTATTTATTAAAATTTTGAAACTATTTTGTACTATAATGTAAAGTTTATACTTTATTTTAGTTGTTAGTTTAGTTATAGTTAAAGTTTCAAATGTAAGTTTTCTTTTTGTTTAGTAACGCTTACACCGATATATTACTTTTTAGTCATTCTAATAACTCAAAAGTTAATCTTTAAGTATATTTTTTACGACAACATAATTTTCATTTTTATTTGTAATAAGTTATGTTAACGTTAATTTTATAAACTAATAAATCAACAAAAACATTAAAAGTAGTAGTGTTTCGACTTATTAGTTTCAAATGTTTACTAATTAATTTACGTGTTAAATTAGTGTAAAAAATGTTTCTTATTTCATAAATATATATTTAAGTTTTAAGATGTAACGTTATAAGGCGTTAAATCCTGGAGATCCTGATAAGCTAAGCTTATCGGAATGTATATCACAGATGTTCTTGTGCTAAAACTTTATTTCAACTAACGGCGTTTCACTGCTCTCAAATAAATTTAAGAACAGATCTACGGAGTCTATAAAATGTTAACACACATTAGAAAAAAAGCAGAAAAAAGCATGTATAATTATGTATAGTGTTTATCTAGGTAGTAACTATAAATGGACTTTATGGTTTAAAAACAAAGTTTGGGATAAAAGCATAAAATTATAAAATTATCTACAAAAAAAACAAATTTAATAAAAGTAGGCACTAACCTCAAAAAGCTCTAAGAATAGGCAGGTTTTAAAAATGAAAATTAAATTGAGTTGTGCAGAAATGTTACGTCATAATAATTTTAACAAATTGTTCAATAATCTATACAGCTTGAAAACATTAAGTATTAAACTTGCAAGTATATGTAAGTTTTGTGAAATAAATTAGTACATAAGTAGACAGAGTTATTTAAAGTAGAATCGTCGGTTATGGGGACAGATATTCGATAAATCTTGCCACTTATTCAGAAGTAGGTCTTTATCTTCTGCTGCAATTACTGCTCTTTCTGTATTGCAAGTTGGGCAAATTCTACTTACTCCGTTGGATGCATGTTTTATCTTTGAAACAATACTCCACTCCATGTTTGGCCTTTTACCGTACCTGTGAAAAAAACTCCAGACATAATCCGATAAACGCGTGCTTTGTTTTTTATTTATATTTTTAAAAGTATGTTTATGATTAGCATATCTATCCTTGAAACTACCTGCTGTACTTCCGATATAAATTTTATCTGGGCCCTTACTTTCAACTTTAACTTTATAAATAACATTTTTAATTAAACTCTGTCTACTTATGTACTAATTTATTTCACAAAACTTACATATACTTGCAAGTTTAATACTTCATGTTTTCAAGCTGTATAAATTATTGAACAATTTGTTAAAATTATTATGACGTAACATTTCTGCACAACTCAATTTAATTTTCATTTTTAAAACCTGCCTATTCTTAGAGCTTTTTGAGGTTAGTGCCTACTTTTATTAAATTTGTTTTTTTTGTAGATAATTTTATAATTTTATGCTTTTATCCCAAACTTTGTTTTTAAACCATAAAGTCCATTTATAGTTACTACCTAGATAAACACTATACATAATTATACATGCTTTTTTCTGCTTTTTTTCTAATGTGTGTTAACATTTTATAGACTCCGTAGATCTGTTCTTAAATTTATTTGAGAGCAGTGAAACGCCGTTAGTTGAAATAAAGTTTTAGCACAAGAACATCTGTGATATACATTCCGATAAGCTTAGCTTATCAGGATCTCCAGGATTTAACGCCTTATAACGTTACATCTTATAATTTTCCCTGGTACTTTTGTATTGGAGGATCTCTGAGGAATGCTGAATCCTAAGAAAAAAAGCATATTTGAAGTACTTGAGTTCGATGGTTCCCTTAAAAACATCCCTTTGGCGAACAAGCACACTTATCAGGTTAGATTGTTTCATTACACAAACGCCCTCATCCAAAAGATGAGATGGCGTGCATTTTATTACGAACAAAAGTTGTGTATAAAAACAAACCATGTTACCGATAATTCTGATGCTCATTTGAACACAAGTAAATTAAGTACAATAAGTAAATCTTTGCCTTTCCCGACTAAAAAGTCGGCACCAATCTGTGTAAAATTAATACCTTTTGAATCTGAATTAATTGATTTAATTAATAAAATTGACCTTAAACCCGGTAAAACTAATAACTTTCAATATAATTTACGTAACAAGATTAATTCTATAAAAAAGTCTAATAAACTTGTTATTTTTGCAGACAAAACTAATAATTTGTATAAAATCAGTCCAAAAAATTATGATAAGTTACTTTTAGATAATATCACAAAAAACTATAAAAAATGTACCAATAATCCGGCTGATACGATAGACTCCCGTGCACAAGAACTTTTAAATGAAAATAATATTACTGGTAAACGTATACCTAAGTTAGAAAGATCGCAAGCATATATAACAGTAAAGGATCATAAAGATAATTTTCCTGCAACAGTCAAGTGCAGACTAATAAGTAAAAGTAAAACGCATATTGGTAAAATATCTAAACAAATTTTAACTAGTATAATTAAAGACGTAAGAACAGCCACTAGTCTAATCCAATGGAAAAACACTGGTGAACTATTACAATGGTTTAATAATATTAACAATAAAAGTAGTAAGCGTTTTATTAGCTTTGATATCGTCGAATTTTACCCGTCTATTACAAAAGCGCACTTAATTAACGCACTAGATTATGCATCCCAATTTTCAAATTTTAATAAATCAGATACAGACATTATATTCCATTCGTGCGACTCTTTGCTTTTTTCGGGTGATGATGTATGGAAGAAAAATGATACCGATAGTTTTTTTGATATACCAATGGGTAGTTTTCATGGAGCGGAGGTATGCGATCTTGTAGGCTTATACATCCTAGATAAACTCAAAAGTATTTTTGATAATTGTGGGTTGTATAGAGATGATGGACTCGGTGTTATTGATCTTTCAAAACCTCTTGTTTACGAAAAAATTAAAAAGTCAACGTTTAGATTGATGTCTGATATAGGTTTTAAAATAACTTTAGAAATAGGAGCGCAAATAACGAATTTTTTAGATGTTACTTTAAATTTATCTAATAATACTTACCGTCCGTACCGTAAACCGAATTCTTTATTAAACTTTATCAATATTAATTCTGACCACCCTTACCATGTAAAAAAATGCCTCCCGGTAATGACACAAAAACGTCTAAGTACCCTCTCTTCGAATGAAAAGATATTTAACGAAATAAAAGCACCGTACGAAAATGAATTAAAAAATCGAGGTTTTAAATGTAAATTAAAGTATGAAAAATTAGATGTAGATAAAAAACGCAAAAAACCGCGTAACCGACATATAATGTGGTATAATCCTCCATATTGCTCTTCAGTTAATATAAACTTAGGTAAAGAATTTTTAAAGCTAGTCGATAAACACTTCCCCGATAGCCACTTTTATAACAAAATTTTTAATAGAAAGACAGTTAAAATTTCTTATAGTTGCATGAGTAATGTTAAAACTTTAATACAATCGCACAACAAAACAGTAATTTCAAATTTTAAAAATAGACATATCAAAGCTAATACAAATAATAACTCTAGTAATAAAGTTAGTAATAACGTAGATATGAACAATATTTCTAATTATACTAATCAAATTAATAATAACAGTAATAATAATAATAATAATTTTAATAACAGTAATAATAATGATAATCCTAATAGTAAAAATTTTAATTATGGTAACAATAATGTAAAACATATTAAAACTTTAAACATTAAAGATATAAGCTATAATGATAACTTTAATATTAATGATAATGAAAATATCGATATCAATAGTACTAACAATAGTGTAGATTATAATAATCAACGTATAACTAGAAGTATTTCTAAAATGATAAAAGAAAACTTAGAACAAGTAAGCGACAATAGCGCTAAAAGTATAAGCAAAATGCATAACAATAAAACTATAAATAAATATTCAAAACCAACTAACCCTAATAGTAATAAGTTAAGTAATATGCCTAAAACATGTAATTGCCGTAAATTAAACAAAGATAACTGCCCATTAAAAGGTAATTGTTCAATTAAAAATGTTATTTATAAAGATAAAGTTGAAAGTAAGGGCCCAGATAAAATTTATATCGGAAGTACAGCAGGTAGTTTCAAGGATAGATATGCTAATCATAAACATACTTTTAAAAATATAAATAAAAAACAAAGCACGCGTTTATCGGATTATGTCTGGAGTTTTTTTCACAGGTACGGTAAAAGGCCAAACATGGAGTGGAGTATTGTTTCAAAGATAAAACATGCATCCAACGGAGTAAGTAGAATTTGCCCAACTTGCAATACAGAAAGAGCAGTAATTGCAGCAGAAGATAAAGACCTACTTCTGAATAAGCGGCAAGATTTATCGAATATCTGTCCCCATAACCGACGATTCTACTTTAAATAACTCTGTCTACTTATGTACTAATTTATTTCACAAAACTTACATATACAGTGCTTCCTCGCTAATCCGGTCCTCGCTAATCCGGTTCCTCGCTAATCCGGCCGGTTTTAGTCGAGAAGTCGACTTATTTACTTTAGCGTTTTTAGCGTTTAATTTCATTTTACTTCGAAAAAGTATTCAATTTACGTTTTATAAGTATACAAGCAATATATTATTACGTCATAATAAAGTATCATTTGTATAATCTTAAGTTTTTTTTTCATACTTTTCCCGCTCAGTTGTAACAAACTTGTTTATTATTCATTTGCAATTTTTATGTCTTTGCTAAGCAAGTTACACTTTAATATACTACAATCAACATATCTGGTTAAAAAATGGATAAAACAGCAAAGAAACGAAAACGCGTTCAACTAACAATGGAAAACAAGTTAAAAGTTTGCAAAATGGCAAACAATAATGTGCCTAAAGCTGTTATAATGAGCCAGTTTAACATTGGTAAGTCAATTTTAAATGAAATTTTGAGAGGCGAAGAAAATTTGAAAAAGTTTAAAGCCGAAAAGGAGGAGCTGGGACTAATTGGAGCTGCTAAAACGGCAAAAAAAGTAGAGGGAGGCGTCTTTGACAAGCTAGACAGCGCCCTTTACATTTGGTTTCGTCAGGAACGTGAAAAGGGTTGTCCAATAACTGGCCCAATACTATTAGAAAATACCATCGTTTAATTTACGTTATTTACGTTACGAAATTTTATAGTACGTTTTGTTATATAAATTCATAATGTAACTAAGGTAGATAATTTGTAAAAAAAGCGATATTTTGTTCTTATCCGGCCAAAGGCAAATCCGGCCGTATTTTCAAAAAAATCGTGCCCAACTTGGCCGGATTAGCGAGGAAGCACTGTACTTGCAAGTTTAATACTTCATGTTTTCAAGCTGTATAAATTATTGAACAATTTGTTAAAATTATTATGACGTAACATTTCTGCACAACTCAATTTAATTTTCATTTTTAAAACCTGCCTATTCTTAGAGCTTTTTGAGGTTAGTGCCTACTTTTATTAAATTTGTTTTTTTTGTAGATAATTTTATAATTTTATGCTTTTATCCCAAACTTTGTTTTTAAACCATAAAGTCCATTTATAGTTACTACCTAGATAAACACTATACATAATTATACATGCTTTTTTCTGCTTTTTTTCTAATGTGTGTTAACATTTTATAGACTCCGTAGATCTGTTCTTAAATTTATTTGAGAGCAGTGAAACGCCGTTAGTTGAAATAAAGTTTTAGCACAAGAACATCTGTGATATTTAAGTTTTAATGTATAAACACGAATTAATAAAAATATTTTTTTACCTTCAGAGCTAAGATTTATTATTCAAATTACAATGAAGTACAACAAAACAGTTTTGTACATCTTCGTTTAACTTTATTTTTGGATAACTCAAATTAGAAAATGTTTATAAACTCTAAGGTAAAAATAAAAAGTATTACTGATTAAAACGTTTTAAAACTTTGTACGACAATTTGAACAGTTTTAATACATAACATAAACTAAAATAAGTACGTCTTTGTCACAAAAATTAAAATAATTTTTTGTATTAAACTTTTTTTTAGATGAACAACTTAGTTTGTCTTTAAGGATAGTTGTAAAATATCTATATCCGAATAAGATCAAAATAAGCTTAAGTAAAATCTTTATTCAAACTTTGAGATAGGTAAGTCCTGGGTTTAAAATAACAAACTTGCTTGATTAAAAGTTTCGTTACACTGGGTATTACAAAGTACTAAAATTATAAACATTACAACGGTTTTCTTATATTTCCTATAATTCTAGTACTTTTAAGACAGTTAATGGAAAATAAGAAAACAAGTATGAAACTAAGTGCTTTAATAGCTTTTTGTTTGTCTGATTGCAAAATTGAAACAGAATAATTGTCAACTTTAGATCATAAACCTTTAAATATTTAAATAAAAAAGTTTAAAATTTAATTTAGTTGAACAACAAAAAGAGTACAAAAAACAAAGTATTGTTAGTGACATATTAATGTAAAAAAAACAATTTCATTATAGATTTTTATTTTTTCTCACAGCTAAAGCACCATACTAAAACTTATTTATTCAAGTTTAGTTAAACTAAAATATAATTACTATTGTTTGAAGTAATAAGCCGTTGGTTAATACTTTTAATAATACTTTTTTGTCAAATTTAATAAGTGTTTAGCAAATTAATAAAACTGATTGTTCAAAAAAAAGTCAAAATATACACTTCTTAACAACAAAAATGAATGTTAAAATATGTCGCCTTTACAGTCGCGTTATAAGAATAATAGTTTTGTATCATAAGTTCACTTTTTTACACATTTCTAGTTTCAAAATTTAAATATAGATTGATGCTAAATGTGTTTTACCTAAAATACATTGAACACGGGCAACCAGACTTTTTTTCAGTTTAGTTTTGTTATAAGCTTTCAAACTTGAAAAGTATTTGGCCAATGTCAATTTTTCCTAAATTGGTTTGTTGATATGCAAAACCTATTTGTAAACTAGAAAAATTGTATAAAACACACTTATACTAAAAATAAGCTTTCACACAATTTATTCACAACTGTATCTGAAACAAAGTTAAATACAAAAGGTTAATTAATTAGTTTTAATTAAACTTAATACAACTTTAATAGCTTTAAATTCACAATGAAAGTGGACATAATCATACAATTTATAACAATGTGATTTTGTTTTTGTTTTCTTTAAATGAAAACCTTTATTATATTTGAACTTAAAAACTGAAGTTTGAGAATCTAAAACTCAAAAAAAAAAAAAAATCCTACTTATGCAACTTTTATACACTAATAAAATCATTTCTAAAAATTTATTTGTTTGAAATTGCAAAAAAATAATACGTTTAATGAGAAAACCACATCAAAACTTTCTCAACATAAATTACATGCAGAAATCACATGTAAATTGACAAAATTTTATTTTTCTGTCTGCTTCCGTCTATTATTTTATGCATTTTTATTATATACTAAAATAAGCCTTGACTATACACAGTTTAAGCGTTAAGATTTTAAAGTTCCTGTAAAAAAGCTAAACTTATTGCTAAAAATTGCGTAAATTTTAAGATTTTTGTTAAGGCTTAAACTTTAAACGATGTTTTATTTATTATATTTAACACTAAGTAAACCTTATAGATAAATCCTTTTCTACATCTGTGTTTTCCAAAGTAGGTAATAAATATTTTGGCGACAAAAAAAGTTAACTTGATAATTAACTAGTAGAGGGGTTAAAACTACAAATTTTTGGAAAGAATAAGATTTAAATAAATGAATTTTTGTGATTTGTAAATAACTTGTTTGGTACTTGTAAATAACTGATAATTTTAAGAATAACAATCAAATTGTACGTAAAAATATATTTTTATTTTTTTATTTATTTTATTTTTACACAAACTGTTACATTAATGTGTTTACACAACTTTAGTATAAAGAAATATGTTTTTGACAAATTGTTTAGTATGAATTACTTATTACATGTTCATATAACTACAGTTTATTTTTATAAACCATTATAAGATAAAGTAAAATTTAACAGTATAATCATTGCTACTGACTCGAAAAACTTTATGCTCAAAATTATTAAACATCTTAAAATTATATACAGTTGTAAGCAGCGCAACCCTTAATAGTTATTTTTAAATAGTATCACAAACCACTTAAAAAGGAAAACAATAAATAATAAAAGGTACAAAATTAAATAATCAGTCTGCATAAATACAGTAATAACTAAAATTATTTATATATTGTTGAATTTATCTAAATAAAAATTGAAATGACCCTACAAACCTTTCAAATAAATGTAAGCTCGCAAATAGTTTCTTCAGTCCCTGGAAACAGTATTAATACAATTTTGACACAACCTTTTTAGTTCAAAAATGATTTTTTAAACTATTTTGAACAGCAGTAAAAAAATCACAATTATCAGAAGTTACAATGAAAATTTTTATATTTATTAACGTTTAGTATCGAATAATTTCTCTTTTTAATCTTTTTTAAGGCTCGTATGCATATGGTATTAAAACAAGATTATCGTTTGAGAACTAGTACTAAATTAAAAAGCTCAAAAAATTACGTTTAACAAATTACGAAAAAAAAAGTAGACAAAACAACTTTAATTTAACAAGAGTATTTAACTAAACTTCTGCCATTATTTCTCATTTGATTGCTTTCTAAAGTACTTGTATTGTTTTCTGTTTCCGATTTATCTGCACCATTTTTTACACAGCTGTTTACCGATCTACTTGCTATAGTATCAATACAATTTTTTTCACACTCTTCTTTTCTCCAAAACTGATTGCTATTACCTCCGCATCCTCCATAAATAAAAAGTTCACATTGACCAGAGGTTTTGTTGTAAAAATAATTTGTAAAGTACGCCTTGCAAGGTCCACTTTCCGCAGGCAAGTTGCAATCATTTTCGACTAGTTGAATTTTGTCTGTTTTTAAAAATATGTGATGCGTTTAAAAAGTATGTGGTGAAAGATTAGAAAAAAAGTATTTTAAAAAGTATATGTAATAATTTTAATTAGCTAAAAGTTTACAAGACTGCTTGAGTACTTATGAGTAACTACAAGTTTCATAACTTTGCTTTAAACAAAATATTTACATTTGAAAACTATTATGCGTTAAAACAGTTTTGTTTTTTAAGCAAAAAAGTAGCAGTAAAATTTTAAAGATACTTGGTGTTGCTAGTTGCATCATTATAGTAAAATAATGTACATTTTTTCGTAAAATTATATTTGATAAGTTATAAGTGTAAAACTAATAGTTTAACTAAACTTTAACATAAGAGTAAAATTATTCGACTACTTTTCTATGATAGTCTCTTTAATTACCAACCTAAAGCATAAAAACAATATTAAATTAAAGATTTTAGGTTTTACCTAAGTTTTTTTGATAATAATTTTAACAGTACATACACTATATTTTAATTTTTTTGAATAGTTTATGATAAAAGTATCAATTTCATTATCTTTGATATTCAACAAAAAAATTTACAAATTGTTGAAAAAGACTAATATATGCATATTACAATGCTCATTAAAATTAGAGAATTTAATTTGCATGCTTTATTCTGATTATGAAACTGTTTTGTCTCTTATAATTTAATTGATGAATTTTTAAGTTGTGTCTTAAATTACTGTTAAGTTGTAAATATACGTATACGTTTTTGTTGAGAGATTATACAATACACCGGTAAACTACTTTTAGGTTATTTAACACAAGTTTTTTAATAAAAGAAATCAACTGTCCCCTAAAAACATAATTCAAAAGTGTATATACATCGAAGTTATTGTTATAAAGTAAAAAAAAACGGAAATGCATAACCGCTGTACTTATATTACAGATAGAATATGTAATAAAAATACTAAGAAAACTGTTAAATATTTTGTTTTTTGTTAGTTTTAGAATTTTTTTATGAAATTGTAAAGCATCAATAAATTTATTTAAATACTTCTAAAGTATAATAATTACGTCAAGATAACTTCTTTTATAATATTTTTTAAATGAATTAATTTAACATCGCTATTAGGAATTGAAAAAACAGCAAAAATTTCAAAGCAGCAAAAAAGTTTCCACCTTTTATTTCAAATGTTTCAGCTTTTGCTACAAATAGTTTTTATTGTATTTTTAAGACCAGCAGAGCAGCAAATACATTAAATATAGTAAGATTATTGTAATAGCAACTTATTTTAATAATTATTTTTATCTTAACTATACACCGTTTACTTGTTAGTAATAAGCTTAGAGTTTATATTCATTTTCATACTTTTATTGTTAACTTTTTATAGTTTATAGTAGTACAAACTTGTAGGTTTTCCAAAACTTTAGTTTTGTTTTAACATATTTACTAACTGCTTTATATCTTCAATTAATGTAAAAATGTTTTTAACTTTATATCATAAGTATCAATCAAAGCTTTATTTCTTTAATGCTTGTAAAAAAAAACATATATTTTTCATACCTTCAGAGCTGGGACTCATCATTCCAGTGACAACGAAGAACAAAAACACAATCTTGTACATACCGGTATAAATTGATGATTGAGAAGACTCAAAATTTAAAAAATACGACTAACTGTGAGATAAAAGACAAACACAATAATCATATAAAAACTTTAAAAGTTTGTTTGTGTGGATAACTTATTTGTTTCAAGACAGTTGTATTTATCTATATCTAAATAATATCTAAATAAGCTCAAGTAAAAAGTTTTATTTAGACGTTGATATAGGTTAGTGCTATGTTTAAAATAATAAATCTTTCTGATTAAAACTTTAGTTACACAGCATATTATTAAGTACTTAAACAAAAAACATAATTTTAGTATTTTTGAAATATTTCCTATATTTCTAATTATTTTGAAGTTGTTAAGGTACTATAAAAACACAAATATTAACAAAATGCAAAATAAATTAATGTTTGTCTAATTGCAAACTTTAAACAAATATTTTTTTATTTTTAGACCATAAATGTTTAAATATTCTTGAAAAAAAAATCCTACTAGGTATAGTTTAATTTACTCGAACAACAAATAAGTACAAAGATACAAACTGACTTTTGTAGTAAAAACAACTAATGGTAGTTAAACAATAAAACTATCAAAAAAAAAAATTTGTGTTCAGGATTTGTAGTTTAAATAGATAAAAATCCTGAAAAACTCCAAGATATGTCAATTTTTAGAATGCTCTCTGAGACTTAAAGAACAAGACTTAGTTTAGGTAAGTAAACAATTCATTAATAACTTTATATCATTTTTTCTGTTTAAGCAACTATAGTACAAACGACTAAAAATGAATTTTTTGTTCAAAAAAAGTTAAAGTATATTTTCAGTAAGAATATATTAACCTTTCAAAATACGTGGCGTTCACAGTAAAATTTTAGGCATTTTAGTTTTACAACATAAAATTTTTGTTAATACAGTTCTGGTTTTAAAATTTAGATAAAGATTAATTCTTGTGTGAGTGACTCAAAATATTTCAACCACGGATAGTTAGACTAATGTTTTTCTAAAAAACATTTAAACTAAATAAATTTTTGGCAAGTATTACTTTTGCCTAAGTTAAATTAATTTTATTTATTAAGTGTTTGAAAACAACAAAGAATACTTTTATTTATAAACATACTCATAAACTGGCTTTACTATAATGTATTCTATTTACTATATCTTTTTTACTGTAAATATTCAATATACCTAAAACAAAAACTTAATTAAGCTTTAAATGTACCGTAAAATTAACATAATTATAAAGTTTATCATAAAGCAGTCTTAATTTTACGTTCCTTTAAATCAGAAACTAAAATTTAATTGAATTTTTAAAATCTGAGTTTAACACCAAGCATAAAAAATAAACACTCTTATTTGTGCAACTCTTATGCATTAACAAAATGAATTTGAAATTCATCCATGTATTTATAAAAAACTTTTAAATAAAAATATGCAAGTAATATTGTGTGTATGTATGTCAACGGTCACGTAAAAAGAGAAGAAACACATTGACAACTTCCTAAATACAAATTATATACAATGTTATATGTAAACTTACAAAACTTTCAATTACTCTTGTCGCTTCTATTCAGTACTTTGAGTTTGATCAACTTATATTAAAATTTGCCTCGACTAGAAAAACCTTATGCAGCAAATATAACATTTTAAGTTTTGTGAAGAAAAGATAAAGCTTATTACCATAGGTACCTAATTTACAGTTGTTTATGAAATATATGAAGTGACGATTTAATTATTAGGTATGCTTTTATAGTATAATGAGTAAATTTTATTAATGTTGCATTAAAACTTGTGTTCATTCTTTTTAAGTTTAAAGAAAAATTAAATAAATGCCAGTTGCATAACTAATGTCAAGTAATTTTCACACATTGAAATTAAAAAAAACTTAAATTTATAAAACAAAGGAAACTATATCATGAAATTACTACTATTGCTCAAGAAAAATTAATGTCTTAAATTTTGACAAGTAGATACTGATTTTAAATAATGAATTTTAAATAGACACAATATTAAATAAAGTACAAAATAGTAGCAACAAAGTTAAAAAAGTAGTAATTAAATTAGTCAGTCTGCATAATAAACGCTAGAGGTTATTAAATGTGTATTTATTTTAATTAAAACCTAGAACATTTATAGTATATGTGATGGATGCTCAGATATCTGTTGCTTTCATGTAATATTTTTAAACTAACTAATTGAAAAATATATAGTTGTGAAAAACTGTATATATCATTAGCTTTTTATCTTATTATCTAATTTTGACCAACAATAATACTGTGAGCGGTTATATATAGTTAAACCAATTACAAAAAGTATAGAGTTCAAGGTAGAAAATAAATGACAATAAAAGTTATATTTTATAAAAAAAATATTAGCACACTGTTGTAGCTTTATTTTAACAAGTTTTAGTAAAATAATAAGTAATAAGTAAGTACGAAGGGTCACTTTTGCACGAGAGTAAAAAAATAAAATAAATAAAAAAAACAGAGAAAAAATAAATAAAAATAAAAAATATATTAACAAAAAGTACCGACTATGGGTAAGGGTTATGGCTGATAGTTAAAAATAAATAATAAATGTGAAAAAATAAAAAAAATAAATAAAAATAAGAAGAATAAAAAGAAAGTTACCGATTAATCTTAAGGGTGATGGTAATAGTAAGTAAAAATACAAAATAAATCAAAAAAGTTTTCAATCCGTGCAAAAATGATCCTTCGTGTATATTTGACACCTACTCGGATATAAATGTTTAGTATTAGTAACAATCATAAAAAACTTTTGTATCGAAAAATTAAAACGAAATTTTATAAGTCGGAAATTTATTAATACTTGAACAGAATAAGTTTTGATTTGTTGCAATTGAATTAATAGAAAAAATCAGACATTTGATTTTATTTTGACTTTGAAAACTAATATTTTACTAAAACAACAAATAAATTGTACTAAATTATAAATAAAAAAACGTATTTTGTTTATTTTGTAAACACGTTTTAGTGCAATTAACTTATCAAGCTTTAACAATCTAATCTTCATAAAAAACTATTTGTTTTTATGTAAAATAGAGCTTTTATCAAGGGTTACTTTAATCATTTCCGTTAATTGATCCTTTTAGATGTAATTATGACGAAACAAATGTTATTTAAAAACCAGTTAGTTCAATATTGCATTCTTATAATTGCATCTTGAAGTTTATTTTCTACACAACATAGTCTTATCGTGATAATAAGTTTTATTTGATATAAACGAAAAAACATGTTTTAATGAACATTAAAAAACACATTGTAAAAATCGTATGTATATATGAGAATTAACTGACGATATCTTAAAAATAATAATTTTTAATTTCAAAAAACTGTGTTGAAAAGATTCATACTAATTGTTACAAGGTTGCATTGGTGAAAAACATAACAATTTTAATCACTTTCAGAACCGCTTGCAGTATCATCAATACAACTTTCTTCACATTGTTGTTTAGTATAAAACCGATTGCTATTACCTCTACATCCTCCATAAACAAAACGTTCACATTGACCAGAAGTTTTGTTGTAAAAATAATTTCTGAAGTACGCCTTGCAAGGTCCACTTTCCTTTGGCAAGTTGCAATCTACTTCAATTTTTCGAGGGTGGTCTAGTGTTTATTATTTTTTTTTTAATTAAATTTAAAATTTTTATTTTGGTGCTTAATATCAAAATTAAAAGGCATCCAACATAGCAGTTGCATAAAAAGTATTTTTACTAAATTGTTTTACAAAGTTAAATCTTTACATTAATATTACTTTTCCAAATACTAAATTATAGCTTATTCGCAAATGGTTAAAAGTTGCAATTTATCTCTTCTATTTCTAATACAGTTTAAACTTTTTTTAATCTAGAATTTCCATATATTTATAACAATCGTTAATTACTAATTACTTTTGTTTAAAGTTATATACAATGTATTTAGGTATTAGAAATATTTAAAGATACCTATTATCTTATAAGGTTTTCTTTCAGGAAAGGTCCATTTTTTTCCAGGTTTAGGTCTTGCAAGCCTTATTTTAATACCTGTTTTGTTGGATTAAAAAAAAAAGTTAGTAAAAGTCGTTGTACTTGAACTAGCAAATTATTTGCTTAAACTAGCTAATTTTAGTATGTCTATACTCATTTATGTTTAACAAATTTTATACAAAGTATCAATTTAAGAATGCAATTGCACATTGTTACCTATCATAGACTACATTTAATATTTTTATTAACGAAAATCATCTTCATAATTAAAAGTTTTACACAAATCAAATTAAATGAATTTAACTTACCATACTGTTTGTAAATATATTTTGAAACACATTTAAACTGAGCTCTTCTGTTTCTAAATTTTAAACATTTTAGATAATGTTTATCTTTTAATCCATGACTCTGATTTAGTATTATAAAAACAATGCAGAATGAAAACAAAAATGTAAGTATCTTCATTTTTGAATTTCGCACAATAAACTAGTTACAAAACAATATATGTAAATTGTAAATGCACAAATCTATCTAAAAACTAGCAAAAGCTAAATATATATGGAATAGAGTGTTTTTTCTAAATTACTTTTTTATTTTGTTGTAATTACGTCTAAAGTGTCAATTTACGGAAACAATAAAATCAATTGTTTTTGCTTATAAAATTAATCTTTTACATAAAGCAAGTAGCTTTTACAAAGACTAAATTTACTAAAATTTGAATAATCAACGATTGCATCGAAATTTAGTTACAATACGAACAAAAATATTAATAAAAACTTTATTTAGAATTTTTACAGTAAACTAAGATTTTTTATAGTAAAAAGGAATAAATTTCTAAATTTTCTAGTTTATTGCATCTTAACTGTATCAAATGATACTTTATTCTGTTTAAAATTATTCTATATTTATTCTATATTAAATTGATTCTAACTTACAAAAATTAGTTTTCAGTTTTCGGTACATTATTCCTTTATAGTTCTTGGATTAAGTATGTTACAAAACTAATACTTGAAATGTTTTCTTTATAACTACTTTTAACTAGTAAATATGGATTATTTGAAAATTGCGGTATAAGTTATCAAGTAAGTTTTATTTAAAGCCTACGCCTTTTCTTAGTCATTATAATTAGTGATGTACCGGACTCACTATCCGGGTCCGGCCGGATATTGCCATTTTTGTCTGATATCCGGATCCGGCCGGATTCTAATTTGAAAAAAAAGTCCGGGTCCGGTTCCGGCCGGATTCTAATTTGAAAAAAAAAGTCCGGATCCGGGTCCGGCCGGATCTCTGTTAGAATCCGGCCGGACCCGGATCTAGTTAGTAAAAAAAGAGCATACTGAAAAGTATTTTTTCAAGAACAAACCCTGTGTAAATTAATAAGAGTCATTTTCGTCAGTTAAAATTAAACACCTACCGTGATTGGCTCATTTTTTACACGTGACTAATTTACATTTGTTTACATTTAAACTATGAAATAAACATTTCATGAAATGCAACTCTTTACATATGTTTTAAAATTGAAAACTTTGGAATGAGTACTTGTATTATTTATTGTTTAAAGTTGAGCTCAGAGAATATTTAGAATTAATACGGTTGAATGTATGAGTCAATGAGAATCATATGACGAAATGTTTCAAACTAAATACTGATGCACAAAACATCAGAAGATGACAGGCAGTTTATATGTAAGCAGTTAGTTAGTTTGGTGTGTAGCTTGAAGCAACAAAATATCTTGAACGTTTTTGTGAATGCATATTTAAGTAGTGTTTTGTTTTAAAAGTAATATTTAAACAGGTGTTTAATTGTTTAAATATTTAAGCCAGGTTTATAGTCTAATAGTTTATTGAAAATTTTACAGTTTGTTGTTTACTAAAAGTTTTATTTAATTTTTAGTTTTTTGTTATAAGTCTTTTGATATAGATTTAAATAGCTTTCAGTTTTTAAAGTATTACTAAAGTAATTAATTATTTTGTATATGCTAGTATTTCTTGTTCTGTTTTATATAAAAGATTCATCACTAAAAACTGTCGTGTCTGATTATAGAAAGTAGTCTCAGTTAGAATTTAGTATTTGTTAGATATTAATTAAATAAGGTAAGATTTAATTATGATGGGTAGTACTAATAAGTTAAGTGTACCACAATCAGTCCACAACTTTACTACCAAATTGTCAACCTTTGCTAGCTGTTCTATTGATTATTAGATTAAAGTAATTTTTTCAGTTTTTAAAAACCTCATTCTGACTCAGGCTTGTTTATACTCACTCTAGCTAGTTTTATTGACTTAAACAGTGGCAACCCTGCTAGTTTGAAAATTTTTGGGAATTTTAGAAAATCTTGGACTGCCTCAGACTAGTTTATTTTTTATAAAAACTCAGGCTAGTTTTCTTTTACATTTTGAAATAGTTTGACCTGATCCAGTTTTGAATATTTTGTAATTTTCTAGTGTATTTTGTTCAAGAACTTGATTTCCGATTTTCTATTGTAAATAACACCTAAATTTGTAAACCTTGTGGCTAGCTGTTCTACTTATTATTAGATTAAAGTTCTTTTTTTTAGTTTCTAAAAACCTCATTCTGACTCAGTCTAGTTTATTCTAGTGATGTACCGGACTCACTATCCGGGTCCGGCCGGATATTGCCATTTTTGTCTGATATCCGGATCCGGCCGGATTCTAATTTGAAAAAAAAGTCCGGATCCGGTTCCGGCCGGATTCTAATTTGAAAAATAAGTCCGGATCCGGGTCCGGTACATCACTTATAATAAACATTTTTCTGATACATTTTGTTAATTTGTTTACGCTTTTATTACTATTAAAATATTGTTTTGAGTCAAAATTAAGAATAATGGTTTTACTTTTAAGTAGTGGTATACCGGACCCGGACTTTTTTTCAAATTAGAATCCGGCCGGAACCGGACTTTTTTTCAAATTAGAATCCGGCCGGAACCGGATCCGGACATTTATTTCAAATTAGAGTCCGGCCGGAACCGGATCCAGACTTTTTTTTCAAATTAGAATCCGGCCGGATCCGGATATCAGACAAAATGGCAATATCCGGCCGGACCCGGATAGTGAGTCCGGTACATCACTAGCATAAACTAGCCTGAGTCAGAATGAGGTTTTTAAAAACTGAAAAAATTACTTTAATATAATAATCAGTAGAACAGCTAGCAAAGGTTGACAATTTGGTAGTAAAGTTGTGGACTGATTGTGGTACACTTAACTTATTAGTACTACCCATCATAATTAAATCCTACCTTATTTAATTAATATCTAACAAATACTAAATTCTAACTGAGACTACTTTCTATAATCAGACACGATAGTTTTGAGTGACGTATCTTTTATATAAAACAGAACAAGAAATACTAGCATATACAAAATTATTAATTACTTTGGTAACACTTTAAAAACTGGAAGCTATTTAAATCGATATCAAAAGACTTAAACAAAAAACTAAAAATTAAATAAAACTTTTAGTAAACAAGAAACTGTAAAAATTTTAATAGACTATTAAACTATAAACCTGGATTAAATATTTAAACAATTAAACACTTGTTGAAATATTCACTTTTAAAACAAAACACTACCTACAATAAGCATTCCCAAAAACGTTCAAGATATTTTGTTGCTTCAAGCTACACACCAAACTAACTAACTGCTTACATATAAACTTCCTGTCATGTTCTGATGTTTTGTTGCATCAGTATTTAGTTTGAAACATTTCGTCATATGATTCTCAAACTTTTAGTAAGTTTTCAGATAAACATGAAATTTTTTTTTGTTCTTTATGCTTTTTTTTTACTCAAATATGTCACATTAAGTTTTATCATTATTGTTTAAAAATATCATTAAAATTCTAAAATATTAATTACTTAAGAAACCTTGGATCTATTTAAATAGCCTTTTTTTTCATGAATTTTAAGATTTATAGTACAAAACAACCTACAAAATTGTAAGGTATTAAACTTTTTGCTACTAAAACTTAAACATTTTCTTAATGTAAAATGTGCTCGTATTTTTTCACTTAAATAAATTAATCACGTATAATGATAAAAATAATAAATCACGTATAAAATAAATTATTTTAATGTACTTACTGTTGATGTATCTCAGCCAAATAAAAAAGCCTAAGTCACAGTTTACAGGGTTGCCACTCGTTTTTTCAAGGTTTTAAAAGTACACACTTTTGGCTGTATTTTTAGTTTAAAGTTAGTCAATTTTAAGCTAAGAAATAGTGTTAAATACTATAAAAACATTGAAAAGTTACTGTAAACCTGCTATAAATGTTTTTTTTAACAAAAAAAAATTTGATGATGACAATTTTTTTTAATATATGATAGATTTTTGATTGAAATGTTAGGTTTTTTTGCCTAAATTGTCAAATTCCAGGTAAAGTGGCAACCCTGCAGTTTACCTTAATGCTAACAAACCGTTTCGTGGCAAATATAAGTTTTGGTTCTAATGACTAAAAGCTTACATTTTATTAAATCTTATCACATGCTAGCTGACTTGCCAGTGTACAATTTGTTTTACATACAGCAACCTGATGACACTAATCATACAAAAAAAGCTGAGTAACATAAACAATTTTTACAAACAATAGAGCAATCAAAACCATGGTTTAAAAGTTGGAAGGTACAAAAGTATTTTTGTTTACTTTAAGATAAAAATACACAGTTCTGGAAAATATTATTTTTAAATTAAAATAAAAGTAAGCACTTAGTTTTTTACTGTAAAAAAAAAACGTTGATACTTGAGTTTCTGAAAAATAAAATTTTTGTTAAACTTTGTTATAAAATATGCTGAATCGTATTTTCCTTATAAAAATAATCTAATTAATTCTTAAAACTTTTTATATTTATACGCCCTTTGAAGTATATATACAATATATTTTTCTACTTAAAACTCAAATAAATCAGCACTTACATTTAGAGTTTAAAAATGAGAATTTTAAACAAATCTTATTTAATTTTCTTAGCATATTTAAAAAAACATTATGAAACCTGTAATTGATAAGAATAGTAACAATGAGACCAATCTTTATGAATATTTATAGAAACCTGTTTACTAAATATAACTTTTAAAAACAGTAAAAAAGCCCATAATAACCAGTAACTTTTAGTAACTATTTTCAAGGTAAAAAACTGTCTTAAATAGTATAAAAGTATTAAAAAGGCACTATAATGCTACCAGAAATGTGTTTTATAAAATTTAATTTCTTTTATTACAAAATCATCTTATTGTATATGATCTAATTAAAAAGCTATCATACTCAAGAAAAAATTGTTTTTTCTAGTTTTTGAACCTAAATTGTCAAACTCCACTATTTTATGGAAGTAAATAACTTTATCAAAACTCTATTTTAGAACATAAATATTTAAAACAATAACTTTTTAAATATTATTAAATTTCTGCAAATTGATAAATTTAAACTTTAGGGGTTAAGTTTTAAAAACTTAAAAACTATACTAATACATCTTAAAGAAACTTTAAATCAATAGGTTATATAAAGTTTAGCTGTTTAATTTAAATAAACTAATAAAATAGAGTAGTTTAGTGTTTAAAAAAGTTAACTCTTCAATTTAAATTAGCTCATGTTAATATCCTTACATTAACATAAAATAATTAAATTTTTAGTTAAATCATTAATCTAAACCAAGGCTAACAACTTTTAAAGTTAATTTATATCAATGTCTCAAAATTAAAAAAAATAATTTTAAGACAAATATTACTTGGATACGAAACTTTTATTATAGCAATCTGTTAGTTTTTTTTTCTTAAAATAAAATTTTAAAAGGGCACTGTTAGACTTTTGTACATCTTTAAAACTTAAAACCTCATTGCAAACATTTTTTGAAATTAAAACTAAAACACTCTTTACAAACAAAATTACACAAAAACACTTATGCGTAAAAGCTTATTTTAAATACAAATTAACACAGAAAGATAGTTTCATAAAGCATCATCTTTAAATTGCGGTTATTATATGATTAGGTAAACATTTTGCTAACAAAAATTTAAATAGTATTTTGAGGGCAAGCCAAGAAAGTTAAGGCGATGCAAAAAAAAAAGTAAAAAATAAAAGTTAGCAAACAAGATATTTAACCCAGTAAACTCTACACAACGTTTTGCTCTAATGAAATTTTAAATGTACAATAATCTCTAAATTAATTGTGTTTTGAACACAACTTCAGTCAATTATTTAGAACGTTGTAAGAGCAAAATTTTCAAAGAAAAAAAAATATTCATAAATGTAAAACAAGATAATTGTTACAATAAACAAATTTGTCAAAGTTTTGGTTTGAAACATTATTTAATTGATATTGACAACTTTTTATAATAGTATCTCTATTTTTTTAAACTTGTGTTTGTTTAATTAAATTTATTGACCATTAAACTAACAGCTTACACAAACTTTAAACAATAAGCACTTATCACATAAAACTTGCATACAATTAAATGTTTCTGAAAGAGAAAAAATAGTAATATACATCAAAAACTAAAGAATAGCAGAATAATTTCAAAACTTTCTCAATCCACTTTCTTAACCTCCGAACCGAACACGTCTGCCTTCAACAGTCTCCACAGCAAAACCAAATTTATTCCCACCATCATCACGCCTCCCGCGAAACCCGCGTAATAGCCGGCCGGGTGCAGAACTTCCAGTAGCTTCCACTCGTTCAAAGCCAGGTAGCACATGATGGGAATGCGGAGTGTTAGAAAAGTGAAAATGTTCGCAAACTTCACCGCCTCCAACTGGAAGGTGGCTGCCGAGCGGTGCATTTTTAGCAGCTGGCGGGCGTGAAGGAACACCGAGTTGATCTCGCAGAAGAGGCTGACG
Source organism: Thalia democratica (assembly GCF_965202585.1). Taxonomy (NCBI): domain Eukaryota; kingdom Metazoa; phylum Chordata; class Thaliacea; order Salpida; family Salpidae; genus Thalia; species Thalia democratica. The sequence goes on from NC_139171.1 coordinate 32,904,654, forward strand.
CAGGCGAAATTGACGAACTTGTCCGTGAACAGCGCCATACCGTGGCACATGAGGATCACCAAGTGGTGCAACACAATGCCCTGGGTAATCCCCTGAGTTGATACAATGTGGGTCAGGTCGTGGAGAAAGTAGCCCCAGGAGAAGGACACGAGCATCTTGGTCGGAGGAGTGTGTCCGTGGAGGGGGTTGGTGAAGAGGCGATCGTTGGTGAGGTAGCAGTGGATGCAAGCGACGCTGGAAAGTACGGAGTGAGTGAAGGAAACGAAGATGTTCAGGTATTTGTTCCTGCGAAAATCACTGCTTTTTGATGTTTCAGGAACAAAGTCGAATCTGTCCAGCAGGAATGTGTACAGCTTGAACGAGGCAAACGAGATGATTGAAAGCAGAAGCCCTTCCATTTTTATAAAGTTTATGAAAATAATTCTTTTATAAAAAAAAATTATCTTACAAACATTACCTTCCTGAGTTGTCCTGTGATTCAAATAAAGAAATTATGAGATGTCTTATAGAAGAAATGACTTTTAAAATATGATTTAAAAGAAGAAAAATAAATGTGTGAGTGTAACAATAGTTTATAACACTAAAAAGAAAACATTTTATACTACAATTTTCAATGCCTTTTCCTGAATGGAGCTAAACAGTAACTTTAATTAAAAAAAAACTTTAAAGTTAATTTCAACTTTAAGGTTTTTTACTGGATATTCCAAATTTTCTTTTTAAATTATAAATTTCTCTAGTATTAGAAAATTCAGAATTGTATGTTTTATATAACTGAGGAGCCGTGACATCTTTATTACTTTTTACTATTTCAAACTTTTTACTTCTAGTTTTACATTTACATTCCAAGTTAGGTTTTCCAATAAAAAGGTACAAATTGTTATTATACGAGTTACTACTTAGAGTGTATCTGAAATTTATAAACTTACTAGAACACTTGGCCCTATACTGCCTAATAGTTAATTTATAAACTTCCTTGTTACTGTTCTGCACACAATCATTATGGAGAACAGCCTTCAACTGACCATTTTTATTTTCAAAATGCACCCAAAAAAAAGTCCGACCATTCCTTCCTTGAGCACATTTCCACTCACAGGGAAATATAATTTTCTCTTTATGAATATCATCAACTTTAAAATAGCAGTTATTAGCAGTTATATTTGTAAGTTGTACGTTAGGTATTTTAAAATCAATTAACAAGTTAGCTGCAAAAAGATTATCCAATTTATATTTTTTAGCAAGAGAATTAAAATCTTTTTTCAAATCTGCTTCATTAAATTTAAACTTTGTTATGCCAACACCAACTGAAGTAGTTTTAATTGATGAACCACCAAAGTAGTTGAATAACACCGGAGAAGAAACTAACGTGTCAGTATTACTAGGACAGGTTGACAATGGTCCACAGACAACTCTTTTACTAGCAGATCCTGAAACAGAATTATTTTCCTTTTTTCCCAAACTAACAAGTGAAACAACTCCTTGGCTAGTAGATCCTAATATTGGATCAAATTCTTTCTCATCCAAACTAACCAGTGACCCAGAAGATAATTCTTTACTACTAGAATCTATAGTTGGTGCCGATCCTTTCTCATCCGAAATCAGTGGCCCTGAGACAATTTCACCTAGTAAACTGTTTTTTGAGTTTGGATTAGGAAAGAACAAACTACCATTTGAAATTTCAAAACTATTCTCTATGTTTTTAACTACTTTCTTTATAAAATTTAGTAGTTCTTTTCTTCTAGATAACTCTTTCTCAAAATGAAAAGCAGTTATTCCCTCTGGAAATTTTTCTTTAAGATGTGCACAAAACTGAATAAATTGGTCAGCCATTTTTAATTTATTAACAAAATCTAATAATAGATATAGTTTAACTAAAAATTGTTAACTTGAATAAAACTTAAATATACTTAAGAAATGCCTTAAAAAACATAACTCACTTATTAGAATGAAAACAAATAAAAATAAAATATGTAATATATCTTTTCAACTAAATCAATTTATTTAGAAACAAGATTAAACAGTTATAGTTAAGTTAAGAACAAGATAGTTAAGTTAAATATAAAAATAATTATACTTATCAGCATAAATTACTGAAGATACTGTAAAGCTTATTTAAATGTATTATAAAATAACAAAAACTTCTAAATTATAAGTCTTTCTACATTTGTTGACAACATTTATTTTTTATCTATTATATTGAAGAACTTAAACAATCTAAATATAAATAACTTTTAATTTATTGTGTTATATGTAAGTTTTTTATTTATTTAGGTGATTAATTTAAAATCTGAGACTAATAGTCTGCTGTTATTTATGTTGATAATGTCTTTAAAGTTTGTCAAAAAACTTTATAACTGTAATGTTAATTCTATCTATTGTTATAAATGTACGAGCTGGATTCATATAAACTGTTGTAGAATATCTGAGATGAGTTGAAATTTTATGTCAAGGGCATGGGAGATCAACCTTGGTTTTTACAAGCTTAACTTATTTTGTAGAGTTATATCTGAGCTATGAAAAATTATCAACCACTTAGAAGAGTTCAAAGTAATTTTTGAGATATAAGTGAACAAAATTGATAAGCTAAATATGTATGTTATTTAAACTTAATACAAGAAAATAGGCGCAAACAAATACAAGAAAAAACACTATTTCACTGAAAATATATATTCTCCTTACTTTTTTAACATTAAATTTTCAGTAGCAACATCAACTAAGATTCAGTTTACAGTAAGTCCATTAATAGTATTTAAAGCAGTTTAATGCAGGATTTTCTTTTTTTAAACAAAAAAATTATAAAAAAATTACATACTTTTTTAAGGGCATAGGGGGGGGGGGGTAAACACCCTTTTTTGGTATTTTATCTTATTTTATATAGTTCTTGCTAAGCTACAAGATGCTTTTTACAGATTTAAAAAATTCAAAATAATTTTTGAGATATAGCCGGTCAAAGTCAGAGGCAACAATAGGAACCTTATGGGAGGCGCAAACTAAAATGGCAAATAACTAGAAATCACTAAAAATCTATCTCCTCCTACGTTTTTTGAGATAACTACCTCAAACTTTCAGGAAATGTTCCTTGCAATATTTAGAAAATTCTGTCGGAACAGAATTTAAAAAAAAATGTAAAATAAAAATTTTATAACAAAAAAACTAAAAAAAAACTGTTTTTTTTGTTTATTTTTTATATAAAATTTTTATTTTTTAATTTTTTAAAAATTCCTTCCGACAGAATTTTCTAAATATATCAAGGAACATTTCCTGAAAATTTGAGGTAGTTATCTCAAAAAACGTAGGAGAAGATAGATTTTTAGTAAAATAGTCTATTTTTGCCGTTTTAGTTTGCGCCTCCCATAAGGTTCCTATTGTTGCCTCCGACTTTGACAGGCTATATCTCAAAAATTATTTTGAATTTGTAAAATCTGTAAAAAGCATCTTGTAGCTTAGTAAAAACTATATAAAATAAGATAAAAAACCAAAAAAGGGTGTTTACCCCCCCTATGCCCTTAACAGGGTTTGTGCGCAAAATTTTTTAATTTAGCCTGACTGAGACCAATTTAGCCTGACATTTTTTAAAAGTAAGGAAAATCCCTTTTAGAAGTCATTTTAGATATTGGGGGTCTTTATTAGTACTATTGTAGTCTCCGACTTCAACCAGCTTGATCTCAAAAATATTTTGAGCTTTAAAAATCTGGAAAAAGCAACTCATAGCTTAGTTACAACTCAATAAAATAAGACTAAAGTAGGAAAAGGGTGATTGACCCCCACCCCCTATAGATAAAAAGTGTTATATCTGATCTATTACTAGTGCAAAAATTAAATATATATTACTAAACACAACTGTTCAATTTAATTAAGCACTAAGTAAAAACATTATAACCAAAAGATTTATAATAAAACAAAGTGCATTGCAGTGTTTTATTAAAATTTAAAATGAAACCCTTACACAAGTATTCAAGTAAGTAAAAAATGTTATTATAGTATTTTCACTAATACTTAAAATTGATACATAATTATAAATCCTAAACTCTAAATAAAAAAGGTGATTGTTGATATCACATCAGATTTAAAAATCTTACACTTAAATTAAAAAAAAAACCTTTAATATTTTGATCTTTTATAGAAAAATGAATTGTACCTAAAATTTGTACTCCCACAAAACTTAGTACTTATATCTTAAAGCTAAGTTTTAGTGTTGTGAATACCTCTAGTAACTTAAAACAACCAGTAAAGTATATGAATTAACTGCTAAGAGTTTTAATGTAAAAAGTATTTGGTATAAAGCCTCCAAATTGGAAATTATAACAGTTTAACCAACTAAGCTCTGAAAAACATAGCTGATGTAAACAAATTCAAACAAACAGCTAAGTTATTGAATTAAACTGTAATGTTTAAACTGTATTTTTTTATGAACTTTCATAATTATGACGTATATAATCTACTCAAAACAAAATAATGAAGATTCTTAGTTTTTTTTAGAGATTCAACAAAAGGTTTTAAGCATTTATTTTTACCAATACGGACTGATTTTGTCTTTAATAACTAAATATTTATTTATAAATAAATTCACATCTCAATCTGATCTTAAAAAGATTTCTTTTTTTTTATCAAAAATTTTTAAGCATTTGAACTGAGAAAAACTGATATTCTCAAATTTTTAGATAAAAAAACTGATTGAGCCTGACGTTTTTTCACTTTTTTCAAAAGAACTGATTTAGCCTGACTTAGACTGATTTAGCCTGACGCGCACAAACCCTTTTTAATGTTAAACTTTAATTTTTTTATACAAAGCTTATTCACTTATCTAGACTTCACTTATTTGGACAGCATCAGTAAAGAAGAAAAACTTCAATAATAAACACAAACATTTTTGTGTGATACAAATATTTAAGTTTTCATGCCTTAAAAAAATTTTGAATGTATTTTTAAATGTCTTATAACATAACAATATTACTAAAGCTTAAAATCAATCTTTGTTCAAAACTAGAGATAGGTTTTTAATTTTTTATTTTTATAAACTTGTTTTTGTTTTTAAATATAAATTTAATTTATTCTTTTCCTCAAACAAAAACTAATATTTTTTTTAAATTAAAAGTTAGGGAGTTAGGGCAGGTGGAATTACAAAAAATGAAATTTACTTGCTTTATACTCAAAAATGTATATTGTTGCAAAGGGCTAGTAAGTCTGTTGTTTTTCTACCAAAGAAATTAATTAAACAAATTGATCTAAAAATTAGCTTTTATTATTTATAATTTTACTAGCTTTGACTCAAAACTACTATCTTTTTACTGTAAAGCTTTTATTATTTATTATGCATTGCATAATATACAGCAGAAATTTTTTAGAAAGATGTCTATAATTCAAAAACTTATAAAAATCTTTACATTATATAAAAACTGACTAAAGTTTATACTTATAGCTTAAATATAGGAACCAATGTTAAATTGTTTAAAAATAAATGTTGGACACACCCCTTAAACCCTTCATAATGAAGATCCTTTTTTGTACATATAGCGTTAATGAACTAGAGTAAAAATACTGTTAAGAATAATTATTTTTGTAAATTTTTGAGTGTTCTTATCTAGATGACAGTTTGTTTTGAGAAGGCTGCTTTAAGTGGATGCATCTTAAATATACCACAGTATCTGTTAAAAGGTTTAAAAAATAACTTACCCTTTTATTGCAATCTTAAAACTTAAGAATGACTGCATGTTTTAACTGTAAATTGTATTGTAAATTTTTTTCAATGTTTAACCTGTTTCTATTGATTTCAAAAATATCATGTGGAGTCTTTCAAGAAATGCTCCTTGATATATTTAGAAAATTCTGTTGAAAAGAAATTAAGAAAAAAAAAATATATAAGTAATAAACAAAAAAAAAGTTTTATTTCTGTTTTTTTTTGCAATAAAATTTTTAATTTTAAATATTTTTAAATTTTGTACCAACAGAATTTTCTAAATATATCAAGGAACATTTCCTGAAAATTTGAGGTAGTTATCTCAAAAAACATAGGAGGAGATAGATTTTTAGTGATTTCTAGTTATTTGCTGTTTTAGTTTGCGCCTCCCAAAAGGACTATTGTTGCCTCTGACTTTGACTGGCTATATCTCAAAAATTATTTTGGATCTGTAAAAAACATCTTGTAGCTTAACTAATACAAACTATAACCCCCCCCCCCCCCCCTTCCTATGCCCTTAACCTAAGCTTGAAACTTTTAATGTTGAAATTTTTTACATCAGGGTTTTTGTTTGGGTCCATTGTTGTTTCTTGTGTATTTAAATTATACCTACAAATATTATATTTAGATTTTTTCAGATAATGCTTGTTGAGTTATCAAAATTGTGATTCTGTCCATGTGAATGTTGTTATACATATGTAGTTGAGGAAAATTGATGAATAGCAGTGTGTAAGTATATAATATATTATTATACAAAGACAAAGTTTTTGCTGTATAATAGAACTCCTAATACATATGAATCAAGTGTTAAAGTAAATTGTTTTGTTTTTGAGCAGAATAAAAATTACAAATAACAGAATAAAAAATGCTTTGGAGTGGTATTTAGTTACAAACTGAACTGGAGGGAACATTTAAAGTGCCTTAACTCTTAGTTTTTAGAATTTGTTTAATGATGTCAAAATTGAGATACAATTTGAATACTAGTATTTTGAAAAAAAAATTGGTTATGATTAACTTTAGGTGGGCACCAATATTGTAGTGTAATGCAATATACAGGAACTTTTCAGCTTTATTTTTAATAATTATCAGTTTTATTTTGAAAATAAGTACATAAGCAGTTAATATGTACTTATACTACTGAATGTAATTTTAGGTGACTCTTCAACTGTATATAACAGTGTCATTTCAACAATGCGACTTTTAAACTATTTTATATTCTATTAGCATTATGGTTTATGTGGGTTACATATCGCTGTAAATTAATTACAAAAATTAAGTCGGTTTTTAGGCCTTATTTAACTCTAACGATAGTGTCATTTCAACAGGGTTGCCAATTGTTTTTTCAATTTTTTTTTCCAGGTTTTCCAAATTTCTTCCAGGTTTTTAAAAGTACACATTTTTGGGTTTATTTTTAGTTTTAGGTTAATTTCTATAAAAGAAACTGTATTAAATAGTATAAAAACATTGAAAAGATACTGTGAAGTTACTTAAATTGTGTTTTTAATAAAAAAAAAGTTTGATGATGACAAAAAAATCTTATTTATATGTTAGATTTTTTGTGTCAAATCGAAATTTTACTACTGATAATGTTAAATTTATTAAAAATTCCAGGTTTTTTAAGGTTTTATGATCAAATTTCCAGGTTTTTCCATGTTTTTTTCAAAACTTCTCAAATTCCAGGTTTTACCAGGTTATTTTTGCCTAAATTGTCAAATTCCAGGTTTTTCAAGGTTTTTCCAGGTTTCCAGGTAAAGTGGCAACCCTGTTTCAACTAAGTGTCATTTAAAATTATATTTTGGATTAATAGATACATTGATTGTTTCTGATCTTTTCAATAATACTAACATCGGAAAGCTAAAGATATTTTATAATAATAAATTCTTTTTTGTGTAATATTATAAAAGCATAGATTTTTAAAATACTTAAAAATCAGTATTAATAACTATATTAAATTAAATAAAGCATAAATAGTAACATTTTAATTTAATTACTATTTTATAAAAGTTATGTTAAATAGTTGTCATTTAAATATTATCAAAAAATATTTTATTGTTTTTAAAAACTTCATCATTGTTTTTTTAAACTTTTACCTATTTTCATTATACACCATTTTTATTAAACTATTTTGTTATACAATAACTTACTTTAAAATTAAAGTGCTAGTATTTAGTTATATGTACAACACTACAGTAAAATCAAGGACTTTATTTATAAACGATGTTAAATAAAACTATTATTAACAATAATTAACAAAAAAATTATTGAAAATATTTTATAATCTTTTTAAGACATTACTTAGTGATTTGATATATATAAAAAAGCAAAACTTCACTTATTTCATCTTAGAATTACAGATAGCTTAAAATTGTTGTGCCGATTAATAGTAAAGTAGCCTCCAGGAATAAGCGATCATAGCCTTAACATACTAGACTTTTTTTTATTGTATAGTTTAATAGTAAGTTTTTTCTTGTACATCAATTTATAGTAATATTTAGTTGCAAATAAAATTTGAATAAAAATATCTATTCTGAAAAGTTAAACTCAATTATTTTACTACCAGGGTAAACTTTAAATACATTTAAAACCAGTAAGTATTTGAAAAAAAAAATATCTTTATACTAATCTTTATACAATAACAATAAAACGTTACTTTGGAATTAAAAAAACAATTGTTAAAATATTTGTTTTTTGAAAAAAAAACACTTTTTTTTTAATTTTTGTGATAAATTTTTTTTGAATTAATAAAATTCTAAAGTAACGTTTTTTCTATTTATTATATGGAACCTTTCCTAAAAATTTAAAGAAGATTGCTTGAAAAATGAAGGAGGAGATAGATTTTTAGTAAATTTTAAAATTTCCAAGAAAATTGACCCCAAAAAATTTGCGGTCCATATGTTTATATGGGAAAAATTTTACAAAAAATTAAATATCTCAAAAGTTAAATGATATTTTTGAATTCTATAAAAACTGGCTTGTAGTTTGTACTTTAAGCTTTCATATAAAAGCCAAAGTTAATTTTTGTAAAAAAAATGTTGGACCCCCCTATGGCCTTAATAAATAAATTCTTTGATATTAGTGTAGTGTTGTACATATAACTAAATACTAGCACTTTAATTTTAAAGTAAGTTATTGTATTTACTTAGTTGAAATGACACTATCGTTATAGTTAATAAGGCCTAAAAACCGACTTAATTTTTATAATTATATCACAGCCATATGTAACCTATATAAACCATAATACTAAAAGAATAAAAAATAGTTTAAAAGTTGCATTGTTGAAATAACACTGTCGTATACAGTTGAAGAGTCACCTAAAATTACATTCAGTAGTATAAGAATTTATTATTTTAAAACATCTTTAGCTTTCCGATGTTAAAATTATTAAAAAGAACAGAAACAATCAATTTATCTACTAATGTAATATATAATTTGAAATGACACTTAGTTGAAATGACACTATTGTTAGAGTTAAATAAGACCTAAAAACCGACTTAATTTTTATAATTAATTTACAGTGATATGTAACCTATATAAACCATAATACTTAAAGAATATAAAATAGTTTAAAAGGCGCATTGTTGAAATGACACTGTTATATACAGTTGAAGAGTCACCTAAAATTACATTCAGTAGTATAAGTACATAAGTAGGGCGAAGCATGTGCTTATGTACTTATTTTCAAAATAAAACTGAAAATTATTTGAAATAAAGCTGAAAACTTTGTATATGTTTAATTACACTTTGATATTGGTGCCCACCTAAAGTTAATCATAACCAAAAATTCTATCTGTATAAACAATATCATATAATTTAGGATACCTGGGTCAAAAATAATTTGAGGTGACCAAAAACTGTCCTAGATGAAACTAAAGTGTCTTGAGTCATCCTGAGTTTATTTAATGATTAAAAAGTTTGTAAACTGTTGTGATATTTTTTACCTTTAATAAATAATATTGTAAAATAAAATTAATAAACCTCAAAATTTCAACAGTCTTTTTTTTAACAAAATTAGTTAGTTGTAGAAAATCAAATACTGATATTAAAGTAACTAAATCTCATCCAAGATTGAGAAAGAAAACTAGACTGATGTTTTTTTTTTAATCTTCAAACTACTTTTTTTATCAGGCTGATCACTAAATCCTGAAATTTTTATGAAAATGCAAACTGTCCTGAGGTATCTTGAATTTCTTTTAAACTATCTGAGTCAGCCTGAGATTAAAAAAAAATTTAAGCTGTTCTTAGCTATCTTGAGTATCCTAGGTGTTCTAATGGTGGTGCTGCTGGTTGTCATTTGAAAGAAAGAAATGCAATGCCATATAGTTACACTATTTCTGCAATTATGCACCAGTAGCTTTCAAAGTTCAACACAAACTAATTAAAGACGATATATAAGCTAACAAGTAAATTGAGCAACAAAAAAAAGAAAGTCAATAATATAAAATTGTTAAATTTCAAACTAACTAAGGTATATAAGCAAGCAAACTATAAATAAGCAATTGAACTAAAACAATAACATTTATAAATTATCGTTAATTTAACTATTTTTAATTTTTGTCCAAAATTTTAAAGTGAAAAAAAAAAGTATAAGTCTTTTTTTATTATACTTAATGTACTAAAATAGCAAATTAATTTTTTCATGTTTTTAGTTATGAAAGAAGATACTGTAAATCATGAAAATAATTTATTAATTTTCAACCTTTTCACTTGATATTGAGCAATACAATTAAACACTTTAGTTTTTCTCATTGAAAAATAAAACAATTTATTACCAACATACCAGGGACGTAGCTAGCTTAAAAAAGTTACGAATCTACAAAAATTAAAGCATCTGAAATGACGGCAGATAACGTCCTAACGGGAACACAGCAACTTAGACTACCTCTAATGTTATTGAATTTAATCTGAAACTACGCAGTTATGTTAATACAGCAAAAATGGAATGTTGAAGTACGAGTTATAACTATATACAAGGCAATTTATTTTGCTCCACACCTCCTATGACTCTTTATGTCATGCCACTTATATAACCCAGAAAACATTCATTAAAATTAAGCATAAAAAAATCACAGTTTAAGTCAAAAACATTTAAAAATTAAACATTTAACGTAGTTAATAGAGACAACAAGTTATGCAAATTTTTGTAACATAAAATTGTATGATTTTGAGTTTTGAAGCTACAGCTTCCTTTAGCATCAACTTTGCAATGAATTTTTTTTGACAAATTAAAGGTTTAACGCGCTAAATGTTACAATTTGGATGTATTTAATTCGTTTAATTTTTTTACGACACTAAAAATGCTAAAGAGTACATACCAGGGGCGCAGCGTGGGGAGGGACACTGGCGCATGCGTGCCACCCAAAAAAAGAAAACTGTAAAAAAAAAAGAATGTAATATCTTTATCCTTTATAGTTTATTTTTTCTGCTTAATTTACCTTTTTTCAACTATGTTTATCTAGTATTCAAAAAGTTAAACGAAATTTTGAATACCAATTAGTGACAAGTTAGGAAAGTACATGTTATTACTCAATATACTGATTCGGTGCATAATTGCAAATACGCACCAATGTTGATGAAAAACTCCATAATGAAAAGTTTTATAAGTTCATTAACTTCATAAGAATTTAGACTCGAAAAGTACGCAATTAATATAGCGCACCAGTGTAGTATAACCTTATGGCAAATTATTTTTCTACAAAAATACGTCACGCTTAAAGAAAAATTAAACAATTTTACAATTTATTTTTTATGCTACATTGTTAAGACTACTGCTAGTTTTCTTAACTTTATTTTTGTAAACATACAAGATAAGCGTGTCGGCCTATGAGAAATAAACTTTGTTTGTGATTTTTATTTTAAACAAATACCATCAAATTAATATTATTTAAAAAGTATACTTTTAACTATTTTACAAAGTTGTAATAAACTGTAATAACAGTTATAAAGTTGGTCTATTTTAACTTATCTGTAACTATATTAAAATTATGTGCAATGAGGTGTTGTTATCACTGTTGTATTGTATATTAAAGAGATTGATATTTTTTTTGTATATAAAACAGATATTTTCGTTTTATTGAATATATTATATTTTAAAGATATAAAGTTTACTATAAGTAATAAAAACAATTTTTATTTAGTAAGTTTACATTTTTGCAAGTATAAGTAATTCTAATGAAATTAAAAATTTTATTTAATTGTTTAATTTTGTAATATATAAATATTTTTTAAAACAGTTTACGAGCTTATATTTTTTAATTAATTTTTTTTAATTATTTTACTTATAAAAAAGTTTTTTTATAGCTAATTATAAAAGTTTTAATTTAGAGGATTTTTTGAGAAAAAAATTTGCGCACCCCCTGACCAAAATACCACGCTACGCCACTGGTACATACATGTCAAAATTATCTCTCAGGAGTGCATAATTAAGTTTAAATGAATACTTTAAGCTAAGAAAGCAGAGTCTTTTTAAGCTGAAATAAAAACAATTTTTTCGCATACAAGTATACGTTTCTGTAGATTTGCAGAAACGTACTAAGCCACGTGCCGGCAACATACTAATAACTTATTGATAAAACTTTCAATTGTTAGATAAAAACTACTTTTTTTTAATACTTACTTAAATAACTGAAAATAATATATATATATTTTAAATTTGATAATAATTTTTGTATATTAATAATTGTGCCAAATAATACTTATAATAAAAAGAAATATACTTTAAACTGAATAAGAACTCCTTAACTAAAAAAAACAATATTAGATTATGCACTTTATTATATTGATTCAAATAATGAAACTCTTATACATAAATACTTCAAAAAATATAGTTTAAGTATTTAAAAAGGATAGATACTGATAAACTAAGTAGACTTTACTAGTTATTGTTGAAATTTTATCTTATTAGATAGACTTTTAATATCATTAGGTTCCGTATTTGAACTATGATTTAAAAATTAGTTGCCGAAAATCAATTAATGTTAAAAAAGACTAAATAAAAACTAACTTGTAATAAAACCGAATTTACACCCTTAATCTATTTCTATCAATTCATACCTTATTTTAATTGTTTCTTTCTAGTTAATAACACTACCGAAATATTCATTCTACTCATTAAAGTTTTTGAGAACAGTAATATTTTTCAACACACACAACTGTATTACACTATTCATGAGTAAATTTTGATATATGCAATCTTACGATGAACTTTAACATTATTTTTGAGTTTATTAAATCAACCAAGTTGCATTTAACACAACTTAGTTAATAACTGTAATGTTAAACTTTAATTCATTTTTATTTAACAAAAAAATAAGACTATTAATCCAAAAAAGTAATAAAATAAACGGCGTTTTTAAAAGATTAAATTATATAATTAAGCTAAGTGAAAGAAAAACTCTTTAAGTTTATGACTAATAAGTAAGTGTAAAAATAAAAAATTTTAACTAAGGAAGAAATAATTTAAAACTACTGAAAATATATAAAAAATACATGGAGTTTGTAGAGGCAGAGTCTTTCAACTTTTTGTAAGTTTATGTCATAATACTAATTTTATATATCGTCATACCACCTTAAGCGAAAGAAACAACAAAGGATCGTATCGTAAAAACTACTGCTTGTTATATTGTTTGTTTCTTTGCATTATTTTTTAGTTTATCACAATTTTTTTTTTCAACTATATGGTTTTAATAACACACATTTATTGTAGTGTTGCAAAAAACTATTTATTTTTTGTAAGTAATACTTTTTTAAAATTATAGTTGTGTATGGAAGATAACTGATAGTACTAACTTTGTGGTTAAGAGCAAAATGTATGAAATATATAAACCTAAAATCGGCATTCCAACGTCTCTATGATAGCCGAGCGATGTAAACGGCACAATCTTCAATACTTATCGAGGTACGTAACATCGAAACCATCCATTATCATATTCTTACCTCTTATAATAAATAAACTTTTATTTTATCATTCTATTAATAGAGGTTTCTTTATTCATAATATTAGAAATTAATTACCATGTTTGTAACAAAAAAAAGAAATTTTCAGCATAATCATTTGATTTGATTACATGAACCTTGGTTAAAACGAAATAGTAAAAATAAACTCATACAGTTAACTTTGTATTTAAATAACAGTGTACGTAGTTAAGTTAAAACTATAACAAAAACTTAGAACAAAGTATTGAAAAATATATTGTTTAATGATTTGATATAGACAAAAATGCAGCAAAACTATACTTATTTCGTGATTAAAACTTTTTCTAAAAGTATAAATAAAATATCTTCAATGCTTTACTTTAAAACAACGTGATAATAAGTTTATAGGAAATTCTTATATTTAAAAAAAATAAATGTTTTTTAAAAGAAAAAAAAGCAAGTTTAAAAAAAATCAAGGCTCATTGATGTGCCGGCTAAATGGAAAAGCTTTTACAGCTTCCAAGAGTAAGTGGTGAAGAGCCATCTCTTTATGTTGGTGTAGAAAGAGGTAGAGGCACACATGTCCCTCAGCATTTTTTGTAAAAAAAAACCTTCTTACAATATGACCTTTACGGTCCCTCCATAGCCTCTCAACAGTTTGTGTGTGAATCAACGGGTTATAGGACCCACAAACCCGACTGTATGATTAAACGTTTGGTGAATGTAATTCAATAGCTGCCCATTACCATTCACGAAAAGTCGGAATGTTGCTGTAGGCACGCCAGCAATCGGAAATTACTGTAATTGGAAAAAATAATTTTTTAATGAAACCAACTAAATTAAAATTTATTAGACTTTTGTTTAAGCCTAAGTGACATGAGTTGAATAATAAATAAAATTTTTGATAAAAACCAAATTACTAAATAAGTATAATAAAGAATAACAACACAACAAGATGTTAACGTTGTATAGGTCTTTCTATATTTTAAGTCATAAAAGTTTTTGTTAAAAGTAGTTTTGAATAACTATAATGCATGCGTCAGCAGCATTTTAGTGATTTCGGGTCAATTTTCGATAATAAAAATATTCGCAGTTGTAGTTTTCACTGTTCCCTAATCATAAATATATGGTGAATTACCCGTTAAAATGTACTTAAGACCTTTTTTTGCTGTTTATTTTACTTCCCACAATCTGTAGTATGAGTTTCAAAGTTGTGTTTCTTGAGCCAAATTTGCATGTTCCCTTGCCGAACCCTGACCTAAAAAAAATTAGACAAGCTTGAAAAACGCTACTACATAGTTCTAGAAACGACACATCAATGTACAAGAGGTCGGTACTCGGTAGCTTTTTCAAAAAAATATTTATATCTGCTTGAAAAAAGTCTTCCTCAGGCAGCAAGTATTTAAAATAACTAGTTTTTAATTGTAAAGTTGCTATTTTAAATCAATGATGTGGTAAAACCAATAACAACAAAGCACTAGAGTTTAATAACTGTTAGATGAAGGTCTAATAAAGTAAGTCTTACCACAAATAATTTTTAAAGTATATTTTTTGCTTAAAAGTCATCGCAGGCCGCAATTTTCCGATCCCTGTTCTACGCAGTTTTTTTAAAATTGTTTAACTTTATTTGTTTTTTGTCAAGTTTAGATAAAAACGAATTTTGTTATGCTAAAGTGATCATCATTTGTTTTTCAAGTTACAAACATCTTTTCTGTATGTTTTTATTAGTGATGTACCGGACTCACTATCCGGGTCCGGCCGGATGTTGCCATTTTTGTCTGATATCCCGATCCGGCCGGACTCTAATTTGAAAAAATAGTCTGGATCCGGTTCCGGCCGGATTCTAATTTGAAAAAAAAGTCCGGATCCGGGTCCGGCCGGATCCTAACAGAGATCCGGCCGGGACCGGATCTAGTTAGTAAAATAGAGCATACTGAAAAGTATTTTTTCAAAAACAAACTCTGTGTAAATTTATAAGAGTCATTTTCGTCAGTTAAAATTAAACACCTACCGTGATTGGCTCATTTTGTACACGTGACTAATTTACATTTGTTTACATTTAAACTATGAAATAAACATTTTAGAAATGCAACTCTTTACATATGTTGTAAAATTGAAAACTTTGGAATGAATACTTGCACTATTTATTGTTTAAAGTTGAGCTCAGAGAATATTTAGAGTTAATATGGTTGAATGTACGAGTCAATGAGAATCATATGACGAAATGTTTAAAACTAAATACTGATGCAACAAAACATCAGAACATGACAGGCAGTTTATATGTAAGCAGTTAGTTAGTTTGGTGGGCAGCTTGAAGCAACAAAATATCTTGAACTTTTTTGTAAATGCTTATTGTAAGTAGTGTTTTGTTTTAAAAGTGAATATTTCAACTAGTGTTTAATTGTTTAAATATTTAAGCCAGGTTTATAGTTTATCAAAAATTTTACAGTTTCTTTTTTACTAAATGTTTTATTTAATTTTTAGTTTATTGTATTAAGTCATTTGATATAGATTAAAATAGCTTCCAGTTTTTAAAGTGTTACCAAAGTAATTAATAACTTTGTATATGCTAGTATTTCTTGTAGTGTTTTATATAAAAGATTCATCACTCAAAATTGTTGTGTCTGATTATAGAAAGTAGTCTCAGTTAAGATTTAGTATTTGTTAGATATTAATTAAACAAGGTAGGATTTAATTATGATTGGTAGTACTAATAAGTTAAGTGTACCACATTCAGTCCAGAACTTTACTACCAAATTGTCAACCTTTGCTAGCTGTTCTACTGATTATTAGATTAAAGTTTTTTTTTTCAGTTTTTAAACCTCATTATGACTCAGGCTTGTTTATACTCACTCTTGCTAGTTTTATTGACTTAAACGGTGGCAACCCTGCTAGTTTGAAAATCTTTGGGAATTCTAGAAAATCTTGGACTGCCTCAGGCTAGTTTAGCTTTTTACAAAAACTCAGGCTAGTTTTCTTTTAAATTTTGAATGAGTTTGAGCTGATCCAGTTTTCAATATTTGGTAATTTTCTAGTGTATTTTGTTCAAGAACTTAATTTCATATTTTTAAGTGTAAATAACACCTAAATATGTAAACCTTGTGGCTAGCTGTTCTACTTATTATTAGATTAAAGTTCTTTTTTTTTTCATTTTATAAAAACCTCATTCTGACTCAGGCTAGTTTATACTAATGATGTAGCGGACTCACTATCCGGGTCCGGCCGGATATTGCCATTTTTGTCTGATATCCGGATCCGGCCGGATTCTAATTTGAAAAAAAAGTCCGGATCCGGATCCGGCCGGATTCTAATTTGAAAAAAGAGTCCGGATCCGGTTCCGGCCGGATTCTAATTTGAAAAAAAAGTCCGGGTCCGGTTCCGGCCGGATTCTAACTTGAAAAAAAAGTCCGGATCCGGGTCCGGCCGGACCTAAAATTGTGGGTCCGGTACATCACTAGTTTTTATCTGATTTAAACTTACAACTCAAACTTTTTTATTATTTTTACAATCACTGTTACTCTTAACTCTTGGTCGGTTATGAAGTTCTCAGATTTGAATTTTTAAAGGGTGAGAGTCGCGGGCTTGAACTAAGCGATTCTCTATTTGTGAATATCAGCAATCTAATAGATGCCGGTCAGAAATATACACTTTGAAAACGTTAAAACTATATTATGCATGAATTTTTATACTTACAAACATGTCACTGAAAATATTTTACTTTGACAACAAAGTTTAAAAGCCTAGTCTAGTTAAAAGTTATTTTTAGCAACTGATATGAATTTTATTTCTAACATGTTCTTTAAAAATTACTTAAAAGATAAGTTTTTGTACAACATACTTTATATTTTTAAATAAATTAAAAAATAACAGTCAGTTAATTCTAAAAGATCATTTTTTAGCTTTCTCAAAAGCAGCTCTCTTCAACACAAAAGTTATACTTCAAGTTTTTGAATAATAATAATTTAAATTTAAAATCCTTTTTTTTCAAACACATCAAATTCCAAGTTGTTCAGGTTAACTGGCCATCCAGAAAATAAATCTGAAATATAGATTGAAAAACAAATTAAAGATATTATGGGACATGTTCAAAACCCATCCAGTCAAATTCAAGAACCGCTTACCGATTGAGGGTAAGGGGTAACAGTGATAGTGAAAAAAAAAAGCAAAAAACAAATTAATAAAAAAAAAATCGGGTCGATTTTGATCAGGTGGATTTTGATAGTTACCACCGGTTATTATAGACTCAACTTCGCAACAAAAAATTATTTAGTATAACTTAGGAAGTTGCTTGATAGTTATTAGATAAAATAACATTAATCTGCTCTTAAATATTTATCAAAGTTTTATTTTTACTTTTATCACGAATAATCGAATACTTGTTTAAATAATTGTAATTGCACGAAAAAAAGCGATAAAGAAAAACAAATCATGACTGTTAGATAGTGGAAAAAACTTGAACAAAAATGTGTGTAAAAATTTGAATTAAAAGTTTTTATTTTCATGATATAAATAAGAATAATAAATAATTTGATTTAGCATAGCAAAAACTACAAAGTAAAAAAATATTATACGAAGCAATATATAGTAACATACTGAACAAAAATTGTTACTTGTCAAACTTATTTTTCAGTAAAATAATTACAAAATCTTCTTAAAATCCACAAATAAAAACCTATGTTTAGAATTTTTTAAAAACAAAACAGCAGAAAAAGCTAAACCAATATAATAATTAAGTGAATAATAATTTTTTAATATTTGCAATAAATTATTAATTTAATCTCTTTAACATATTTTATATTTCAATAAAATTATTACTGTTAAATGTTTTTACAAAGTTTACAACTATTATCCAGTTAGTAAACATGTACAATAAATTAATCTCTACTCTTCTACAAATAAATGCACTTGTTTATCCAGTTTCTAAACAGTTGCATTCATTTTCACAAGGTTGTAGTAATTATTAGTTGCTTTATCAAACATGTTTATGGTGGCAAGCTGCTTGTTTATTAAGTGGTAAATCTATTTTTTTATACTAAGCCTGTAGTACAACCCAGTAGAGTCACTTACTAAACTTGGAAGTGCAGCCATTGGCAAAAAAAAATCTTTAAAATACTAAACAATCTACTAGTTACTTAAAAACTAGCAACGAAAAGTAAAGTAATCATTTAGTATCCTACAAATGGATACGCTTATTTTCTTTACTTGAGAAACATACAAAAAATGAACCCATCCGAGCGTTACTTCTTCTGTGCGATGTTGCTGAAATATTCTAACACGTCTTCAATGGTGAACTGGAGCTTGGAAGAGGAATCCGGGTAGCACTGCTGGATCAGTGATTGAAACTCCTTGTACTGGCTGATGAATTCCTCCTGCATTTGACGCCACACCACCTGTTGATATAAAATTAACATTTATTGTGAAGCTGTGTGTTCTTCTGGAATATATCACAATAAGTTAAAGTTACAATTTTAAAACTTAAAATTTTCCTAGTATTTTTGAAGATTTAGATAAAAACACAGGTATTTAAAACCAAAAGCTTCACATCTTAATTTGAAGACAGTTATAATTCATGTTTAGCAAAACTCTCAGTCTAAGTTTGTCTGAGTTAATTTTCATCGGTACGTCATACACTTTATAATTTTACCGCATCGAATTTTTTGTTTTAACAGTTATTATTAAACTTGCTTGCTGAGGACGGTTTGAAAGTACTTCAAGCAAAAATAAAAGCTTTGTTGATTTGTATGACATATGATTTTTATATGAATAGTAAATGATAAAGAGAAAACAATCACTAAGGTAGTTGGATTTGAGGAACTAAAATATCATAATTCTATTGCTAATTATTTAATATAATAATTACAAGAATCTCAAAGGTTGTGCTGCAATCAAAATGTACTTTTAAACATTTTAAAAACAAAACTTAAAGTTTGATTTCAAATTTATTAAATAATTTTAACTCTTCGAATAAGTTTAACAAGATTAAACAGTTATGTATAAATTTCAAACTGAAATGAAAAATCAGATTTGAAAATCCTTCCACAATACTTCTTAATATAAATTGAATAAAAACAAACAAAAATCTCAACAAAATCCAACCTGCTGCAGCTGATTGTCATTGCCTTTTGTGTGACAAACTTCTTCATATAAATTAAATAAAAACAAACAAAAATCTCAACAAAATCCAACCTGCTGCAACTGATTGTCATTACCACTGGTGTGCTTTTCGATCTTGTGGTACAATCCCTCCAGTCCCTTCTTCACCTCCTTCCCGCTGTACTCCTTCGTCGCCTTCCGCAGCTCCTGCTTGGAGTACTTCAGCTGGAACCCCACCTCCTCCGCCTTCACTCCCCCCTCCATCAGCTGCTTAACCCCCTCGAAGAACGTCTGATTGAAATTGAAATAAAACAAAGTCTTTTAATTTTTTTTATTTCTACAGGTAATTTTTTTTCGCAGACATTTAAAAATAAGTGGTTTTTAAATATATTTTATAAAAAAGGTGCACTCGATGGAAATTTTTTTATAATTTTGAGTATTTGCTACTTTAAACTCCGTTGAAGAACGTCTGTGTAATTGTCATGTTTTGTTAAAAACTATTTATTTTTGATGGTTTTACACAATTTCTTTGCGTACTATATTACGAGTGAAACAAATATAATACTGCTTTAACATTTAACAAGGTACTAGACTTCATCAGCTTATCTTAACAGATCTTTTTATAATAATTTTTTTCTGGAATCAACAGATATTTAAAAAGTTTACAGATAATCCCTAAAAGCTCATAAACAACTGCTTCTTTAACTTACGTATAATTTATTCTAAAATCAAGCATCTTACTGATAAATCCTTCACAAAAACGAGGAACTTAAGAAAAAATTATTCATAAAAACGAGAAACTCACGGATAACTTGTTCATAAAAACGAGGAAATCACGGATGACTTCTTCATAAAATCGAGAAACTCACGGATAATTTCATCATAAAAACGAGGAACTTAAGAATAACTTCTTTATAAAAATGAGAAACTTACGGATAACTTGTTCATAAAAACGAGAAATTTACGGATAATTTCTTCATAAAAACGAGGAGCTTACGGATAACTATTTTATAAAATCGAGAAACTCACGGATAATTTTTTCATAAAATCGAGGAACTCACGGATAATTTCTTCATGGGCGTACCCATCATGCTCTTCACGTACACCTTGACCGAGTGCTCGTACTTTCTCCTCACTTCCCCCCTCACGCCCTCCAGCGACTGAACCTTGAACGTGTGCAGGCAGTCCTTCAAGTGGTGGTAGTTCTGAAACTCCACCACCGACGACGGCGTTTTGTCGCTCTGCACCGCCACCGCCTCGACTGTAAACAGTTTCAATTGTTTTCTCTCGAATTTACCACTTCTCTCGTTTTGTTTAAAGTTATCAAATGTCTCACATTTAAAAGTATGGGGGAGTGAGAACAATTTTTAATAACAGTTTGGTAGTTGTTTGAACATAAAACATTTTCCCACATTCAACTTTTAATAATTTAACTTCAAATTAAATACTTGAAAAATAAATACAACTTAATTAACATTTTAGTTTTTTGAAAATTGAGGAAACTCTGATAAAGTTAAAGAATATCTGTACTTCGAAAGTATTACACCCAAAATTAGCAGAAATTTTAGTTTTATTTTAATTCAAACTTTTATCTATTTATTTTGTAGAGAGTATATATTGAAGGATTGTATTATCATTCAAAACAAATAACTATTTTCAAATTAATTTACGTATTTCATTTTCAGTATATGCACAAATTTCTTATAACTTAGTGTAAAATTTATACTCTTGAACAACAACGGATCATGAGTGTTATTGAACAATGCTTAAATATACAATTATAAACTTGATTACATTCATAAACTGATTCTCAATAACTTCAAAAAACAAACTGGATGTGAGAACCGCTTGCATGATGTCCTTGTAAGCCTTGTCTATCTCACACCTCCTGGAAGTCGACTCCCTGAAAATTGTCTCGGAAAGTTCCAGGAAATTTTCGTAATCGTGAACGAACGGCAATATTCCGCATTTTTTACCGCTTGGTAGCGCCCATTCCTGGTAACTTCGTATCTTGCTTTCCTAATTGTTTCGGAAACTATTATGGAGATTTTATGATAGCCTTTAATGAGTTTTTTAATTTGATATTTGATAATTTCAGATTAACTTTTATGATAACTATAATGTTGGTTAAATTTCTAAAACAATGACGGCTTTTAGTGAATGTTAGTTAAACTTTTAAAATTTATTTAACCAAAACTTTATTTTCTATGAAGTAATATTGACATATGTCATCTAATACATATTCAATCAATTAGATAAGCTAAACGGTAGCAGTTAAAAAATCTAAAACTCACAACAAAACTGTCAAAATTTCTTTTCACTTCAACTAGAGATCTTCCCAAGATTTTTGTTAAGAAAGAACCATCACTTTGCTGTTTTAAATAGTATTAAAATAAAAGCAATTTAAAATTTATCTTTGCACACTTTTAAAACAGGAGTCGCTAGTCTTTAAAGTTAATGATCTGAAATTGTTTAAAAACATAAATTTTGGGGCGGCGTTTTCAAATATTTTGTAGGAAACAGTAGCTTGAATAGACTTAAAAACAACAAAAACATTTTTTAAGTAAAGTTAAAATAGATAATTTAACATGAAAACTTTAAATTAGGACAGTGGGTCACAGTTTGTCGTATCAAGCTCTTGATTGCAATGTAGCCTTAAAAGTGTCTTCAAAAAATATTTGACCCACGAGGTGGTTTTCAGCCGAAAACTTACTTTTTTAAAACTGTAGAAAGATAATTTTTTGTTTGAAAAACTTACAGCTAGGCTCCTAATTTAATAGTTACTCATCACTAGTGCACATTTGTTACCTACTCAGTTACGTTTTTGATCACAAATGATAATTTTATATCTACAGCTAAAATTGTTCCAGAACAACTGCGGCACGCAAAGACTCAGTAAAACGCGAAGATTTTTGTAAGAAAATTGGCGTGCTTATAATAGGTTGCCTGTTGTAAACTTTTAAAACTTTTTAAACGTGGATACATACAAACCTGTCTGGTAACATCGACATAGGAAAATAAATTTAAAATTACTGTAAAAAATCAACTATTCAAAACTAAAGCTGTAAAAACTTAATTAACACAAAACTTAGAAATTCAAATGGCAGTTAACAGTTTTCCCTGCTTTTATAAAATTTGCAGTCATCTAGGCGTTTAAAAACAGGAGCAACAGTACAAACAATAGTCTTTTTTTCTTTTAATTTTTCCTGATTTCCTGACCTTGTGGCGACCCTGAGTGCGGCCCGCGATGATTTTTGGTAAGAAAGTACAATAGGATCTGGTTATCAATATTTATTATTGATTATTATTAAATTTTATCAATGGTTTACAATAGGTTATCGACTTTTAAATCTGCCAACAAACCTGCCTGGCGACATCGACTCGCTCACCGATGACCAGCAGCATGTGGAGCGTGTTGTGCTCGTCCAATTCCCTGCCGAAGTTGATCAGCTGCTGCAGCTCGCCGTCCATTCCCGTGAATATGTCCGACATCATCTGCCTGTTACGTCACAGTCGGTTGTTTGTTTTGATTGTTGTTCATAGTTTTGATGACGTTAAGAATTTAAATTTAGCTTATTTATAATGATAATGTTTAAATGATTTGTTGGTACAACTTTAGAGACTTGGATTTTTCAGGCAAAACTACTTTGCTTTAAAGCAGGTTGTTTTAGTAATTAAAAAGTATGTTTTTAACGTAAGACTATTAGCTTTATTTGAAACTAATAAAAAAGCTTTAAACAAAAGGCAAAACTCAAAAAATCCACTTCTTCTAATTATCATGCACAAAAATAAACTTACTTAAAATATTAATTTTACACACTTTTTTACAAATTCTAATAAGTACGCAGAGAATATATTAGTTTTTTTCATAACAGTCTTAGTTGAAGTTTTATTTCAAATCACAATTCAATCAAATTAAAAAACTAAAGGTTGGTTAATTCTCAATTGCAAAAAAAAAGGGAATTTAAGTATAAAGCCCATGCATAAATTCATTATTAAAAAGTATAATTAAACAGTTTATAGTAGAAAAAACTTCAACAAAATACATGAAAAGTAGAAAAACTTTATTAAAATCTTTAAAAAATGCTTGCATACAGATTTTTGACACTAAATGACTATTTTTATTGAAGAAAATTTAAAAAATAAATTAATTTTTATCAAGTTAATCAATTACATAAAGGGGTAACTAAACCAAATGATATTTTGTTTTAAACTTTAAAGAACTATTCCAACTCAATTTAAACTTTATATTATTTATCGAAAACCAAACCAATTTTAAAAAGTTTTTCAAATAATAAGAAAAAGTTGCTAAAACAACAATCAAGAAAAACTTTTAATTACAAAAGTTCCAAAAGAATATAGTATAAGTTTGTAAATTTTTTCTACAAGTATAACATATCAAGTAAAAATAAAACAGTACAATATTTATTTGTTACTGTGGAAGATAATGTATGTAACACCAAGGTGTTATATAAAAGTGAAATGATATAAGTTAGTGTATAAAAAAAAAAATTAAACTACTTTTCTTTAGTTAGTATTTTTAAAAAAGTATATAATTTTGTTTTTATTGAACAAATTAAAGAAAAAAACTGAATAAGAATAGATTTAAAATCAATATTTCAAATTAACACAAGAAAAAGAAACTAAATTCAAATTAATCAGATCAAACTCAATTAAAAGTTTATTGCAATCTGTTTTTCAACTTACCACGAAGTATTCTCTTTTCTATACATAAAAATAATTTACTTTTTATTTTATTTTTCCATATTATCAACATGGATTTATAGATTCCATTTTAATTGGTAAGTTATTAGCTGAGATTTATAAACTTGCCAGATATTTTGTACATTACCAACAGTTAGTTCATTACAGCATTTGTAAAAAGTTGTTATTTCACCATTTAGTAAATGCTTTGTATTCAGAACATTAGTTTTTATCATATACTAGTTTTGATAAAATAAATAAAAAATAACTTTATAGCAACTACATGAAATGCTAAAAAAATTGTTTAACTATTATTGTTATTGTGTTTAAATTTCCAAATTATTGTTTTTACTTTATTTAACAACAATCAACTTATATAGGGGATCGTATATAACCAGAATTGAAACATTTTACAAAAAACAACATTATTAAAAGTATGAAAAGATATTAAATAAAGGATAAAAACTTAAGGCATTTAGTTTATTTAAAATATCAAACTATTTAATAAAAATACTATTAGAAATCTGTTGACTAGTTTTATAACCTTATTAAATTAACTTAAAAGAATCAAAACAAAAATTCAACTACCTGATATCCTTTGTAAGTTGTGACCTATAAATAATGTTTAGTTAGTTTACTAAATAGCTCGCTTAACATCTAAAACTATATGTTATTGAAAAAGTTAAAGCTTTTAGTTTACAGTTAAGCATCATAAAAACATGGTTGCTACTGGAAATCTCAAAAAAAAAAAAAATCACCATTGACTTTAGTAGAAACAAACATTTTTACAAATATTTGCTAAGAGGTACTGATAGCAGTTTGTATAAAATAAATCAGAACTTTTCTACCGCTGTTTTAAGTCTTAATGATACAAACTTCTATTTATACTCCATATTTATATTCCTTTTGTAATAGTTTACTAGTTGTGTTCTTATTGTAAATTTTGTGTTTACTTGTATAGCAAAAAAGTCATTATATACCAATTATTTGTGAGCAATTTATATATCAAAGTCACCAACTTTAAAAAGTCTACTGAATTAAGTTTGGATAGTAAGTGTAATGAGGCAATCTTTTCACTGTTTGAAACTAAAGTTTTTAAGTTACTAGAACGCACGTAGTGTATACAAATGTTGATGTGATAAGAAATAACTTTTATCAATCTAAAACAATTGTCCTCACAGTTTGCACCTTGATTATTGATAAGAACTTTTATTAACACACGTACAAATAAAATTTAGTCTAGAGAAAAAAAAATAACGACTTTTGCTTTGTTATTTTAGAAAAAGAAAAGTTAACTGTATCATAAACAAAGAGTTCTTAACGGTATTAATATATTAGGACACTTAAAAATAGAAAAATGTGCTTTTTAATGATGATTTATGCTTATTTATAGAATTCATATTCAAATAGTTTAGTTTGCACAGCTTTCGAAAAGGTTGAAATGATCTATACGAAAAAACGAGTAAAGTATGTTAAAAAATTGACAATGTTTCTGTATTTCTCAAGATATTTGACACCAATAGTAAAATTAAAACAATAAGTAATCAAAAACTTTAATTTGATTAACAAGTTAAACAGACAATAAAATTTAAAAAAAAAAAATTCAAACTTACTTAATGATGTTTACAACTTTCTAGCTTTCTAATTTAATTAAAAGTATAAAAAAAGTTACTAAATTTTGATAACTATACTGATATGCCTGTATAAATAAGATACAAAATTTGTTGCTATGGTAAAAATTGTAATATTTACCCGTCAAAATTAAAAATTTAAAAAACAATTAATTAAATAATAAAATAAACGATTTTGTTTTGTGAAAATAGCGAAATTAAAAAAATGTTCAATTCTTTTTTTTTGTGCAAAAAAAAATTAATAAAGTTACATTGAGAAGGTAACACATATGTACAAAATTGATTTTGACGTTAAAAAATTAATAACTAATATTTCTTTTCCTTAAAAAAAAATTAAAAAAAAATCTGACAAAAAAAATTCCTAACCCTTTTATTTTGTACACATAAATTTTCAGACCATTATGCAAAAACAAATCCTAATGTTTTTCGGGTTTCCCTGACTTATTGGTAACCGTGTATATAAAAAGCATGAATAATACTTTTCTCAAAATGACTAATTTTAAAATTTATTTTTAGACCGTTTATTTAAATAAAATAGTTTAGTGGAGTAACAATAAAATAAGCAACAAAAAATTCAACAGAAACATCGACTTTAGCTTACCAAATAGTGTCAAAATTTGTTTCATTGCAATAAAAAATAAATAAATGCCGGTTTTTATATTGTACAAACTAAAATTTACTAACTGCTGAAAAGTTTTTATTTCTTCTGAAGCTTCGGAATTACCATTTAACTCATCATCCTGTAAAAAAAAAAATCTTGAAAATAGTTCACAACATGTGTACACAAGTAATAAAATGTTATGGTTGTTAGAACCTAGTTTCAATGAGTGTTATAGATAGCTTAATGTTTTCATTTAAAGATGCATTAAATAGAACACAACTGCTTTATAAGATATGTTTTTCATATCTAAATTTAAATTTTTAAATTATCGAAATGGATGCACTTATTTTTCATGAAAATTTTTAAGTATTTAAGAAAAGAAGTGCACTGTTTGAGTATCTGAACATAAAGCAGAAAATAAAAACTCACGGGTAGATCGACATCTAGTGTTTCGATGTTCAGGTTGAAAAATTTGACGAGAAATATTTCTTCTTCCTGGCAAATCGGCTCCAGCTGACCCAGCACATCACGAAACGTCTGGAAAAATAATTAAAATATTTAAAAAGCTTGTTGACCTTCTTCAGTGTTTCTTTTCTCATTTTCGAAACTCGGATAAATGAATGTGTTTATTTAAGAATAACAAAGCAATGAACTAACAGTGCTGAAACGTTTGAAGTTGGCCGGTTCGTTTTCGGATACCCTGGACGCAATGGACTCCCTGCTAGCCCTCAGGTTGCTCTTGCTCTTGAATCCCGCCTTGAGCTTCTTCATGCCTGTACGTCAACTACAATTCAGAAAATTTTAAATAACTATTTATCATCATTGTATGCCATTACTGAGTTAACTCTCTATTTGTTAGTTTCTTTGGTTTATAAAGTAACTGCACCCTCTATGTGTGTAAATATGGAAACGGATCTATTTATAAATAAAAACCTTTAACTTTTTAAGTTAAGTTTACAATAAAAGTGTAGATGCATCCATTAGTAGAGAACTATTGATGTAAACTAAAATCAATTATTTATTCACCTCATTATACTTGACAAACACATAAATTCTAATTCTACCTTTAGGTGCTTTCCCAGCGGCGAGACTCAACGTGGAGGCGAACTTGTTTTTCTTTTTCTCCTTACCCAGGCTCAACTGGGATCCTGACAAATTCCTGATGCTTCCTCCGATCTCTGAAGAGAAATTAAAGGTTTATTTTTTTTTTCTTAAATATCTATAAAACAATGAAAGTTCTACTTTATTGCTTAACGTTTTATAAGTTTAAATTAATTTTATGCTAGGAAAAAAATATTCATACTACTTATAATGAATAATAATGTTTCTCTTCAACTAAAAAAAAGTTTGATAAATTTGAATAAGAGTTAAAGTTAAAAAAATAACAAAAAAAATTAACTTTATTTAACTACAGAGTTAATATTATTTAAAAACTAATTAGTATTTATTGTGCACACAACTGTCTAGCTACAAGCACTATGTAAAGCAATTATATATGTAACAAATGTTTTAAAAAATACTAAATAGTTTATTAGTAAAGCAGTTTCAATATTTATTCTAAATACTACTTATTTTTCATTTTTAAATCATGTTTTTTCTTTAATTTAGTATGGTCTTTCAATAACAAAATTTTTAAAAGCTGTTGTTTTATGTTAGTTTAACAACTAATCAATCTACAAGCATCAATCAAAACTTTTAGCATTTTACAAGCAATTCGATAAAGCATCTACAATAAAAATAAGCCTTTATTATGAATAAATTTGAACATACTAACTTTTTGATATAAAAATATATATATAAAAAAGGGTTTTTATTATGTAGTTAAGGTTTAAAAAAATTCTTAACAAAAATAAACCCTAAAAATAAAACTAAAACTTTTTAGAGGTGATATCATAAATTGTTAAATTTTCTGGTATCAACAAAACTTACAGCTTAGAAGAAAAACCATTGATTTAGTAAACAACTTTTCAATTAATCACAGTTAATCATAAGCCATTAATGTGTAGAATTTGTTGTTAATTTTAAATCAAACAGAAACATATAATTAAAAATAACTCAGTAACTTCAGCAAATTAATAGAAATTAATCAGATATTAGACTATAACACACAAAATTATTATTTACTGGCGATTACTGGTGAGAAAAAAAACAATTACAAATTTTTTAAACATATATAAAAGTCTGTAGACAAAATATTTTTAGCAAAAACAAGATCTGTATGGAGAAAACAATGTAAACTAAAATAATTACAAAATCTTACTTAAATACTATAACAGTACTTGCCAACACTCCAAAGGTTTAACAAAACAAAATGTTGTGTTACTCTCATTTTTTACAGTAAAATCCACATTAAAATTATACAATTATGGTGTAAAAAAAATTAATGCAACCAGTAAACACTAAACAATAAATAATCATTATATAAAGAGTAGGTTAAGCAAAAGAAACCACAAACCTAACTTTAAATATCTTTGAGAAAAAAGCTGGCAAAAAAGCACAGGGTTTATACTGATATACGAGTAATTTTAATCTGGCATGCTGTTAGTGATTATACCAAGCATTTTTCTACATTGTTTTACTTTTGAGCGAGAACTTGGAGAGGGACAGCTTGGAGGAGGAAAGGAGTTTGGAGGAGCTTCTGTCGGAGTGCTTCAAGCTGGAGGAGGCCGCTCCGTACAACTCCCGCTCGTAAACAGCTGCGTTATTACGTCACAAACACGCTTTAGATGGTAACAAGTACGGTTTTTTGTTTTATTTTATCATGAAGCGATACAACAGTGTGAATTGTTGCATCATAAACAAGGATAAAAATTATTTTTAAGTTATTATGTAATAATAGCGACACAATTGCATGTTTAATTACTTGGAAAACAATTAAAAAATGATGATTGCTGAAAACTTTTATTTATTTTAAAACACTCGCATTATGTTAACCTGCCGCTGGAGCTTCCTTTTGCACTAAATTTTGAAAAGTTTATAAACAAAAGTTTATACAACAATGCTGAAGATAAAATAAATACTTTTTAGCTAAACATTACTGTTTTATTATTTACGGCAAAAAAGACATTTGTTTTACATGTAAATTTTTATTTACCAAAATAGATTTTTCAGGAGAAAACTGCCTTAAAAAGTTCAAAAAAAAAACAACTCTGTTGTTCCTTGAAATATCTCTTTAATATTTTTTAAAACAAATGAAAAATTTTGTACACAAAACATTTACTTAAATCAACTATTTATTTGTAATAGTTTTCATTACAAATCAACAACGCACCTTGTTCGCGGACAAACTGTTTAATGTTGAGCATGTACTCTCTTATTTCGTTCGAATACACTTTGTTGAGGCTCTTCGTGTACAGCTGGAAATTTGTTTGTTAGTTTCAGTTGAAATACATAAATAATTTTAGGGAGCTTGCATACTTGTTATGATAACAATTATAATGGTTAGAAAGTATAATAAAGTTTTTAACAACAAATAAAAATAAAAAATATCATAAGACCATTGTGTCACAGTTAGTGAAACAAGAAAATTTTAAATAAAACTAAAATCGTAAGACCATGATGCGACAGGTAAAAATACTTGTTAATATATAATAAAAATATTACAAACCTTAAGTATCAAAAAAAAACTGATCACTAAATTAGTTTAAGAAAAAATAGAATATAACTTATC
The DNA here is from genome assembly GCF_965202585.1 of Thalia democratica. Taxonomy (NCBI): domain Eukaryota; kingdom Metazoa; phylum Chordata; class Thaliacea; order Salpida; family Salpidae; genus Thalia; species Thalia democratica. The sequence continues at coordinate 32,934,938 of NC_139171.1, forward strand.
TTAAAATTTAGCTTTATATAACGAATATATCTTAACTGTTTTGAATATTAAAATATCAAAAAAAAAAAGGCTTTAAACATTAAACTTAAATTTAAAAGATAGTGTGAGTCAGGGGCGTCGCGTGGGGTGTTGCACTGCCGCAACTGCACCACCTTGAAATTTTGTAAGAAAAAATAAAAGTATCTATAACGTTTTCGTTATTTTTTAAACGAAATCTCTTTTAAAACTCCAATTTTGAAAACGACCATTTTGCCCACTTCACTGCCGCAAACTCTTAGCTGACTGCCGCAAATGAACTCAAAAAAGCAAAATTTCTTCAAGAATTACCGCAAAATCAATATCTTGCGGTAAGTAAGCTAAGTTGAAAATTCCCTAAAACAGGACTTGCTTAAGTATCATCTACAAGCTATTGTAAACATAAAGTAAACACAAAGCTAAGCTACTGCAAAGTGCAAAGGATTAAACTTAAGTTTATGTACCCCCATGATTTTTTAAATTTAAGAGATCACTTCTATTAAAAAGAAACAATAAAAGAACAAAACTTGTCATAAACTACATATTTTGAAAAAAATAGAAAAAAAACCTAAATCACCAAAGTCTTAAAAAATTGTTTTTTTTATTTAAATCTGCATACATAAACTTAACTATAACTGATTATTGTTATCATAAAGTTAATAAAATATTTAATTAAATTATATTTAAATATAAAATTTGAGTGCTGAAAATAAATGTTAAGAAGTTTATTATAAACTTCTAGTTTACTCTTACAGAAAAATAATTTAGATTTATATTAAATAAAAATTAGTATTATTGATACAGTCACATATTTAAATAAAGTAAATAACTTTAACTTAGAAATTTTGATTACTTAGAGTAGTTTAACATTTTAGGAGAATTTAGTCTACTTTATATGACTTTTGGTTTAATTTTTTTATTAACAAAGAAAAAATTTTAGATAAAATTTCTGAAACATGGTTGCCTTGCCTCATAATCAGAATAACTTAGAAATTAAAAAAAACTAAAGATGACCCAAGATAAATTAAAACAGACCAAATTAGAAAAATATTCAGGCTGACTAAAGCAGTTTTAGTTTTTACTCAGAAAATAACAAGCTTATTTATAATTAAAAAATAAGTGTTTTACCCCTATGGCCACATGAAAACTAACTAACCAATTTTTTTAATGCTATAATGGTTACATATTTATAATTTATCTTCAAATTTCTTGAAAAGTCAACAGCCTCACCAACTAAACTTAAAAAAGTTGAGCTCCTGAGAAAAATACTGTCATCAAAATGAAAAACAAATTAAATTTAAATAAAGAAAAGATACCCTTAAAGAACTATTGAATTTTAAACCTCCAACAAATAAACATTAAATTTAGAAAAAAGTTAATAAAAATCTAAATGTTTGTAAAAAAAATTGTGCAAAATTTTGAGGGGTAAAGGGGGGAAGGGGTGTATAGGCTCTTTTTTCATGTTGTTCTTATTTTAACGTTTTCAGAAAGCTAATAGTTACTTTTAATAAACTTAAAATTTCCAATTAAACTTTTAGATACAACTGGTCAAAGCCAGAGAGTACAATGATTTGTTATACAAGGAGCAAACCAAAACACCAAAAAAATACAATTTTACTGAAAACCTATGTTCTCCATAATTTTTAAAGCAATTTTTATCAAACTTTTTATCCTACTTTTTAGAAAATTTTATACTTTTGTTGAAGAGAAGTTTTAAATTTTTAAGTATCAATATATATTTTTATATATACAAAAAAATAATTACTTTTGTTATAACTTTTTTTCTTAGTGTTTTAAATATTTATTTTAGCAAATTGTTTTGTTTTATAAAAGAAACATCTAAAGATTTTAAGGCCAACTTATAAAAAAAAGATATTATTATAGTGATTTGATTTATTTGTTGTTCGAGTTTATATTATATTAATAAGGATTCTTTTGTACCTCTGACTGTGAATTACCATATCTCAAAAAATGAATTTTTTATATTGATAAAAGATGACTTTTAGTTAAATTAAAACTGTAGAAACTAACTTCATTAAAATAATTCTATTCTAAAGTAGATGATAAAATTGTTATAGAAAAAAGTCTTTATTTAAGATAAAAAAGAGTTTTAAAGTAGGGGATTTTTTTAAAATTCTGCACCACCTAATAAAAATACCACGCGACGCCACTGGTGTGAGTAATAACATAAAACGAAAACTTTTTTACAGAACAATTAAAACTTTAGTTAATATGTTTCACTCTAAGATAAGGCCTGATCATCTAATTTCTATAAAATAAAATAAAAAATTTCCTGATCAGCAAAGCATGTAGCCAAATAGGCACAATTTGCCAATCAATTATATTTTAGTGTTATAATTTATCTACCAACTTAAGTTTATTATCTAATTATAAATAATTAACCATTAGTAAGGATAACAAATAAATAAAAACGATACGATAATCTACATTGCTCATTGTCACAAAACATTGTCTGGTGATGTAGGCCTCACACTCACTACAGCTTACAAATTAACAGACCATTTCAACTTGGCTAACAAGTTTGACATTTTGGTAGAAAGCAAACCATTATAAGTTTATTGAACAACATAAACAAAAAAAAAGTTGTAAAGCTTTAAGTTCGAAATCAACTGTATGTTTTCTGCCAGTAGATACACCCCTTAGATATAAAAAACCTGATGAGAATCCATTAAAGAAAACTTTGGTGTAACTATGTTATTAACTAATGTCAAAAAATAACTTTATATGAAACTAACAGCGGATAGTTGCTGGTGTTTGGACTTGTCGGCTTTCTTCAGCCACAACAAAACGTGCCTGTAGGGCAGCAAGCTTCTGTGGTAAGTGAAGTGCTTCGGCAAGCTCATCTCACCGTTCGTCACATTCATCTGCACTTGTGTGGATCCCTTGAATTATTTTACATTAGTCTGTTCTATATAAGATGGGTGTTTTATTTGAAACTTCTAGTTTACGATTCAAGCACTACTGTTTGATAGGGTTTCAGTAAGTTACAACTTATTATTGTACAACAAAGTATAGTAATAAATAGTAGTAATAAAATAGTAGTTACTGAGATCTTATGGTGTAAGTATGCAAGTATTACATAAGTAAAAAAACAAATTAAACTAAAAATTATATTGTAATTCAAAAAAACTTGCATAGTTTTATTTATATTGCAATTTTATTTTTGTTTTATGCGAAAGTTTTTTATTAGAAAAAAAATAAATGGACTCACCAATAAAAACGGAAAAGAACACAGATCTAACATTTTTAAACAAAATAGCAGCAGATACAGAATACAAAATAATTACGTTCTAAGACCTGCATTAAATTTTAATAACTACTGAAAAATAAGCATATTTTAAAGCATTTTTCTTAACTACAGGGTTGCCACTGTTTAAGTTTAAAAATCTTCCCTGAAAGTCCCTGAGTTTTTTTCAAATTCTTTTTTTTTTTTATAGCTATCTAAGAAGCTGTAGCTGATAAAGAATATTGAAGAACCAGCCGCAAGGATAAAAAATTTCAAAATAAGCACTTAAAAATAAATAAAATTATTTTTGGAACAAAATATTGAAACTGGTTTTACTAAATCTCATTCTAGATCTAAAAAAAAAAATCCCTAAATTAAAAAAAAAAATCTTAAAACTTCCCTGAAATATTTAGAAAAAATCAAAACTGCCCTGAGTTTCTCTGGGTTAAAAAAATCAAAACTCCCTGAGTGTGTGGCAACCGTGTAATTAACTTCTAAAGATTAACTGTAAAACTATTTTAAACGTTTCAGTTACCTGTTTGTTAAAAAGTTGTTCGAGAAAGTTGTATAGACGATTGGAAAACTTCTCTCTCAAACTTGAAAATAATTTTTGTTGTTCAACTACAGCTTGTAGCTTGGACAAACCTGGTTAAATATTTAATAGTAAACTGTGAGATGTATTTTGTACTAATATAGCAAGACGAAACCGAAACTTAAAGTTACTACTAAACTTTAAAACATGACAGTTTTTTTAAAAATCAGTTAATGAATAAAAAAGCATTGCAAATCAAAATTTAAGCCGAAAAATATAAGAAAACTTTAAAAAAAATTAGGTGTAAATATCTTATCAAAATAATGTATACCAGTTGTAGTAAATTGCTTATGACTGTTTTTAATAAGATTGTTTCAAATTGAGCAACAAACAATTTATAAGGTTACAGGTACACGTCAGTTGCAATATCGATCTACGTATTCGTAAAAAAAAATTGAATATAAAAAAACCATATACAAAAAAAAAAGAGAAATAATACTTAAAGTCTGCTAATTTTTGTTCTATTAGAAGTTTTAAAAAATCAATAGATATAACCTTGTTTTATATAAAAATTCAAAAAGATTAACAAACACTTAATCTATATAAAATTCGTTCCCTATTTCCATTTCAAAGCGATTAGAACCAGCTAAAATTTATTATGTAACATGTATATGTTATTAAAAAACATTCAGTTTATTGAAATTAAAACTACTTAAATTGCCGTCTTCTTATCTTGGTTTAAAACAACTTTTTGGTCTCCACAACACATTGTGTGGTATGAAAATGTCTTTTTGCAACAAATGAAAAGAAAATAATGGAATAAGCTTGTTTGCAAAAAAGTAGTACGCAACAAAAAGTTTATTTTCAATGTTTTATTTGATCCTTTTTTAATTTGGCTTGATCATATTTAAAGCACATTTTTACCTATAGAAGTTTAAACTGTTATAAAACTTAACACAACATTATTTTTTCGAAAAAAAACAAGAGTGAAACTAAGATTATTAAGCAAAACTGAAATTATAGAAACTTATAAAAATATAAAAATAAGTATCATAAATACATAAATAAAAACAAACAAATATTCATACCTAGTGGCAGTTGAACCTCCATAGCTTGCTGCAATGCGTCTGCAGCATCCGTGCAAGCTTCGATACCCGAATCTGTTGATAAATCTCCTTCCGTGAGCGCCTTGATCGCTCCCTTCGACAAATCCAACTGCATCTGTTGCAAGTTGTTTATTACACGTAGTTTTTAAAGAATCATTAGAAGGTTAAGTTTATACTTCGGCTGAATATTTAAGGTTATACAAAAAAATTTAAAAAAAGTAATTTATAGTTAATATCAAGATTTGTTTATTTTTTGGTTGTACATTTATTTTTTCAAAAGTTAGCTTTCTACAAGTTGTTTGTAATATTTCAAAAAAAGTTTCTTTTGAATGTTTGTGTGAATTGCGCTAAAAATGAAGGAGGAGATAGATTTTTAGCAAATCTTAAAAATTGCTACAAATATGTATTGAATTTTTTAAATCTCATACAGTTGTATCGGATTTTTACAAAACTGAATATATCTCAAAAGTAAGTGTTGTTTTTTTGATTTATAGAAAGCATCTTCAGTCTAGACTCTAAGCTTTTAAACAAGAGATAATTTAATTTTTTGTGATAAAAAATGTTAGATCTCACCTTAACAGTGCTGATTGTTTTACAACAAACTTTTTTAAATAAATTTAGGAAAAACGTTATGAAATAAAGAATTAGAAATAGTAATGATCCAAAAAACTAGGCAGAAAATTTTTATCTCGTTTTAAAAAAACAAAACAAAGTTATGACAAAAATTCATGTTATTTGAACTTACAGTACATTGAAAAAAAAAAGAGTTGTAATTCTATTACAATTTCCAGAAATATTACTTTATTCAATTTTCTTACTAACATTTTAAAAGTGCTAAACTTAAAAGTGATATCTAAGATAAAGCTCTACAAAATAAATTCAACATGTTTAAAACTTATGGTTTAAGCTCAAAAATCTATAAAAACAAACAAAAACACTATTTTAATATTAAGATTATAACAACAGCATTAAGTATAAAAATCAAAACTAAATTTTGTTAATAAAAAGGATATGAGAGCTATGATAAGTCTACGAAATAAGACCAACTTGTAAAATCCTTATGGCTTAAGCTAAAAATCTAAAATAAACAGTTTTAAAGTATGTGATAGCTTATATAAAAAGCCACAAGACAAGATCAAATTGTAAAAAAACTAAGTTGGCAACCCCATAGCCTTAAAATTTAAAACTACTTAAAATGTTTTTCCACTTCAAACTAACAACAACGGTGTCGAGTAAAAGTGTGTGATAGCTATGATAAAAGTCTACAAAACAATAACAACTTGTAAAATCCTTATAGCTTAACCTTAAAAATTCCAACAAACTTACATATGCACGATTTTTACTTCAACTTACTTCAAAACATTTAAAAAATATTTAAATATGTTAACTAGTAGACGAAAATTTTCAAACAGTTAAAACTAACAACGACGGTGTCGAGCTGCGCCATCAGCTTCATCTGGTTGTGGTTGGTGATCTGGATGAACGACTCCTGGTTCCTCATCTGCCCCATCTGCGACGTGACGCCCCCCAGCATCAGGTCGTACCGGTCCAGCTTGCACTCCATCGACTGCACTTCCGACAGCGCCTCGTCCAACAACAGCATCAGCGAGTTCACCTGGAGAGTGATTTCAGCTGCTATGAAATGCACTATTATTACAGACTTTCTTTTCTTTTTTAGTTAAGTTTATTTCTTGTTGAATGTTTTACATATGAACGCAGAAATAAACTTTTACAAACAGAAATCTAGAAAAACTATTTAGAAAAAAATCAAACAGAGGAAAAAGCCTGAGCTGAATAAATACAGGGTTGCCACTAGTTTTTTCAAATTTTTTTCCAGGTTTACCAAATTTCTTCCAGGTTTTTAAAAGTACACATTTTTGGGTCTATTTTTAGTTTTAAGTTAATTTCTATTTAAGAAACTGTGTTAAATGGTATAAAAATGTTGAAAAATACTGTTAAGTTACTTTAAATGTGTTTTTTAATAAAAAAAAAATTGATGATTACAAAAAATCTTAATTATATGATAGATTGTTTGTGTCAAATCAAAATTTTACAACTGAAAATGTTAAAATTATTAAAAATTCCAGGTTTTTTGATCAAAATTCCGGGTTTTTCCAGGTTTTTTATTCAAAATTCCAGGTTTTCCAGTTTTTTTTTCAAAATTTCTCAAATTCCAGGTTTTTCCAGGTAAAGTGGCAAACCTGTAAATACAATAAAATTTTAAATGCACAAAACGGCATTCAAACTTGCGATTCGGAGCCCATGATGGAGTGGATGTTGTCGCCGTCCAGCACCGACAGCTCCTTGGACAGGTTGCCGACGAACTTCTCGCAATCTTCTATCGCGTAATCGCACTCCTCCATCATCTTGTCCAGGTCGCCCTCCTCCTGCTCCGTTATCGCCTGTGACGTCATAATTAAAGCTATAGTGACGTCGTTGATACAAGTTTGATGTTGTAAATAAAAGTTATGTCATTATCAAATTAGTGTGACTTCATAAAGAAGTTACAATGTGATGTTATAATTGGAAGCTGAATGTTATTTTCATGCAGCAGTGAGGAAGCATTTATTTTAACAAAGCATCTGTTTTTTTTTTACAACTTTGGTAAAAACATGAGAAATAGTTTAAATTTAAAAACTAACATTTCAGGCATTTGATGCAGCTTTTTTTTTTGAAGAAGTACAGTTGATGTAAAAATTAATGAAATAAAACCGAATTTTATATGCTCACTATACGTTTGTAATTCTTGGAAATAAGATATTTTAGTATGTATGAAACAAAAACCATCCAAGTCTTGTAAAAAAAATATTTAACTATTTTTTTAACAAAGCCAAAGATTAATCAAAAGTATAGTTAAGGGGCTAAAGATCTAATTTGGCAGGAGCCACTGCTATGAAAAAAATCAATGATAACCACTAAGCTTTATTGAATCTTTGTAACAGTGCTTTGTGTTAAGTTAATAAATACTTTACGAGTTTTAAAACGTTAAACTCCAAAGACATTTTTATGATAAACATTTAAAAGGTACTAGATATACTTAAAAGAAATATTAAATTCGATTTAGCTTATGCAGTGATGCTTTAACAAACCTGTTCAATTCTATTTAACAATTAATTCTTTAAAAATCTAGTTTTATCGTACTACTTTTATATAGTACCTCTTTAATTTTTCAACAAGATATTTTTATAGAACAAGTAGTCTAATATAAAAATTATAGATACAAACATTAAGTAAGGAAAATTAAAAAAAAACTTTTTATAATGAAAGTTAAAAAACAGATCACTAAGGTTTTTATTACAATAGTTTTCTTATGATAATTAAAAACTATGAGTGAAAATATAAACCAGTGGACTTGAAAATGATACAACTATAAAATAGAAATAAAAATATTATAGTTGATCTGAATATAAATAGTAGTTCAACTTACATGATAATCACTACTTTTATCTTCATCTTGTGAAATGCTCGCCAAGATGCTCTTGGTCTGGTCAGAATTTGTATATGAAACTGTTACAAAAAATAAGTATAAGTAATTGTGGTTTAAATAAAAATATATACTACTATAACTTTTGACTAGCATTATTTCTAGACTGTTTTACTTTATTTTTTACAGTAACTCTAGTGTTAAAGTAAAGAAAATGTTATTGAAAATGCATGATTTTTTAAAACTAAATTGAAGTGCAATTTTAAAACAAGTCTAAAAGGACTATCAAAACAAATACATATATATGTAGTTATCTACAAGAACTTTTGAAAAGGGTAGATTGAAAAATATTAAGTTCACAAAAAATAAAATAAACTGCAAAATGAATTGTTGTCTCAAGTTTTTACATATATATGCATGTTTCAAACCTAAATAGCTGCTTGGAATATTAAGGAATTCTGGTTGAGCAGATGAAGATAGATAACGATTGCAGATCTGTAGAAATGGATACTAAGTAAGCATCTTGCATAAAAAGTTTTTTTTTAATATGAAGGTTTAAACTTAAACATAAACTCAAATAGCTGTTTTTAAACTTTATTCTAAAATACGAAACGTAGTAACTAGTACTATTACATACTTTGGCTTTTATTAAACTTACTAAAAAACAACATAATAAATACTCAAAAAATTTTTAACTTGTCACGAAACATAAAAAAACAATACAAATGTATGAATAAAAACAAACTTTGTATAGAGTACCGAGAAAAGAATGTTTTTGTGTCACTGTTTGTGCTGATGCCTTGATGACTGTTTTATCAAAAATCAAGTCGAAATCCACGTTTGATCCTTCCTGTATACAAAACAGTATTTTTTTTTAAATTACAGAATATACTGATTGTTTAAGTTTACTGTTTCTGATTATTTACAGCAAAGTCTCAGAACTACAAAACATTTTGAACAAAAGTTGAAAACATTTTGTAATGTTTAAACTTTTTTAACTAGTTTTGCAACAATATTAAACACACTACTTACAAAAACTTACATAAAAAAGTAGCACTTTTATTAATAATTTATTAAAGCTGGGGTTCCTAAACTGGACCTGCAGGCCAAACGCTGTCGGTAAAGCAAAATTCTGCAGCTTGGGATGTGCTTACCAGTTAAAAGCACACTTATTTTTAAATAATGATAAAATATACTTTTATGTAAACACTAAAAATTACGCTCTCAACTTAATAACTACTAATTACTAGTACATCATTATTGTTTTTTTTTAAACTAGTACTTTGCTTACAGCAATTATTTTAAAACTGTGGCCCTCAAACTATAAAAGGCACCTGTTTAAAGCTAACTTGTTTTATTACTAAAACAAAACCATATACTGAAGTAAGTCAAGCAAAACAAATCAACCAATTTTACCATTTTACAGACAATCAAATTTTATTTTATAAAATAATAATTATTATAATTAAAAAGCATATAATGTTATTAGGTTGACTCAAAAATGCTGGTTAGTGTGTTTATATCAAATAGACTGCTTTAAAAATAACAAATTTTTCGATAAAATTCAACAAAATATTATATTCTTTTAAATCAGAAAATGCATGTTTCAAATATAAGTGCACACAAGACCTGCTGTAGTTTAGTTTAGGTAAGTAAAATAAATTGTGACTAACTGAAAAATTATAAAAATTGTTACTTACACAATTTTTTTAATTAAAAAGCTAATAAAAAAGTTTAAACTTATATTGACAAATAAATTCAGTAGATACATCAGTTGTAAGTACTTTTTTTATACTTTTTGTAGCTAGTATTTATATAATTGTTTCAAAACGTAGGTTAATTATCTAATACAGAAGAAGTTAAAATTGATCTATTAAAAGCATAGTTTAATTGATTTCAATCTTTTACAACATTTATTTATTTTTAATTGTGTAACGTAATTTTTTAGCAACCTAATGAAAGAATAATGTTAGATTTTATTAACTTTCTTATAGTTTCCTCCAAAATGAAAAAGTTACCAAAACATAAAAAAAAAGTTAAGGCAGTGAAAAGGTTATATGTTTCTTATTCCATGAATAAAAACAGTTCTATTAGCAGACTGTAATAAAAAGTCATTTTATTTTTTACATCAAATTATTATTTATTTTTTAAACGCAGGCATATGTTTAGCCTTAAATAAAAAAATGCAAATACTGAAATAACATATTTAAATTATAATAACAATAGATGAATCAAATACTTAAAAACTTTATGTTAAGTACTATTTCTAAATTTTTATATTTCAAACTGACCATGCTTTTTCCATCCACTTGTTTTAATTCTCTCAGATTGTTGTCTTTTTGTTTCTTGTACTGATCATGTTTGTCTACTTTTTTCCACTTTGAAATGTGTGCAGTTGCTTTTTTTGTTAGTGTGACTGAAATAATTATATATTAGTATAAAACATAGTTGTTAAGCAAATACTACACTTTTAAACGAATTTTTTATTTAATCTTTAATTTTATATAAACTAGAAGTACGTTTGAATGGACATAAAAATAAAAGATAATAAAATAATGTTTAAAGGTATTAAAATTTGTTTTTTTGCTCGAAATATATTACTGTCAACATAATGAAAGTGTTTAATACGTCTTAACAGTTTAAGGCCATAGGGGGGGGGGGGGGGGTAGAAGCCATTTTTTGACCAAAAATAACATATAGACTTATATTAATGTAAATTTCATAATCTTTCAGATGCTTTTTTTAGATTTTAAAAATATTAAGTAACTTTTTTTTTATGACCGGTTATATAAAGGGTTGTCTTTATAAAGGGTATATAAAGGGTAACTTTAAAGCCGTTTTTCTCGAGTTTTTAAAAACGGGCTTTAAAATCTATCTTCTCCTTCATTTTTCAAGCAATCTTCTTCAAATTTTCAGGAAATGTTCCTTACATTATGAGAAAAAAACGTTATTTGTGAATTTTAATAATTTAATAAAAATAAAAATTTTATGACAAAAAAAAAAAAAAGTGATTTTTTATCAAATTTTTTTTTTTTTTTTCAAAAAAAAGGTATTTTTACTTGAAACTTTTTAAAGTCACAAATAACGTTTTTTTGTTATTGTATAAAGAATAGACTGTGAAAGTTTGAAGAAGATTGCTTAAAAAATGAAGGAGGAGATAGATTTTGAATGCATTAGTCTTTTTTTGCCGTTTTATTTTCCTTCCCCATAAGGAACCTGTTATGCGGCCCGACTTTAACCGGTCATATCTCAAAAACTAATTCGATTTTTTAAAAACGGTAAAAAGCAACTTGAAGCTTAGTAAAAACTCTATAAAATAAGATCAACTTGTAAAAAATATGGCCTACCCCCCCCCCCTATGGCCTTAACTTTAGAAACAAGCTAGCTAAAATTAAAACATAGTTAGATTATGCTTATTTGAAGTAAAAGTATAAATAATAATATTTACTGTAATAAGCATGTATAAAGATGCTACTTTGGACAGTAAGTTTAACAGGATGAAGCAGACTTTATTAACTGCCATAAACTTACATTAACTTTTTTGTTCTTGACAAATAGTGATATAGAGTAAGTAAAAATAGAGACAATTAAGTAGGAGTATAAATGTAATATCACAAATAAATATTAGTTTAGTTAAATAACTAAGAACCTAAATTATGTAAGTTGTACTTATTTATTATTTAAAATAATAATACTAGTGAAAACTTTGATGAAAATAGATCAACAACCAGATTAAGAAATTAGAACTCAGATTTATTAGTATGTGGCCCGATCCAGATCTGGTGTATCATAAATTTATATTTCATATTCTAGTTTGACAATCTTTGAAAACTATTTAAAAGGTCATAAAAAATATTTTATGCTGTGAAAGATTAATAATTTAGTTTATAATAATTTGATCTGTTTGAATTGTTAACTTTTTAAAGTACCAATATACTTATTTTTTACTAAGCTTTACAAAAAAATTCAGATCAAGTAAATTTTTGATTAAAAAATTTATAATCAAACTCAATTCTAAACACAGCTATAATAACATTATTGGTATTTTAACTTAAAGGTCATAAGGGTTCCAACATTTTTTTTACAAAAATTAATATTTATGAAAGCTTTCAGTATAAACTACAGCCAATTTTAAAGTTTTATCTAACTTTTGAGATATTGTAATTTTTGTATAGAGTTTTTAATACAAAGGTATAGACCACAAATTTTTAGGGTCAATTTTCTTGGATTAAGAAAATCACTAAATATCTATTTTTTCCTCCATTTTTTGAGCTATAGACCTCAATTTTTTTAGAAACATTGATTTAATATCTTAAATAACTTTGAACGTTGCAATTTTAGAAGTATTCAAAAATTAAAAATTTAGATAAAAAAACAAAAAAGTAAGTGTTTTTTCTCAATAAAACTTTTATTTATCAAAGTTGAAAAATATCTGCATTGAATTGATTTGAATATTAGTAATACACTTTCTGTGAAAACTTGAAGAATATTGCTTAACAAGTGTGAAGAAAGTAGAATCAAAGTATAAATTTTTTTTTTTGCGATTTTGTCTTGCGCCCTTCATTAAGAACCTAGTGAGTTTACTGACTTTAATTAGTTATATCTCAAATATTACTTATAACTCTTTCAAGCAATAGTGACTGATAGCTCAGATAAAACTCTACAAAATAAAATCAACTTGTAAAAATCAAGGTAGACCCTCCCCTTATGGCATTAAATAATAATATGTATACAAGTTTTTATAATTATCAATTAAAATAAAAACTCTTTAAAAGCTATTTTAGTTGATCTTCCAATAATGTATTACAACTTTATTAGACAATATATTTTGTAAACGACTTTGCCAATAAATTTTTAGTATTTATTCTTTATCAACAGAATATACAACTACACACTATTTTAAACACAATTACAGTTAAAAATAGCTCAATTTGTTTTTATTTAAAAACAATAATTTCCATTTTAGTCTTTTAAAAACACAGAATAATTAGGAATTATTAACCTGATACACACAAGTAAGTGAACTTTTTCTTTTTGCCACCAGTCTTGGTGATTTGAATGGCAGCCAGCAACCTCTCATTGTTTGGTGTGAACAGCTCCCTCAGTGTCGACTTGATATCGGCCATTGTATAAAAATATTTACTTGCTGCAAGAAAACCGTGTTGAAAACATGTCTACAAGTAAACTTTTTAAGCACTGTAATTAAATCAAATATCAGCAGAAACTCTAAAAATAACAGTTAAAATATTGAGAAAAAAACTTGAACTTTATGATACTTACTTAAAATATAGTTTTAGGATTTTATTGTCAATAATTTTATTTAATATCTCAATTTTTAGTTAAAAGATAATTTATTTTCTTAGTTTGCTTAAGTTACTAATCTTGTTTCTAACAAATATAAAACTTATTTTATATTCAAATACTATATAATACATAAAGTTACTATGTTTACTTGTATACTGATATTTAATAAACTTACAGCAACTTAATGTTCATTATAAAGTTTTATAAAAGTCAGAGGAATTAAATAAACTTGCCATAATATTTTTTTAATTTTTATGTGTCTTAGTACTTAACGCTTACATAGATTATTTGTAGTTGATTATTTTAAGTACATAAATCTTTATTATAAGCATTATTTTATTAGTATTATTTTTATTAGTTATACAACCATAAAATATAAAGTTCATAAGTCTGCATAACCATTTTAACAAGCTTTGAACATAATCTTAAACATTTGAAACATTTTTTTTGATAAAATATGAAAAAAAGTAAATTTTACAAGTAAAGAAACAAGCATTTAAATTTTATTAAAAATTTTTTTTTTCAGTAGTATAACTAAGATAATACAGTATTATAAAAAAAAACAATCTTTAATATCATTTTAAAATGAGCTACATTTTCCTGGACTGTTACTATTTTTTAAGCTAATATATTTAATTTCAAATAAAAACTATTCTTTATATAAGCTCAAAAATATGCAGACATACTATTTTAAGCTGCATCTAAAGTAACTATTTTGTTTTGGTTTTTTTTTTGAGACCATTTAAGCCTTACCTCACTTACACCCAACTTTGTAGCATGGGATTTATAGACAAAAGAGTTAATCATGCTCACAAATAACATTGTATTTATTAAATTGTAATAGATACTAACATATTCTAACAAGTTATTTACATACAAACTTTATTTGTCTTGACAAACTTAGGTACTGATTATTTTTTAAATGGTAATTTATAAATGTTAGAACTTTTACTTATTATTTTTATTTTTTCTTATCATATATAATGGATATCTCATTACACTTTATAATCTGGTTATTGTAATGAAAACTTTAAAGTAACTTACTTAAGCGTTCAAACGTTAAAGAGAAACTAACACCTAAGAGAATAAAAGAGGACTAAAAGAAGCCCATCTCTCTTGGCTTTTATAACAAAATCATACAATAAGTTACATGATCTACTGATGCAAAATAAGAACAGTTAGACTTAAGAGAAAACTAAGAGTTTGATGCAACAACATCATCAGCTTTTGAGTAGAGAAATTCAAACCACAACCTTTCTTGCAGCAAGTACTAGTATCAACATGTAGTTTTCATAAACAGACATTTGTAATATTTCATTGTTAGTTTTATGTAAAGTTTTTGTTTGTTAATTTTATTTCTTCAGGGTTGCCACTCTTTGAGCCAAAAATTTTTCCTGAGTGACCAGAAACTTACCTGAGTATCCTTAAACTTCCTGAGTTTCCTTGAGTTTTTTTCAAATCCTTAAAAATTCTATTATTTGTTAAGAAATGACAATGTTAATTCTAAGAATATTTCAGAACTAACCACAAGGCCAAAAAAATTTAAATAAGCATTAAAAATAAATAAAATTAACTTTTATGAACAAAATATTGAAAATTGTTTAATTAAATTTCATTCTAGATCTATAAAATTTCCCTGAGATTTAGAAAAAATTTTTAAAATTTCCCTGAAATTTTTTTTTTAACCAAAACTGCCCTGAGTTAAAAAAAGAATCAAAATTCCCTGAGTTTCCCTGATATTTTCTATAACTTGAAACTTCCCTGAGTTTCCCTAAATTCCTTGAGTGTGTGGCAACCCTGTTCTTTTATAAATTATATATTCCAAGTAGTTAACTTTTCACTTAAAACATACATTTTGTAGTATACTTTTTTGAGATATCATGTATAAGGTTTTAATCGAATTCAAAGTACATTTTAAAGTAAAGTTTTTATTGTTACTTTATTCATAAATTTGTGTTTATTATCACTTTGTGTGTGATTCTTTGCATTGTTAGTGGTGTATCATTTAATGTTCTTTAATAATAACCAAAACACTCATTTGTTGAGCCTAGTTTGTATAAGCAGCATATATAGTAGCTTTGATTATCATATGGATAAATTAATGTTTTTGTGGATGGTTTTATGGTTAACTGTGTGGATATATGGTACTTTATAACCATTTAAGTTTCTAATTTATAACTCATTTAATTAACCAACATTCTGTGTTGGTTTCACATGGTATTAAATTAGAACTGTTTTGAAGCATTTAAGATTTTTTATTTACATTATTTGTCCAGTACAGCCAGGAAGCCCAAAACATAGTGTGTTTTTATTTTAAGATTTTTGAAATCCCCTTTTTTAAGAAAAGTTAAAATAATTTTTATAGAGACAACTAGTGTAAAGTTTACAACTAGTAAACTGAAAAGTGATTGTGTTATTATTTTATGACTCAAAAACTACTAACTTTTTTTTTAACTTAAAAACTTATTTAAGTATTACTTGTATAATAATTAAAACAAGTACAGGCTGAAATTATACTTTTTTAATAAACGAGTTTTTAGCAATAATGTGTTTAACAAAAAAACATATACAAAGTTTATAAAATCTACATTTATATTTGTTAATTTCCTTATTTTGCGTGTTATTTTAGGGTAAAAAAATCTAACAATTCAAGTTACAACAAATCAAATAAAGCATTTCATTTACATTATTTTGTGATCTGACATTTAAATTTCAACAATTCAATTCTGACAATTAAGATTTTCAACAGTTTATAGTTGACAATTAAAAAAAATATATATACTTCGTACAAATAGATATATGAAACAAATTTAGGTATTTCAAAATATGTCATTTCAGATTGGAACTTTTTTAACTACGAAATTTGAATTATAACTTTAATTTAGCATTATTATTAACAAAACGTACATACTGCAATCAATAATGTATTTTGAAAAAAAAAACTTGCTAAAACCTGATAACAATTAAAACTTCATTTTAGGTAACTATAGAAAATCAGGCTACATCATGCGGTTAACTCAGTATTTTATCAGCTTAGTAGAATATATTAAAACTTGATTACTAAATACAAAAACTATTTTTTACTTATAACTTTTTTAAATGCATACAAAGTTTTATTCTTAACGTTTACATTTTTATTTTAAATAATTTTTGCCAAAAAAAGAGACAAGTATAAACTAATAAATAAAAAATAAGTATAAACAAAGACACATTTGTTTTTTATAATAATGATAATCGTGCTTTTTATGGTTCTTAAACGTCATAAAAAGTTTTGTGCACTTTTGTAAATAATTTTGCCACGTTTTTGAAAAAGAATATAAGTGCTTAAAGAAAATTTGACAGAATTATTTACCATCATAATAAATTGATTTAACTGTTTTGTTATCGAAAAACAATTTTAGACTGATCGTGTTCATTTGAATCAAATCTGAGCTGTTCTAATTGTTGTTTATATTATTTTTGCTAGTAATCATAAAATACACTCTCAGTTGTTTTTGTGAGCAACAAATACAATTCTCAGTTTTAGCTAAAGAATGAAATAGAAAATTATAATTTTTAGGGTTTTCTATATTATGATCAATTTTTTTTCATAATAGAACTTAATTATAAGTGAAGTGTCTTACGAGTAGAATTTTTTTAATTGTGAAACTTAACACGAAGAGTTATAATAAGTTAAGACGCACTTTTGTTGGTATCTACTTGATAACTTTAAATGCAATGTTGGACATTAATGTACACTGTTTTTCTGTTCACATTAATCGTCCAAATGTCGAAAACTTCATTTATTTATCATTTTTTATCTTTTTAATTCAGAATTTTCTTCTTTAATTTTTTTACCAACAAAAGAATACAAATATGCTAACTTATATTTTAAAGTTGCATATTAGACCTTTTGATTGAACTTAGTTAGCACACATGAAACAATGTAATTTAAACAAAAAGATATCTGTTGACATGTCACGGAACTATCTTAAAGAAGTTTGAAACAAAGTACGGATAATTAAAGTGATAAAACGAAGAAGATTACTGTCACTCGAGCATTTTTTGTCATCTTTATTAGCTAGAAAAAACACTGCCAGAAGCGAATTTTTGTCTTAGCCTATTTCGACGTCGACTCAAATCGTTTAACGAAAAAAAAAGTAAAGGTCTGCACGCCTAGTGGTTCATTATTAGCTGATTATTCAAACCAGTTATTGAGTGTCTTCAATCTGTAGTTGTCATGTTAACCACTTCTACTTACTATTGTTATTTGTTTACAATTGTTTTAAACGACTAAGATTGCGATCACGACATTAACTCGAATTAACTACGACAACATAAAGAATTAAATACAGCTAGAGTAATTATCATCAGCACACCAAAATGTATTAACTGCAAGAAGAATTTCTAGTTAGTTAGTGCCTGAAAGCGCAGAAAATCAATTTTTAATTTGTTTCGTAATAAAGTTAATCTTTGTATTCGATAGCGTAGATTTAGTTTTGATTTTACAATTTAATGTGTATAAAATTATTCAAAAATGCTAAGTTTATAAACACCCAGGACCAAGAGGTTGTGTGTTAAAATAAATTGCATCAAAACTTCAGCTGTTGGCAGTCAAGGCTCGACGGAGAGGCAGTTTATCAGGAGAACGAAGACGTAGTAGTTTGGATTAGATAACAATGGTAGAATTAAGATTTTTAAGATTGGAAAACTTTGTTAAACTCTTTCAATAAAATATAAATTAAAAGCTTAGCGATAGTTACTTCAAAGCAGGGTTTGGTTTTGACAGTTTTGACAGGTTTCCTGGGGCATAAAAAAAATTAAAAAGATTAAGTTTAAATAATTACTTTGTAAAAATTTAAACACTTTGTTTGACTAGAAACTTGACAGATTTTCATATATTTTGTATTTTTTTGTTAAAAGTTAAAATAATGAGCGTTAAATAATTTATAACATTTAAGCATTAATAAAAGTTTTATATTTTTCTGGAATCAAGTATATAAATAAAATTTACTTGTAATGTCATAATGAATTCATAATTTATGAGAGTTTAGATGTAAAAAGAAGCTCTGTACTATATTGCATAAACTTTTCTATAGGTTATCATTTTTCATTGTTTTAGAACTAGGAAGTAAAATTTTTCGAGTAGTAAAAAAAAATTGTTAACTATAGTATAATCTCACACGTCTTTTGTTATGGTATTTTTAAAGCAATGTTTTATTTTGTGATTAAAATGTTCAGGTTATAAATAAAATTCTTCTTATAGTAATTTCAAAATTGATCAATGACAATGTTGTTTTAACTACTCGACCACGAACCAACAGTTTTAGTTGAATTTTGTAATTTTTTATTTACTTTTATTTCGTAATATTTTTACTAATTTTATCCTTTACAACTACTTTAAAAGTACTATACAACTAAATTATTTGTTCTAGAACGTATAATTTGTTTCGGGTAAAAAAAAAAGTACTATTAAAGAATCAATATTCGGAACAACTTGTTCAAACTAGAGTAAATAATTTTGTGAAACTCATAAAATAAATAACTTAACTTTTAAGTATAAGCAAAAACAAATACAGGTAAAAACTTTGACATCTATCGAAGTTCGTATTTTACAACTGGTTATTCAGGAAAATGCTTGGTAAGATTTCTAAAACGAAAAAGTTTTTAAAAAAGACGGTAAAAAAATAAGACCAGCTTATACCACCAAGAAAGTTTCTGAATAATTCGACATGAAAAGCAAGTGTTATGAAATATTTGACGCGAATATCATGTATAAGTATACTTTCTCTATAGACCAGATCACCTCCTATATTGAGGAGACCTCGCGTAAAATTTTTACAAAAACTGCTGACCACAAAGGAAAGGACAAACGAATTGCTATTTTTTAGCAATTAAACCATTGATTAAAATGTCAAATCAAAAACTCGTTGCAAGTGGTATTTAAATATAACTGTTTTGTTTTATATTCAAATTTAGTAAATACTTAATGTCCATTAACACTACATATAAATGACTTAAATGGTTTTTCTGACTTAATTATTTTAAATATTATAAGCTCATTAGGAACTATTTTAACTTTATCAAAACTCAATTACTTTTTTTTAAAACTTAATCATGAATAATAAAGTTGCCATAATTTTTTTTTTTTTTTTTTTGAACAAGCATTTCTTGGGTCCTAAGGGGCGATTCCAAATATCAGGGGCAAAAAAGTAAATGGTTAAGTAACAAGTAAATAGCAATATCTAACAAAAGTAACAAAATGAGTTTGCGAAACCTTGAATTAGATATCAAAAGTGCTATGGTTCTCTATACTTAACCCGTCAAGCGTCTAAAATAGACACGTAAATTTTGAAAACTGTAAATTTTAGAATATAAACTTTTAAGAAAGTTTCAATTATAATGACCTTGTTTTGAAAACAGCTTCACTTTTACGAAAACTGGGGCCAAAGTTTTAATTTTGTTACTAGTATAGTTCTAGTCTGAACAGTGATACTTTTTTTTAAGAATTTTTAAGACTTAAATCTAAATTTATCTTTAATCTTTATTTTTTATATCTTATATAAAAAAAAGAAATTAAACAACTTAATACTTTCATAATAACCTTTAATAGTAAATTAATGATCTTATGTAGATAAAGGTTAAAGATATAATATCAATAAGTTTAATTTAATTGAATTAAAAGTAATAAAATGTTCCTTGTTAATGTCATCATTTGAAAAGCTTATCAATTTATCACTATAAAAAGATTAAAAAATGTTTAAAAAAGTATAAGTATGTAAAAATCAACATAAAGTGTTTTATTTATTGAAGCTTAGTGTGCAGTACAGTTGTAATGAAAAGTAGCCAAGTATAGCTTTTGGTAAATTTATAACCAATAATGTTCAAAACAGTATTATTTTTTTTAATCAAATAATGAATATGCTTTGTATATAATAAAAGTTTATTTATAGTACTTTCAAATTATAGTTTTATTGTTGCTCAACCATTACAGGTAATAAAAAAGCTTAGTTACTCTTTCATTTATTAACTCAAAAATATCTGAGTTTGTAACCAAAATATCAGTAATGATAAACCTAACTTTTCAGTCTTATAATCTATATGACTAGTTCAAAAGTCATTTTCTTTGATTTATTTACTTTGTCTTTGATATTAAATTGCTTAAAAAAGTCTTTCAAATGTGTTATTTTATGTTACTACAAATTTATAAAAACTGCAGGTTATTTTACTTAAATAACACTATGAGTATACCTATTCACTACAACGATGTGCAGTTGAATCCTGGTAACCAGCCCGGATTGGATCCAACTTTTCCCGACAACAGTTTGAACCAACAACCAGCTTATGATCAAACAGCTATTGGTCTAGATGGTGACGCACAGGTATTAAAACAGATATATATTTATTTAGTTTATGTTTAGATAAGATAAGAAAAAAAGTTTTATCTTTTATGTATACTTTCAGACAACCGATATACAAGATCTACTTAATGCTGCTCCCCATGCCGCTAATCAAAATCCAAATGTCGATAAAAGGATATATGATGCTAACTTCAACTTTCCCAACGACAGCAAAACCGGAGTAAACTTCAGTAAAGATGTAAATCAGTTTGACCCAAACGACTACAATAATATGCAGTATGATTTGCAGTACCAACAGCAACAATACAATAACAACTATGCTCAACAAATGCAGCAACCTTATTTAAACTACATGCCACAGTCACAACAGCATCAGAGCAACCAGTATGCCAGTCATGGTAATCAACCCCGTGGTGAAGGTTTGTTCAGCTGCAAGTTTACATTTTTACTTAGACGTATGTGATAATAGAACAGCAATTTTTAGGATATTTTCTTTGAGCTTGAAAAATTTTTAAGAAAGCGTTTTAATAAGTGAAAAAACATTTTTAATTAACAGAGAGAAAAGAAAGAGCAGCCAAGTTAACACATGAACAGAAGAAAGAAAATGATGTTAGTAGTTTATAGTCTTATAAGTTAATTTAATTGATAATCACATAGTATTTATACACAACTCAATTATCAATTATAAAATTAACAGTATCATTTCCTTTTATTAATATAAAAGGATGTAATTAAAAATGTTAATGGTAGTAACCTTTTTCTTAAAATTTAAACAGAAAAATTTAGAAAAGGCTTCAAACAATTTACTTAGCGATGAAGAAAAATCGGGTAGCCCTGAAAGCAGTAGAAAGTAAGCTTGTTTGTAAAATAATAAAAAAGATCTTTAAAAGCAAATAGTTTTAGCAATATTCAAAACATCCTAATAAAGTTTATAACCCCATTTACCTGAGGTCTGACAACTCAAGTTTTACTACATTATTGATAAAACAACAAACTATTTAACACGTGTAAAACTATTTAAAGGAAAAGGGTCACACTGACGAGTACGCAGAAAAACCACCTGGAGCGGTTTTACTCGAGAATAAAGTATCCCATGGTGGATCAGTTGGAAAACCTCGAACGACTGACAGGACTTCGCAAGGATAAAGAGCTCAAGGTTTGTGCTTCTGGTGGTTGCAAAAAATAATATGTGTTTGTGATTATATTTTAATTAAATAAGTTAACAAAAATAAGTATTTTGGAACAGTATCCGAATTTTCAATTATTATTTTGTGTAGACTTATCGGTTTTTACCTGTATTGTTTTCAAAAACATGTCTAAGTCTTCGTAGTTGTATATAAATATAGAAAAAAATTTTAGGTTAACTAAATCACTTTCCACAGAGCCCACTTGAAGGGCTTTTAAAAATTTTATTAAGAATTTTTGAATTTAAAAAGAACAGTACTCATTTGTCATAAAAAATCTTTTTTTTAATCTTCAGCTGTAGTTCGAACTGAATTGCACACTGATAAAAATTAATACAAAAACTGTACAAAAACAATAAACAATGTGACGTAATTTTTAAATTTTGGATAGGACAAACTTCAAATATTCTAAAATAATTTCTTTGGTGATAAAAAGAGCATAGCCTACGAAAGATAGTAAATAACCCTCTGTGTAGGCCGTGCTTAAAAGTATCAACTGCCGTTGTGTATGCGTTGAAAAAAGAAGATTGCTTAAAAAAAAGGAGTGAGTTTATATCGTCTTGTCGACATATGAAAAAGCTCCTCTTAAAATCCTATAAGTTTCAAAGTATGTAATGTTACAGTCACTTTTTTGTAGTTTTGTTAATTTTGTTGTTTGATTGGAATGAAGATTAATTTTTGCACTAAACATTTCTCCTCTACAAAATATAATAATCACGTCACATTGTTTTTTTTTTATAACTTTTGTTAATGTTTAGCAAAGTGCAATTCATTTCGAACTAAAGCTGAATATTAAAACAACTTAATGTTTTTATAAATCATGTGTACTGTTCTTTTTAGATTTGAATCTTCTAAATAAACTGTATGTATACATATATAGTCTATTGCGTATATGTGAATTTTAAAATGACAGTAAATATGTTTCAAAATAACATCAAAATTGTTTTTAATCTTCATCTGTAGTTCGAATTGAATTGCAATATGCTTAACATTTATACAAAAATTACACAAAAAACACCATATACTTATACTTTTTGTAACTAGTAGTACTCATTACTACTAGAAAAACTAAGTTAGACATTTAAACTAAACTTAATAAGGAAAGATCATTAGACGGTACTCTCTTTTAATAAATTGACTAAACAAATAAATAATCAACTCAACAAATAAATGACCAAACACTTAATTTTATTTTTTTTGCAGTCGTGGTTCCAAAACAGACGCAGGAAGGACAGAAAGAACGGTATTGAGATAAACAAGGGGTTTGTTGTTGACAACATGGGTATGTATGGGATGCCCCATAACAGTGGAATGTACCACGATCAAAGTAGTTAGTTTTTAAATCGTAATTGCTTAAATTTGTGTTGTAAATTACTTCAATTCTCACGATCAGTTGTTTTAAATTTTTAAATGATCTGCGATTCAATTTAAACTTATATACACATTAGGCCGAAAAGAACAAGTTAGTTATTACTTAACTCTTTTTTTAGGTATGAAGTTAAATTATTTTAGTTACGGGGTATTTAAAAACTAAAGTTTTTCTAAAGAAATGTATCATTAAAAGACACCTTAGATTTCATTTTTAAATTTAAATAATTTCCCAGCACAACTATAAACATTATGCGCAGTAAAAAACTGCACAAATAGTATTAAAAAAAGGTTAACTAACTAGTAATGGGGTGATACCTAATACAAACAATTACTTTTTGAATTTGTACCAAGCGGACGACTAATGTCATGAGTTTAAGACTTCATCTTTAACATAAATATACTAATATTTCTTAATATTCAAAATGTTCATTAAACCCAGCTTGCCAGTATCAACAAAACAACCCGATGGCACAAAATCCTTACACTTATGGATCATCACACAACCCAATGCCTGCTGTTAGTTTAGTTTCTAAATATGTACTAACGCTTAACAAAGTACTTTCTAACTTAACGTAAGTACACTGAAAGTTAGTTTCTTAAATACAGATTCAATAAATCCTTCAAAAGACAAAAGTTTTCTTTACAAATGATTTTTTTAACAAACCCAATAAGCTTTTTTTTTCGATGTTTTTAAATAAATCAATAAAAAGTTACAACTCATTGCTCAGCCCAGTGCTTCGAACACGAGTTATCCGAGTGGTTTTCAGGGAAACTACACTCAAATGTTGAACGACCAGCAACTAATCCCTGTGAACGAGCGATTGGATGTGAAGCCAAAACTTAACATAAGTTATGGGGCTAAAAGGTTTTGTTATAATTTTGTTTAAAGCTACTTTTAATTGAGATGAAAGTTTGAAAAAAGAATTTTTCAAAGCCTATATTTTAATTTATAAATACCATATAACTGTTCAAAATAAGTTTTAATTGTTTGCTAACAAAAGATCCTAGTGAAGTAACTTCACAAGTACAACAGTCGGATTTAATATTAAGTATTTTACCTATTAATAACTATTATCTGTAGAAAATATCTTATTTTAATGAAAACATGTATACACCTACTTTATTCTATGCTTCTATTCTCTCATTACAGTAATTATTTTTTTACAGAACCCAGTTGAAGTGTGTTGATTCGTTGACACACAGAAACATGTTGGTAGAATAAAGGAAGATTGCTGTATAATTTGTTTTTAAATACCATATATATATTTTTCAAGTTTTTATTTTCTTCAATACAGAGAAAACTTGAAAAGTAATTAATTATTATATAGAATTTTTTTAATTTTTCCAGGCAGCGCATCAACTTCACTTCTCACCAGTTAGACGTGCTCGTCAATCATTACAAAAACATAAACACGAGACCGACGCATGACGAGTTCGACCACCTCTGTTGCGTCACAGGACTTCCTGAAAAAAACGTCAAGGTTGATAACTGTCGATGTAGTTAACTTAATTAAAAACTTGATGATAAAAATTCGATTTATTAAACAATATATTATATCATACGTTGTAATTCAACTAAAACAAGTACATATATAATTGTAAAATATAAGTTTGTTTGACCAAAAACTGTTTTTATGTGCCTTAAGATCTATTCTAAAATAGCAAGAAAAAACAACATTTTTACTTTCAGATTTGGTTCAACAATCGCAGACAAGAAGAAAAAAACAAAGAAAGGCAAAGAAATGACTAGTATTGTTTTTAACTTCAAGGATAGATGGTTAAAAAGACATTTATTTAATTGATGTTTGAGTATTAAGTATAAATTCTGAAACGTTTTTTTTATATTTTTTTATAATGGAATTTAAGTAAACTTAATTTTTTTCTGGGTAGTTTCTAAAATACTCAAGTTACGTTTGAATTGAGATATTTAAAAATTCTCAAGCAAATCTTGTGCTTTTAAACAAATTATATTCTCTCAAAAAGGAGAAAATGCAAAAAGTATTAGAACTTTATAATTTAAGTGTAATTTTTTTTGATGAAATTTAAAGTGTTATGTACATCTAACTAAATAAATTTTTTGGCTTATTTTTACTTAATTGAGTTAGCAAATTTAATAATATTTTTAACTACATTAAGCTATATCTAATTTCATGCATTTTAAAAAAATAAAAGTTTTCTCTTGAGTAAAACAAATAAACCGTATAAATAAAAAGTACCTAATCTATATTTAATATATGTTTTTCTGTGTATTTTTTATTCATAATATTTTGATACTTTTAAAAAGGTATGTAGAGCTAAGTTTTCGTATAAATGTTTATTTGATTTTTTTTAAACGGCTATTTAAACTTTTTCATTATACTTGTCAGATAATTATTGAATAAATTATATAAAAGCAAATCATGTACAAAGATAGACAAAAAATTAACTTAAGAATAGCATATATATGCTTCTTTTCGATCTATTTATAACATAGTTTTTGACCAATTAAAAAAAAAAAAAAAAAAATTTCTTCCAAAGATCTGAAAACAAAACAAAGTTACAAAATTTTAAAACTTGATTTACAAACTCCACAAAGTTCGTATTATAGTTGTATATAGTATAGAAAAAGTATAAATGTGAAGTTCATATAAAAATTAAATTTTGTTTATTTAGCCTTTACCACATTCTCAAATATCAATTAAGAACATTTTTACAAAAAATAATTAATTGTAAGTAAACTTAAACCTTAAAACTTTTAGTGATTTTTAGTAATGTATAAAAAATTGTGAAGAAATTCTGAACCTTCTCAGGATAAAAAAATGAATTTAATAAATAAAAAAATAAACTTTCTTACTAACGCTAAAAGTATAGACTTGATTTTTTTTGATTTTTTTGTAAAACTTTTAATTGAACTTTTATTCTCTTCTTAAACTGAATTCGTTATTTTTTACTCAAAACTATCCTTTTCTTTCCAATTTTGTTAACTTTTTTATACATGTACAAAATTTAACAACACTATTTTTCTAAGTCCGTTTCTAACTGTGTTGCCTAAAAAGTTTAAATACATAAATATTGTTCTAGTTAAGATAAAATCCTAAGTAGTTTATAAACATTTTTTTAATAAAAAGCTTTAAATATATGTTTTTTTTACTGTTTAAACCTTAATTTTAAATAGTGAATCCTTATTTAAACACTTTAACTTACAATTCCGATAAAATTATATATGACTTCTGTTTTTCAATTGATAAGTTAGAAAAGTAAGTTTTAAAAAACTCAGTATAATCAACTTATAGCCATTTAGTAAGCTATCTGCTTATACGACCAAATAATAAGCTTCGAGATATTATATACTAAAGAAAATGATAAATTAAACCTTTGCCTTATTTATCATTACAAAAATGTAGCGTACTAAAATTAATAAGAGCTGAGGTGAATTTTGAAAAGTATAAATATTATTCCACATAATGTATATTTTAAGCAACATTTAAAATTAATACAGCTGATAGAAATGTTAAGATAACTGTAAATGCTTTCATTTTTCGAGGAATTATTTCTATTTTAAATAAAAAGAGTCTTAGTTATTAGTTTCCACTTATAAAACTAGATTATAAAGTTTTGGTTTAAAATATTTTTAAATATCTTATTAAAGTATTTAAGTATTTTAGAAGTCAGTTTCAATAATTTTTGCGAAAATGTGAAAATACTCCAAATACTATAATAAAAACCGAAAAATTGAAAAAAAAAATTTTTTATTTAAAATTACTTTTCATTAAACTAGTGCGCTTTCTTACCATAACAAAAAATACGAGATTGACTCGTGATAATTTATAAAACTTTTTGGAGTTGATCATTTTTAACCCGCGATCATTAATAACCCAAATAATCTCTAACTCGGTAATTTCTAAAGCGATCGTTTCTTACTCGATCAATTCTAATCCAATTATTTCTAGCCCAACAATTTCTCACCCAATCATATCTAACCCGATCGTTTCTGACCCTATCTAACTTGATAATTTCTAATCCGTTAAATAAAAATTTGTTTGTTCTTATATTTATATTTTGACTTCATTCGTCACCATTATTGATGTTAGTACTTAGTTTCCACGACTCAGAACAGGATTTTGTCGGGTCCTTCATGTATATTGAAGAAAATAGGAACGGGTTTGTTTAGCACGAATGGTCACTTTTGCACGGAGTATTTTTTTTCAAAAGTAGTCAGATTTGCACAAATTGTAAATTTTGCACGGAAGGTCAATTTCGCACGAGTGGTAGTTTTGCGCAAAGTCATTTTTGAACGGATAATTTGTTTAAGCTACCGTTACAATCGTCAGTTGTTGCTCACCAAATTGGCAGAAAAAGAACCACTTAATTGGCGATCAAGATTATTGGTTAGGGGTAACATGATAGCAAAAAAAAATAAATAAATAGTTATATGCAAATAAACTGCAACCGAGGGGTAACCGTAATAGTAAAAAACAAAAAATAAAATTAAGTTAAAAGTGTAATACGGCGCTAAAATGACGCTGTACAAAAATGTCCTTTCGTTCATTTCTGAAAACTACCCTTTTTAAACGGATAATAAAATACTTTGTTACAGAAAAAAAAGTTATAACATTCAATAGCTAGCTTAAAATATTCAGTTCCTCGATTTTTTTAACTAGAAGGTTAATAATAGATTGGAGCTGAATTATACTTTACATGATGTATAAAAGCATGGTCAACTTGACAATATCCTTTTTCATTTAAACTTTTATAGAACAGATTGTTGAAACGAATTTTCTGAGTCTTCTCGGCGGTTTTGAAATTTGTGTTAAATAAAAAGACTAATGTAATTTTCTATAATATCTCTTTAAGTTTTTTAGGCTATTAGTCTTAAATTCTATTATGGTACTGATTATTATGTTGCAAATGAAAAAGAGTTGTTCAAATAATTATTAATTTTTTAATAAGTCTAGTTTTTACAGTTTTGTTTATATTGGAACACATTGTTTAAAAATGAAACTTTAGCTGTAGTGCTGTAATACAGTTTTCTTGTTACTTTAAATATTTATAAAGTGTTTCTAACGTTCAAATAAAAAGCTTATACGTTTAAGAAAACGTTTGATATTAATTTAAACTCTAAACTATTTTATAAGAGTGTAGTTAGCATACATGTTTTGATGTTCCAATAAAATTGAAGTAGAACACGTTAACAAACTAATATTTGTTCTAAACGTAAATGATAAACTTTAATTAAAATATTTTACAAAGTTTATCAAAAACACTAAAATTTTTATAAAAAGTATGGAGTTCAATAATTACAGCATTTTACCAGAGGTTTTAATTTTCTAAATACAAAAAACTAGCTTTCCTCTCAGCTCTTATAGAACTAAGTTACATTGTAATAAAGTTTTTCTCAAGCAAAATAAAGCGTTAATAAAATAAATGTAATATCACAACTTTTAGTCTGACGCCGTACAACTTTATACAAATCAATTGTTTTCAAATTGATGCTGTCAAGCAAAATTTCCAAAAATAAACAAGAAATTTAGTATTCTATCTGCTAAGTACACACTTATTGGCTGTTTTTAAATCTATTTGATTCATATATATACAAATTTAAATCAAAAATATTGCCGCTACTAATCGAGTATGACAATTAAAATTATGAAAAGTTGTTTAAAATTTTAAAAGAATTAAAATTAAAATAAAATATTTAATGTGTTTTATAATTCTATTTGTATTTATATAATTTGTTTTTATAAAATATTATAGTTTCTATTATATATTAAGTTTCATTTATGAAAAATGACTTAAATAAAAAAACGTTAAAATGATTTCCTTTCAAACCTATTTATATTTTCTCCTTTATTTTTAGACTAGTTTTAGATCAAATTACTTATCTTATACTTTTTTATGGTTCGTTTAAAACTATAAGTATTGACACTGAGAGAGAAATAAGGAGAGTTGTTCTTTTTTCTTTGCTAAAAGTTGCTGATTCAACTGCTTATTATGTTTTGTTTGTTATAGTGGTAGTTTGTTAAAGTTTGTATGTTTGTTTTTTTAGTTTATCAATAATTTACAAAGCAAGCTAAAAAAAAAAGAACAAAAGTTGTATAGAATTGAATTTATATTGGACATAATGATCAAAAGAAAAATTAAATGTAGAAGTTTAACAACTTTGTTTTATTTTTGCCTTGTGGAATGTGAAAGTTTACATTATGAACTAATTTTAGTGAGTTTTGTTAGATTTCATGAAACTATGGTTTGGCTACTAAGTTTTAAACTTTTAATTTTTTACTAATAAAACTTAGTAGTAGTTCTATGAAAAATAGTTTAGTGTAACACATGTTAAAACTATTATTTTATTTTTAAACATTCAAAACTAACTATTTTAAAAGAATCACAAAATTATATACACTTTTTCTTTTATGTTAACAGTAAGGTAAAAAAATGATGGTTCTTAAACAAAGAGTGTGTGAAAAATTTTTGTTAAATGCTAAAGTTACACATCATAAATATTAGAATATAAAAAGTCACTATTTTATAAACACTGGATAGATTTACAAAAACCTCTAAAAACTAACAAAAAATAATGTTTGTTAATAACTAAGTTGCTAAATATAGAATATTGAAGTTTTGAGTTTTTAAATGTTTACTTTTTAATTTGTTTTCTAAGAAAAGATTGTTTGTTGAAAAATATAGTAATAACTAATAATTATGAAATCTATTATTGTAGTACACTAATTAAATTGTAGTTAAAAACGCATTATTCACTTCATTAGTTTACCTTGAACTTAATTACTTTTACATATTTTATAAATATTTTAAATCGGTTTCGTTTTAGGCTTCATATTGTTGTAATTTGTTAAAAAGGTAACAGGTTAACTAAAAATCTCTTGTTTAATCTTTTTATAAAAAAATTCTTTTGTTTACCAGTTTGTTTTAGCAAAATTTCTCACTTATAAAAAACAAAAATTAGCATTAATACTTTACAATTGCTAACTTATAGCTGCATATCAGCAAAGTAATTTTTAAACATTTTAATTAAATTTACAATTTTAAAAATTGCCCGAATTTTAGACTAAAAATTAGATCATTCTTTTATGACTACCTTGATTTAATATATTTGAAACTTAACTGCTAGTATTAACAACTGATGTACAAGTAGAAACTTTATATTAGAATACTGTTAAAGTTTTAAATATTAATGTAAACTAAGTATTTTTTTCAACAAACCATTTAACACTTCTATAGAAGTTTTATGTATAACTCTTTTTTTGTTAAAACTAATATAAAACTAAGTACCGCATGTGTAGGTAAATGGAAGCCAGCTGTAAAATTTTGCAAAACATGTTTACCTGATTAGAGAAAATAAAATTTTTAGTCAAATAGCAAATTTTCACTTATTAACTTTTGTGAATTTTAATTGTTTTGAAAAATAAACACATAGTAATAATTTTGTTTAGTTTAACGTTTATTTTTTATAAATAAGCAACTTAAAAAAAAGTTATGGTAACCAGTAAAAGTTTAATAAAAGTAGGTTAATACTTTATATTTACCAAATAACTTAGTAGTACATAGAATAACTTTAAATATGTGAATTTGAAGTAAAATTAATATAGACATAATCACTAAAAACACTCAAAAGTTTAAAGAAAAAACGTACAATTTGTATGAGGTTTATAATAATTCTTTTATAGTTGTAATCCAAAAAAAGTTTTTTGTTATCTTTCGCACGTAGGGTGTGGTTGGTCTGATGGACCAGGTTGGCTACGGCGCGAAGAGTGTGGGTCAACACCCCTTTTGTTGATTCCGCTGTCTATGTTGCGCTGGCTACAGCGAGTTTCGGGGTTGTTGACCTTGTCTAAGGCATGATGTATGTCCTCTTTAGAGAACATACTATCCTTTTTGATGGGCTTGGCTCTATTACTCATTATGCTATACCCACTATATACTATATAATAGTTAGGTATGGCCCACTAGTTATTTAATTAAATTTAGATATTTTAGATATTTAGATATTTTAGATATTTTAGATATTTAGATTAATCAAATTTGGTTTGTAAATTTCAGAGATTATTAAGAGCACCAAAAAGCAGCTTGCTTCTTAACTAATTATCCACAACAAAGCTTATTTATTCAATTTTGTATAACCAATTTACAGATAATTTCAATATAATGATCTATTAACACCAAGGTTTAGTTATTTAAATTTATGCAAAATCAAAAGTACAATTAACTACAATTTTATTTTATCAACAGCAGAGTTTATTCAAATTTATGCAAACCACAGTAAAATTAACTTCAATTTAACTAATTTAGAAATTTCAATTTAAGAGACAACTAGAAAATAATAGATTAATGACAATACTCATAATTTAGCACCAGGAAGTTCAGCTTGAGCTTTTTCAAATCTCTCATTTAAAACTAAAGGCGGCAAAGTTAACAAATTAATAAAAAACCCCTAATTAGAGAAAACTCTTTTGCTAAATTTAATTTTTAGCCAGAGGCGTTACATTTTCCCCCCTTATTAAACATTTTTAGAATTTTAACTTAGGTTTTTTAGATAAATATTAGTTTTAAGGTGTTAAACGTTTGTTAAACTGAAAAAAACTTTAAATATAGTCCAGGTGAAAACCATTATACACTAAAGCACTCAACTTAGAGATATATAAGCATGCAACATAAGTTTATAACTTTCTTTTTGTAATTTACATGTAATAAACAGAAATAATATTTTAAGAGATACTTATGATCATCAACTTTATGTGCTAAAACGTACTTGCATATAACAACATTTTTGAGCTAATTCAAAATCTGGATTTAAACACTCTACTAGCTATTTTTAAAGTAAAATTAAAACTATAAGTATTTAAATGTAGTAAATGCTTAAGACACTTTTTAAGTGTGGTAAAAATGCTTTTTTTACAAAATAAAAAAGAAATTCTAAAGAAATTGTAAAGAAAAGACTTTTTTAAAATATAAATTTACAAGTTCCTAATTACAATCATGAGTCAAAAGCTTGTTTAAAAGTCAGTGTTTACCGTTCATGATGATGATTCCTTACTCTTACACTGGAGGTTGAGGCTCGGCCTCTTCTTACTCGCCTTCTCCTCCTCTTCTCTGGTTGCTCCAGCTGCGGCCGCTCTTCTTGTAGCGGTTCTCCCGGAACTCTGGCGGGAAGTTTGGCTCCACTGACGTCCTTCTCCGCGAATTAATCGCTGGCGACCTGGCGTTGTTCACCATCGCCATCAACGCCAACGGATTTGAGGGTCTGCTTGACATCATCAGCAGACGGGTTGGCATTGCCCTCATGGGATTCGAAGATGTGCTGCCATGTATGCATTTCCAGACGAATCGACATCGTCACTACCATTCTGCTGTACGTAGTGGCAGCTTGTTAGTATTAGAATGGTTAATTCTGAGGTCTCTGGGGTGTGGCAGTTCGACTTACCCCACCAAACTAAATGAGTGAAAGTTACTGAGCCATGATTTTTACAATTTGCTTGGCAAGCTTTCCCAGTGCTAAACAGGAGACAACCAAAACTCAATGCAATATAGAAAATTTTAGATTGTTATATACAATATCACACAGTACCTATTTTAGCTAAGATAATTACAAAAAAAACATGTCTATAAGATACCAATTTTTAATGGTTGTACAAATAAATATAAAATCAAAAACCCCATTAATTTTAAAATTAAAAAAATTCTTAAAGTTAAGTCATTTAACAGTAATATAAACAATGCAAGCAGCTTCTAGGTGTTGTACAAAATAATCAGTGAAAATCAACTGTTGCTTATTTGAATAAGCCCTTAAGTAGTATTCATCTAAAAAGTACCAAATATCTTTCTATGCTTGTACAAAAAAACACCAGGTCTCCTGGCTTTGACCATGGCAGGCTTGTAATTATCCAATATTATCTCGAGCTCGTAGTTGTGTTTTGGCTTTGCGTGGTAGGTTGGCTTCCTGGTAATTTCAGGGAAGTCCATTAATAGTCTTTTGCATTTTTCTTCTAACGGAGTCGTATTCTTACCACCCAGATTGATGTGGTTGACTGAAGCGACTATAGGGGTGGGCAACTCAGCAGGTGCGAACAGTCTAGCTGATTCGTTTGACCCCATCTTGCATAGTTGAGAGGTAGATGGCAGGATCGCTAGTTCGTTCTTTCTTAACAGGTCCATGCCAATAATGCCAAAGTGGCGTGATTCTTGAGTAACCCAGAACAAGTGGTTGATGGGTTCCAAATTCCCCAATTGAAGTTCGACATCCGCGCTACCAATAGGGTGGGTTGTTTTGTTACCCAACCCTTGGATGGTTCCACTTTGTTTAGGAAAATATTTGTCTATACTGTTAGTCAATTCCTTCGGCAGGATTGAAATTTCGGATCCGCTGTCAACCAAAAAGATGACATTTGTGTTTGAATCCGCTACAAATAGTAGGCCCTGAGGGAGGTTCTTCGGTTTGGGTGCAGGGAATTTTTTCAGTTGAAATGTCCATTTTTCTACACTATTATCTTTGTTGTGATTGGTAGTGTTGAGAGATTTTTGTTGTGGTTCTGGCTGCGGTTGCGCTGACCGTTGGGACTGCCCGTTGTGGTGCTGGCTAAGGTAGCTCGGATCGTTGGCGCTTGTCGTGGAGGTGCTGGCTAAGGTGGCGCTGACCGTTGACGCTGGTCCTAGTGATGCTGGCTGTGTTTGCGCTGACCATTGGGACTGCCCGTTGTGGTGCTGGCTAAGGTAGCTCGGATCGTTGGCGCTTGTCGTGGAGGTGCTGGCTTCGGCGGCGCTGACCGTTGACGCTGGCCCTGGTGATGCTGGCTGTGTTTGCGCAGACCGTTGGGACTGCCTGTTGTGGTGCTGGCTAAGGTAGCTCGGATCGTTGGCGCTTGTCGTGGAGGTGCTGGCTTCGGCGGCGCTGACCGTTGACGCTGGCCCTGGTGATGCTGGCTGTGTTTGCGCAGACCGTTGGGACTGCCCGATGTGGTGCTGGCTAAGGTAGCTCGGATCGTTGGCGCTTGTCGTGGAGGTGCTGGCTTCGGCGGCGCTGACCGTTGACGCTGGCCCTGTTGATGCTGGCTGCGGTTGCTCAGAACTTTGGTTCTCATCAGGTGTTTCTGCTGCACTACGTGAGGCTGTTTGCTTTATATGAAAAGTCATCTTTGGTTTGTTTGAAGGTGTGGACACTTCATTTCCTGGATGACTTATAGTGCAGTTTGAGGCATTTCTGGTTGGTCTCGGTT
Source organism: Thalia democratica (assembly GCF_965202585.1). Lineage (NCBI taxonomy): Eukaryota > Metazoa > Chordata > Thaliacea > Salpida > Salpidae > Thalia > Thalia democratica. The sequence continues at coordinate 32,969,665 of NC_139171.1, forward strand.
GAGATGGGGGTTGCTGTCGAGGGGCGGTTTTATTTACCAATTGGACAGCTCTTGTGTGAGATAGTGTAGCCCCAATCACTCTCCCTCTCACTGCAGAGAGTTTGGGATCTCGTTTTTTGAATGAGGCTGAGATATCACCTGGCTTCTTGGTAGGTCTTGAGCCTTTGAGGTGTGTGAAACCTGGTGGGGAACCTGGATTTGAGGATCCATGTATGTATTCTGTCTAACCTGAGTTGAGATGTCGTGATTTGTCCTTGTGGATGGATTTAGACTTCTCAATTCATGTAATTCTTCTTGTAATTTTCGAAATTCCTCTAGAAGTTTAGCCCGTCGAATTTGTTCCTTCAAATCTTTGATCCCCTGTACTAACTCCTCGGCACCCAGTTCTTGAGGTGGCACTTGAATAGGGGGTCTCCTGTTGTTTTGGAGGGAATAGTCCATGTTTAAGTGGTTAGGTTGGAGTTGCTGTTGGAGTGGCAAGGGTGAGGTTCTTGCTGGAGGAATGGAGCTGTTGCTAGGTGGTCCTGTCACCCTTGGTGGAGGCCCATAGTTGCTAGGTGTAGAATTTTGTTGGGGTGGGTAGCTTTGTCTTGGCAGACCACTTGGATTAGGCTGGTCTCTAGGTTGTTGATAACTGCCCATTGCTGCCTGGGGTTCTTCCTCCTTTTGGTTATTTCCTGACTGACTCCCCCCTATGTTCATGTCAATCTCGGCACTGATTTCTAAACTCTGTGTATCAATTAAAGCGTGTTCACTCACGTCGTGGTCACCATATCTTTCGCGCGCTGCTTGTGGTTGGTCTGATGGACCAGGTTGGCTACGGCGCGAAGAGTGTGGGTCAACACCCCTTTTGTTGATTCCGCTGTCTATGTTGCGCTGGCTACAGCGAGTTTCGGGGTTGTTGACCTTGTCTAAGGCATGATGTATGTCCTCTTTAGAGAACATACTATCCTTTTTGATGGGCTTGGCTCTATTACTCATTATGCTATACCCACTATATACTATATAATAGTTAGGTATGGCCCACTAGTTATTTAATTAAATTTAGATATTTTAGATATTTAGATATTTTAGATATTTTAGATATTTAGATATTTAGATTAATCAAATTTGGTTTGTAAATTTCAGAGATTATTAAGAGCACCAAAAAGCAGCTTGCTTCTTAACTAATTATCCACAACAAAGCTTATTTATTCAATTTTGTATAACCAATTTACAGATAATTTCAATATAATGATCTATTAACACCAAGGTTTAGTTATTTAAATTTATGCAAAATCAAAAGTACAATTAACTACAATTTTATTTTATCAACAGCAGAGTTTATTCAAATTTATGCAAACCACAGTAAAATTAACTTCAATTTAACTAATTTAGAAATTTCAATTTAAGAGACAACTAGAAAATAATAGATTAATGACAATACTCATAATTTAGCACCAGGAAGTTCAGCTTGAGCTTTTTCAAATCTCTCATTTAAAACTAAAGGCGGCAAAGTTAACAAATTAATAAAAAACCCCTAATTAGAGAAAACTCTTTTGCTAAATTTAATTTTTAGCCAGAGGCGTTACATTGTTTAATAAAAAGCTATCTTTAAAAATTAAAAATAAAGGATATTTAATTATTAGAGATAAATCACTTTAATTTGATAAAGTTTAGTTAAATTTAAATTTAAGCTAAACAGTAACACTAGTCAAAGTAGTAAATTATAGTCAAGTGAAGTAGATAAAGAAAACAATTTAATTTAGTAGTTAACTATTACTTTTGTGTAAGCAAGCTTTTGATTTGAATGTTGTTAATAAAAAGCTGCTATAGTTGAATCACTAGTTAAATTTAATAATTAAGTACAAAGTTGTGGTACTAATTATTGTTTTGTTTATCAAGAACGAATACACTAATTTTTTTATATGACTTTTGTGTCTGTTTACATTATGTTATAGTTATTTTTTGACTTTAAATAAAAAGAAAAATATTATATTTAATATTACTAAAACAAAAAAAAATTCTGGAAGCTCACAATTTAAAAATATCTTTGTTTTTAGAAAGTATAACAAGTTAACAAAACAGAGATTATATTTTTGATCTGATTTTTAAATAAATTTTGTTAATTCATGTTAAGTAAATCAGTTAGGTTATCGTCGTTCTTTGTCTAGTTCATGTTAGGCTTCTTTTTAATAGTCAAAGTTTTTACTGTTAGTTTATCTTTAACTCAAAACACTAAAAGTAAGTAAGCAGTAAGTAGCTTGATGATTGAAAAAGATTTATCAGCAACAGGTCAATACTTATGACAGTCGATTTTCTTCCTTATACTTCTTTAGATCAGGGTTTCCCAAAATTTTTTTTCAGATGGCCCCCTTTAAAGAAATCAAAAAAGGTATGGCCCCCTCCAACAAGATTACTTACAGAACTACCGTTAAAAATACTTTGAATTTTTTTTGCACTTCATCACCAACTCGAGAATACCTAGTGTAAGTTTCAAAACTACCATTAAAAACACTTAAGATCTTTTTTTTGTCTTCATCATCAACTTTAGAATTTCTAGTGATCTAGTGTAAGTTTCAAATTATGACCTCATGGCCCTCCTGTGGCCTCTTTGCTGCTCATGGCCCCCCTGTGGCCTCTTTGCTGCTCTTGGCCCCCTAAGTTTTTATCATGTTTCCCAACTTTCCCAACTTTGGGAAACCATAGTTAATGGTTACAATTAATTAATTTGTTAAGTGTGGCTGTTACTGATATTTGTCGTTTTATGAAACCAACTTGAAAATCTAACTAAAATAAAACATTTTTATTTTAAAACAGGGATCGGCACTCGGCAGTATTCTATTAGGAACGAAACATAATATATGAAAAAAATCCTTCGAGTGCTATAGAATTTATGAAAAGTTTTATTTTAAAGTAAAATCGAATGATAAAAAAAAAACAACAAAAGTGTTATATAAATTATTTCAAGCTCAGAGTAGATTACTCTCAAAGAAAAATAAGAGCAACTTTGTAAAACTTAATTATTAGAAAGCTTGAAATTTATTTTTCTGCATTTGTTTTTTATAGCTCAAAGTCTAAAATAACACTCTTACTTTGAGTACTATTTTTTCCCGCGAATCACTATTTGCCGATTCATGTTTTAAAACTTATTGTAATGAAGTTAAAGATTTAAAAAATATTTTAATTTAATTCATTATAAATCGCGTTTTTAGTCCTGTCTGACTATTATAAATATTAAAGTTTAGTTTTGTATGTAGCATTTAAACAAATTAAAAGATTTAAAAAGAAATTATAAAACCTTAAGTGTAGTTTTTTTTTTCTGAGAAAGTTTTCAATAGCATAACTTAACTTCTCCTCTTTTAGTTTATTTTTTTCTGCAAAAAGTAAAAAACTTCTTAGAGCGGCCTTTGTTTAAATTAACATACATACACCAAATAAACAGCAATTAAAAAAAAAACTAAATAGTGCTCGGATTACAGTAGATTTTGTAAGATTTATAGTTTTTAGTTATATAGTTTTTGTTTAAACTAGTTGTATTTTTTCTAAAAGGGTGTTTAATAGATGAAAATTCTAAAATTTTTCGGAATATTTGCTTTTTTAGTTCTTACTAACGCCAGAAACATACCTAAAGGTTAGACTTTTTTCAAAATTTTATTCTAACCATTACTACTAATTTAGTATTTTTGATAAATATTGGTGATTTTTTTTATTTTATTTTTAATTATCGAATATTCATGGCCGTGATTAACAATTTAAAAGTATTTAATATAAATTTCCTAAAACCAAAAATTAAAAAAAAAATCTTTTAAACAGTTTTAATTGTATTTTTTATTTATACTAACACACTTGAAGAATACATAAAACTATAAGTTATAAACTATATATTTAAACAACTTTTTATTTTTATTTTTAGAGCCACAATGCAGTGAAGAGTGTATTTTTGGAGCTTGCAAGCTTACCAGACCGCTCAACAATCAAAATTCAACCGGTTCAGTATGCTCGTGTCAACTAGGGTACGAAGGAAAAATTTGCAATCGTGGTTTGCATCTATGAATAATTTCTAACACTTAGTTTATGTGCTAAAGTGCTTAAAATTATCAACTTTGTTTGTAATTCAAAAGTTTTTAGTTTTTGAAATTTTTGAAGCATAAATTCAAAATTTTCTCTGAAGACAAAGTTGTTGAAACTATTTTATTTTGTATTGCATAAAAAAGTTTATTTTAATTTTTTCAGTGAAAAGTGATATCAACGACTGTGAGTTTGGAAGAAGTGTTGACGTTGTTGACAAGAACGGCACGGTTCTGAACAAAAAATGCATCTGTGGTGTTGGAAGAGAAGGAGAGAAATGCCAAAACAGTGGGTACTTATATTATATATTTGTGTTATTTGAACTAATTAACTTTTTAATTTTATCAAAGTATATTTAAAATGATGTTAACTTCCAATACACCATAAGTTATTTATAATATACTTAACTGTTTTTAAAACCCTAAAAGTTTAACATATTTTTAAATATTATTTCTTACTGTATGATTTACAATCTTTTTTATAGAAAACGTCTAATAAAATCACCAATAACTATTAAATTTTATGTTAAATGGATACTTATACTTATTACTTGAAATGCCAAAACAGTGGATACTTATACTATATATTTGTGTTATTAAAACTAATTAACTTTTAATTCTATCAAAGTATATCTAAAATAATGTTAACTTCTAATACACCATAAGTTATTTATAATATACTTAACTGTTTTTAAAACCCTAAAAGTTTAACATATTTTTAAATATTATTTCTTACTGTATGATTTACAATCTTTTTTATAGAAAACGTCTAATAAAATCACCAATAACTATTAAATTTTATGTTAAATGGATACTTATACTTATTACTTGAAATGCCAAAACAGTGGATACTTATACTATATATTTGTGTTATTAAAACTAATTAACTTTTAATTCTATCAAAGTATATCTAAAATAATGTTAACTTCTAATACACCATAAGTTATTTATAATATACTTAACTGTTTTTAAATCCCTAAAAGTTTAACATATTTTTAAATATTATTTCTTACTTTATGATTTACAATCTTTTTTATAGAAAACGTCTAATAAAATCACCAATAACTACTAAATTTTAGTGTACCTAACAACAACTTAATACTTGATACAAATGTTTATGCAGGAACTAGTGTGAAGGAAGGCGAGCCCGGATACTGTGAAAACTGTTCCGATGCTGACGAGTTCTGTCACTCCGTGAACAACCATCCCGTCTGCAAGAACACTCAAATAGTATCAAAAAGTAAGAGCTTAAATACATGAGTCTTAGATAACAAGCTTAAGATTTGTTATACGCTATATAATTAATTACAGAGTAAGTTGTTTGTAATTGCAAACATTAAAGCTAAGGTTGCTATTGCAGTTGATCACATTTGAGCAAAGCGATAATATTTTCAATTGAAACTACTCACTATAAGTTTTTATGGTATATAATTTATTTTAGTGTTAGTTTGTATTTGCTTAATGATATAAAATAATAATCAAACAACTTCGTAACTAACAAATATAAACTTAAATAAAAAATCTTACAAGTAGCTTATCGAACAAGATCAACTACAAGTAGCTAATTTTTTTTTAATAATACGACGATCTAAAGCCATAATAAGAGTTTAGTGTTTTTATCATTGATTTAACAGAGAATTGTTTTCCGTGTTTTGGAAGCCGAACAGTTTGTGTTGCGAGTTACTACGTGCACAACTTAAATTTATACAAATCATTTCACTGCGAGCCGATACAAACAGAAATTGTGAACCGTTAGTCTGCAAATTTTTACAATATTAATAAGATTTTAAATTGTTACTAAATAGTTATTTGTCTTAACTGAAAAAGATTACTCAATATACTCAAATGTAAAGAGCTTATTTAAATAAAGATGTGCAAATTAAACGTTATACTGTTTTGTTATTCTTTAAAAGGTCGCAATTTTTTTGCCACCGAAACCTGGTTGTAAATAAAGTATTTAATTCGCTCATATTTATTTAAATTGTTACTAAAAAAATAGTTAAATTACTCAACGGAGTGATTTAAATTATTAAACCTATGTATAAACACACAAACTTTCAGTCTATACATTTTAAGAACATCTAAAACTATTTTTTAAATCTAGGCTAATCTTTAATAATTTTTCATGATTTACATATCAATTTTTTAAGTAAGTATTAAAAAAAAGGTTTTAAGTTTTCAAAAGAAGTTAATATTTATTTCTCAAATAATCAAAAAACAATATTTAAATTTTAAAGTTTTATTACTGTATTTTCTTTCATTAGCTTAAAATTTTAATACCATTAAATCAATTTTGTTAAACATATTAGTAATCTTTATATGCAAAGAAAGTTCAAAACGACTACTATACAAGTTTAAACTTTTAAAAACACCTGTAAGATATCTAATTACAAATCTAATAGTTAAGTACTGCAAGAACTGTACGATAGATACTTATGATTGTGTGAGAACTTCGTACAACTTGTTGGGCAGGCAGTTCAAAATGCACGAAACATGTGTAGAAAAGAACGTTAATCGAACAGGCAGCGGTTGGTTGTTGTTTTGCATTCATTTTCAAATTAATTAACTCAAATTTTTTATGGTTCAAAGTGAGCGGATCGTGACAACTTTATAGTAGTGTTGTAAAGGTATAATTATGTTTCAAATAGGTTTATATAAGTCACAGCAAAAATTTTTTTTTTTAAACCTAGTCAAATATTTTTTGTTCTCGTTAATAGTGGTTTTATTTTTAACCTTATGTAATACAAAAGACAACCTGAACTTAGACGGTACAAACTCAGATGAAATTTACAACTACTTCTTCAACTTATCACGCAGTTAGTTTTAATTAGTTTCAAATAGTACATTCTTATTATAAAATAGCTGTTTTCTATGATACACAAAAACACAAGATATTTTGGTAATTAGGTTTTATTCTTTTAATTGAACAATTATTTTATTTTCAATATTTATTTTAATAACTAATGTATTTTTAATTGAAGTTTAAGTAAGCGCGAAAGTTTTAAAACTAAAAATTGTAAAACTGGATAATTTATAAGTAGAAAAAGTTAAACTGACAATAACTGCTTTCAAATCTTTAAATTTCAATGATTATTCAAATATTTGTGTAGTTTTTTTGGTTCTAAGTCTTATTTTTATTCTATTTAAATTTAGTTTAGTTAATTATAATACAGAAAAACACTCGAATACTGGCAAAAACTCAAAAACTGGTAAAAGTTCTAATAAAGTTGACAATTCTTTTGTATCGAAATCATTACTTGCTGGATTTTTCTTTTTACTGTTGTGTGGATTCGTAGCTGATTTTATTCACCAAACTCGTAAAGAGTAAGTTTTTTTTAAATACTTTGTTAAAATAATCAAATTGCTTGTCTTAGCTGTAATATATTTTTATCAAAGCAGTTATTGATCTTACGTTCAACAAAATTAAAGAAATATTTTATACTGAAAATTTAATTTCCATTTGAGACATGCCATGAGAAAATAAAACAAGTTTCATGTAAACTAAAAGTATAAAAAAATATCGACAGAAGTAAAAGTTCCTCAAAAAGTCAAACAAACTCAATGGAAATGGAAGCTACTCCTTCACAAGAGGAAAATAATCTTTCGAAAGAAGAAAGCAATACTTCAAAGAAGGAGGAAAGGAGCAAGTAGACATAAGAAGAAATAGTTTCTTCATACCAGGATTCTTTTTCAAAAAAATAATTTATTTTTCTTTTTAGCCAGAATACTATGAAGTACAGATTTTTTAACAAGGCTGAAGTTGTGTAATTTTAAACAAATTGTGGTTAAATTAAATTTTTTTTTTTTTCGTTTTATTGACTTTTGTCTCAAGGGCGTGTCAGACGTTTTTAGTGGAGTTTTAAAACTTTTTGGTTCATTAAGAGACTATTTTCTGTAGTAGCATTTAATGTTACACTTTAGAAAACTACACGCTTATCTCCTACACAACTACGTTTTGTTTCTCAAGTACATAAAATTATTTAAGTTTAATGAAAATTGAAAATATCAGTAAAACAGAATGCAAAATTTCAATAAGTAAACCAAATCTTTAACTTTTAGTGAAATAATTTAAATATAAAGATAAACCTAGTTCCTGTTTTTATTGACAATGTGAAGATTTTGCCTCACATTGTAAAGCTACCATTGATATCGAAAAATTCCTAAATAAAGGAACTAAAAACGAAATACTTAAGTTTATAATTAGCTTGTCTTAATAATAGAAAAAAATGTTCAATGATATTTAAATAGTTTACTTAATTAAACATTTTAAGTTGAAATACTTTAGCTAAAATCAAATTTAACCAAAAATAAATTACATTTTCAAAAACAACCTAATAGTGCACTTAAACAATTATTTTATTACTTTATGAAAAAATGTAAAGATATGCTTTTTCTAATATTGTAAATATAAAATCAATATGCTATTTAATCAAAAATTTCCCAATAAAAATGAAACTTTTTTAGTTGTACGATCATTCAAAAATAGTTTTTTAAAACACTTTTGATTGGCTAAGGTTGAATGAAATTTTTTTATTTTCAAATGTGTCCGTTCATAGATATAATTTATTTTATATAAGTCGTATATACTTTCTTTTTTCTTCAATAAAGTTCATTTTTGATCATTTTTGAAGTAGTTATTTAAAAGTATAAACTGTATTTTATTTATAATAAAAGGTTTTAATGTGTACTTTTTAGCAAACGATTTTAATTAAAATATATTAAACAGCCTTTTCATTACGTTTATTTCAGTTTATTTAGGGGTCGAGTTGGAAAAATACAACTAATCAATACACGCCTCTGTTTTGAATAACATTCAATTAACTATATAAAAGGTACGTAAACTATTATTTACGTTTAATAGAATAACAATTAATAATGAGTAACTAATATTGTTTTGTTTTATTGCTTTAATAAATTCAATACATTTTTTATATCAGCACAATTTTAGGTGAAGAGGGTAGTTCATAGAAGCTGCGAATATCTTTCTAGTAGATTATATTAGGACAAGTATATTTTTCAGTTCATATTGCAATTTATATTTAAAAGTAGGAAATACTTGTAGAGTGAATAAATTTGTAATTTGTTATCTTGTTTTTATACTAAAATTTATTTGCTTAATTATTTATAAATACATACTTAAACAGTACAAAGTTATACTAGAGAATAAGTTAAAATACATATGTTCGTGTTTTAATTAGTGCAAACTAAACTTAGCTGGTCACAATAAAAAATATATATTTAAAAAATTAGAATACTAACTTTACCCAATACTTAACTTAAACTACTAAATAAGAGTTTCAATACTTTACAAGGTAAAGAAACTTGATGGTTTTTTATTAAATTAAAACTTTTAAACATCAATCAAAAACAAATTATTTTAGAAAAGTATATTAACATAGTATTACCCAAAGAGAATTACAACGGTTATAAAAGTTCAACTAACAAAATCCATTAACCATCGATAGTTTAAAAAAAACAGTTTAGTAAAGCAAGTAATACCTATTTCTAATAAAATCATCAAATACTTTTATTTGGTATTATAAGGTTGTCGTTTTGATTATTTGTTGAAAAATTTATACAGTTACCAAGTTTTACAGCAAATGAATTTCAAACTGTGATTCTTATTCAAATATTGTTTAATACATGAATGTTGGACTTCAGTTTGTTCCTTTCTTTAATCTGTTATGACTACATACTTTAAAAGTCGTCATTTGTAAAGGACATAAAAGTATTATAACTTGCTTTTGCAAAATTTAAAGCTACAATTTATGCATTACTTATTTTCAGTATAATGATTTTTCTTTTTTTAAGTACTATCAACAAGTTTTACAAACATTTAAAAAGGTATATGGATTAGAAGAACTTTTATTTTCAAATTTATTATCCTAAAATTTCAACATTTGTTTTGTAATACGTTTATAAAGATTTTATTTAAAAATATTCTGTTTATAAAACTTTTAATAACATTGTATTTTAAAAGTTTCTAGTTAAACAACTTGAAATGTTAACATAAGTAAAGTAACTTTGCAACTGAAAAAGTTAAAATAATAACTATTTTGTTTTCTAAATATTATAAACTTTTTTTTACTTTTGCTTTGTTTCACTGTATTAGTTAAAAAGTTCTGCTTGAAACAGACAAAAATTTTAAGGAAAGAGACAAAAGCAAATAATTTGGTTGCATTTTTATTCAAATTCTAACAAATAAAATTCAGACAATTCAAGCTTCGACAGTTTAATTTACAAAAAATTAATTAGAACGATAAAAATCATGACAGCTAAAATTAAAAAAAAAAAACAACAAAAGCTAACTTGTTTTCATTTGAAAGTTTACTTTGTAAGTAATTTGTACAGATACTAGTACTTTTCAAGGCACTTAAAACAAATTTAAACTCTACCTTAAATATGTTTTTATTATTAATGTTGTTTTTAAAATAGACTTACTAATAACGCTGAAAAAATAACTAAAGATTTACAAAACTAATGAAATCAATTTTAAAAAGTACACAGTTTAATTAATAAGAATTAAACCGGAATGAAGAAAAATCAAATACAAAAAAATCAAAAACGGTTACCACATTTTTCGCTTTTTTCGCAGTACTTTTCAAAAACAAATTTACATAAAATATTAAAAAAAATCCTTTAAATAACTGGTAGTTAAAAAAATGTTTTTGTTTTTTTCAGTTTAAATTATTAAATGAAACCTATACAAACACATAACTAATTCTTGTTAGTAAGAAGTTAGATTTCAGCTATTTATGTAAACAGTCTAATAATTTATACTCAGTAATTAAAAATAATAATGAGTAACAAAAAAAATTGACAATATAATACTAAAAATATTTAATACAAGTTGCTTTAGATTAGCTTTTACCATATAAACGCGATCAGAAGAAAAACACCAGCAAACCAATAAGTACTAGCAAACAATTAGCTTTAAAAGTTTGTATATTATTGTTAAGTACAATACATGTTGAGTTTTTCCTGTTACTTTCAATTGTTTGGTTTATACTTTGCTTTAGACATATTAGTTAAGATTGTACTTGAGTCTGCATTCTTTTGCTAATTCTTGTTTGTAATAACAAAAAGTTTGTGTTAAGTTTGTCATTGAACAAACAAAAAGCATGCGCTACAAATGTACTTTCTCTTTAAAAAAAACTGGTTGGACGCGCGAATCGGGGCATTCCATGTTCAACAATATTCGCAGGATTTTAATTTTTTTTTGAAATTCAATAATTAATTACTACTAGACCCAATTTTCTATAATATGATAGTAAAGTAAAGTACAGTATTTCTATACTATACACACTTAAAGAAGTACGCAACCGCATAAGGTACAAACTGAATTACAAAATGAGTATAATAAATTAATAAAAACATTTATTTGTAGTATATTAGTTGCAAAACTTTACTTGTTTCATTTTTTCAACGGTTTACAATAAAAACTAAAGAAAACATCGGCAAAAAGCATTTAACAAAGCTAAAGTCTGAACTTTTGTGAGCTGAGAGAAAAACTTAAGTAAACATAAAGATTTTATCATACCACTTTGATCTTTGAATCAAGTTTAAACACAACTAAAACAGTATATAAACTATTTTTTTTAAATGTATAAAACTATACTTAAAACGATTAAAAAGTGTTTAAATATACGAGTTGTGTATATACTTAGTTTAAAAAAACAGATCAAGTTACCATGGAGTAAATTTTTAAACTTCATAATAAAAAAGTATTCTAAACCAGTAAAATATAAGCTAAAACCAAATTAACTGTATACCTATATCAAGACTTCAGTCAAACCACTTATATTAAATTGTAATCTAAGTTAAACATTCTTTAGATAAACATACAACTAAAACTACTTTAATATAAAGATATCCTCAAATTTATTGAAAATCAATCTAACTTATATAGATTTATATATATCAAAAAGAATAAAACTATATAAATTAAATCAACTTCCACAGAGCCTATTTAAAAAGCTTTTAAATAGTTTATTGAAAATTACCGAATTAGAAAAAATAGTACATATGTATCATAAAGCTCAATAGTTTAATCGTTAGCTGTTAAAATTGATATGCGCTTAACATTAATCTACAAACTACGCCATAAAAAAAAAATAATCAAAAAATATTTAGTAATTTTTAGAGGACATATTTCAGTGCAAAAATTAAACTTCTAAACAATGAACTAAAAACTAAAAAACTACAAATAAGTTACTGTAACATTAAATACTTAAAAATTTATTGAACTTTAAGAGGAGATTTTCAACGCATACTTAATAGTCGTTAGTTCTTTTAAGAACAGCCTACAAAGAAGGTTTTTACTATCTGCGATAGGTTTCGCTTTAGGTTACAAACTTCGAAAGCTTAGTCTATTTTTCATATAAACCATCTTTAAAAAATTTTTAGTGGTTAGCATATCGGAATCTGAATTGAGTTTAGCATAAGTCGATTTAAACTTCTTTTTAAATCAGAGTTAACTGTTACCTTATGAATAACTAACTCTGAATGGCAATTGCCCCCTTTCAAATCATATTTGAGCAACCAGCGCAATTACATTGATTCTGAATTTAACTACACTTTTATTTAATATTTTTTGGTTATGTGATTAAATAAAACTCATCAAATTAGCCGTACATGAATAAATAATTTGTATCTTATGTCTGTTGAAAAATTTCTGGTAGTGAACTGTTTTTGTTGTAATGCTTTTTAACTAGATTTATAATTTTCTGCCTAAATCTGTTTTTACTAAACTACTGAAAGGGGAATTATATTTCGCTTCATTTTAATTTTATTGATCGTATTATTTTTTTTTTTAGTTTTTTCAAATAAAAGTTTATCACTTTAACCGATTTTTTTAAAATATTAATTTGTAATCGTTTTCTGTCTTCAATAATGTTTCTTCTTTACTTGATGTTTGATTTTAACGTTTAATAATTATGTTTGGTGTTGTTTTATGTTGTCTTTAGGGTGACTATAGTTTTTATTAGTATATATAATTATTGAGTTTTTCTTTTTAATGCATATAGAGAGATCGTACCAGTTGAGTTTCACACCCAGGTAGTCAGTTGTGATATTGGTGATTCAACGGTGGCTCGTAACCCCGCAGACTTGAAGAAGTGATGTGTTTACTTTTTATCTTTCCAACTTTAAACCATAAGAATTAGGCAGTATGACTAGATCATCGTCCCTGTATAACTCAATTTTTTCTAAACTAAATTACTTTTCAACCCGTTTGATAAGAAAAGTCCTACTACTTTACATAGTTCTGCACCCATAAACGATCCCTGCGCTAAATTAAAAAGAAAGTTGGTGTTATTTGCTCTCTTCTTACGTTACATGTTGACACAATAAAAGTTTTTAATGTTTTCTTTAAAAAATTTTGATATACTTAAACAGATTTAATATTTAGATAAGCAATAAAACGAGTAATACTACCACCGAAACAATAACATTAAGAATTTAAGCGGTATAAGTCCAACACTTGAAGTTTGATGTAGATGTCAATAAAACAGTACAAGTATAAAAGTTTATCATTTTTTATCAACAGTCAAACAACAAACTGTAAATGCTGAATTTCTTTTGTAGATAAACTAGTTTATTACGTTAAACTCTAGTTGTATACTTCAGATATTTTTTATACGTTTGAAAACTTAATAATTAAAAAATATACAGAGGAATACATTAAAGTTACAATGAAAAAACGAATTTGTGTTAATAATTTATTTTTGATTCTGTTAACAGTTTTGGTAAATCGTACAAACAATTTTCTAAGTAAACAATTAAATAAAGTAAGGTTTGTTTAATAAGTTTTAATATTTTGTTTTTGTCTTTACACTAATTAAACACAACAGAATTTAATTGTCAAATTTGAAAAACGTGTTTAACTTTAGGATCAGTAGTGAACATTTTGAAAGTAATCTTTAATTTTTTATGTCATTGATAGATGTATTTAAGCTCAATGTAAGACTTATATTATAAACATATACTTTTTCTATTAAACTAAATTAGTCTTAGAGCTAAGAAAATTCATTTTGAAAGTTTTTATTGTTAAAATTTATTAATAAAATTTAAAGTGTTGTCGTTAAGTAACTTTTATTAGTAAATAACGGTAAAAACTTAAAATAAAACTACTTTTTTATTAATAAAAATATTTTTTTATTAAACTTCAAGACTTTAAATTCTGCTTTAATAAAAATTTAGTATTGTACTAGTTACATCATTGCTAACTTTTAGAATTAAGTTGAATGACGTTATTGTAATTACCTAATTGTTTATCTTTTTTCGTAACATGTTTGTAAAAAAATAAATATTTACTTAGTTACGTTGAGCTTTATATAAATACCAAGGTTAACTTTTATCACTACTTCTAATTTAGAATTAGTTTTCTAATTAAAATACATTTTTGCTGTTTAAAGATTACGCTCAGCATACAAACTTTGATAAAATTGTGTTTAATTTTAGAAAAATTGTTTTTGTTTCAATAATTAGCACCTTTTTTTTTATTGATTAGCTTGCTAAAGCGAATAATTTCATAAAATACTATTATACAAATAGTATATCTAAAGCTTTAAAAAATCTTTTTTTCTTTATGTTGTTGCTTTAAATACTAGTAATATCAAAATATATAAAACACATTTTATATTTACAGTTGCTTAAAACTTGAAGGTAAAAAACTTAACAGTTAAAAAATTTGCTTCTGGCTATTGTTATCGAGAAATACACTCGAACGAGCTTAAAAAGAAGAGAAAAATATGTTTAGTCGTGTTTAAATCACTCTGTAATGTTTTCTCATTTTTGCTCTACAAAGAAGTAGTATCAGTAACATATAGTTTGATTACATCCTTTACAATACTAGTTTTAAAGGGGTTATTTTCAAGCGCAATTAACGCTGTTTTTTCTTTATAAAAAAGATAGTTTTATTTTAGTAAATCTTCTTTTTTGTGTAATACTTAATAGTGTTAGTTATTGTGTCTGGTTGTTTTAGATTGAAAATATACAGTGAAATATAAGTTTAAGTTTAAGTTTTATTAATGCTAAGTGAAAATAGCTCACTAATATTTTTATATGTTTAAGTATACACGTCAAAATTTTTTTCTAATTTTTGTTTCCTTTTATTTTCTATTGTCGACTATAAATAAAACTTGTATGTAATTTTTTAAATACACCAATAAATAAAAATCTTTATAAAATAAAAAATTTTTAGTTTTAAAATTTTTAAAAGCTTTTTAAAACCTAAACTGTTATTTATTTTTTTAAATGAAACAGTTTTAAACCTTCATGAGTGTTTTACAGCTGTATAAGTATACAAGTTTTAAACCTACACAAACGTTAATAACTTTCCTATTTGTTTTTTTTCTCACTATAATAAAATCTTAAACCAAAGCTATGCTAAAGAAAATTTCTAATTACACAAAAAAAAGTTAATCATTAACCTTTATTCAAATGCCCGAACAATATCAAAACGATTTTATTTATCGGCTTGTTGGCAAATATGTATGCTATACGTTCTACTTAGTTTTAAATAAAGAATTAGAATTTCGTTAGAGGGTTTTTGAAAAAAAAAACGAAAACAAGTATTATTAAATAAATTACTTTAAATTTACAGATTAGAATCAGTTCTATGAAATTGTAATTTAAAAAAGCTTCGTTTTTAATTTAGAATGGAAACTATTACTCTTTTGGTTGTGTCAGTTGCTTTATTATGGTTAGTACGATAACATTTTTTTGGCATTATTATGCCTCTATTTGCTTAATTAGTTATTATTAATTTAATACTAGTTTTAACACCGTTGACGTTTTCTTGACCAGAAAACTTAGTTTTAAACTAAAAAGCTTTTATGACTATTTTTAAAAAGTCCAAATTACAAGTATATAATTTATAATGTTAGCACATTTGTTAGACAAGTTATAATTAGGTTTTCTTTTACGACAAAATAATTAAAACTTCAAAAGTATTGTTATTATCCATTTTTAATTAGTTTTTTACCGAAAGGTGAAAATTCATTACCTACTTCAAACTTGTAAAATTTTAGAACTCACTTCAATGGTTAAAAACTTTTGAGAAGGAATTATTATCATTGTTTTTTGGTTTGTATTTCTATTGAAAGATGTAAACTAAGCACCTACTCCAAACTTTTTAAACTTTTAGAACTCAATTTCACAATTAGATACTTTTGACGATTTTAAATTCTTTACTTGGTTTTTAGTTTGTATTTCTACCAAAAGATGGAAGTCAGCACCTAAGTTAAATAGATCTAAGTCTTGTATTGATTTTTCACCTATGATATTTGTACATATTTTAACTTTTGATTTTTTTTAGTTTGTACTTCTACCGAAAGATGACTGCTTGGAAAAGTCTTGGAATTCCTGACAGTGATTCAGGATTCCTTGGTTACAAACAGATAAAGAGATTTAAAGAAGACCCAAATTTCGAAGTAAAAAAAAAACTTGTGTTGTTTTCAAACTATTTTTATTGACGTAATTTTGTATAAAATATCAGGAATGTAAACTTTAAATAATGAAATGTATACTTAAAAAAGTTAAGCTTGTTAAACATTTGAACTACTGTATTATCTTAATATTACTTTATAAACAGCTTTTTAAAGGAGACATCGTCAAAAGAGAAAAGTACGGAGATGTTTATTTGTAAGTCGTTGATAAAACTTATAATTTATTTTTTTTAAAGAAACATATCAAGTAGTTTTTGAAATTTTAAAATATTGTAGCGTTAAAACATTAAGTTAAATCTATTTAATTGTTTTTTAACCAAACTCTAACATAATATCTTAAAAAGAATCAACTGTTCTAAAAGAAACCAGTGCAGAATAATAAATTTATTTTCGATAACAATTTTTCAGGACCACTGCTTTTTTTAACACAACAGTCATTTGTTGGGACCCGGAGATACTCAAACAAGTTTACATAAAAGAATTTTCAAGTTTTCAGGATCGACAGGTGAGTTTTTAAAAATATTTGTAAAAAGTTTTGTTTAGTACTGAACAGCTTAAGGTTAGGTTACGTTTTATTTATGTTTTCACGTATACCTACTATTAAAGATAACTTTAAACTAAAATACGATTCTCCAAATTGAAATAACAATTTTCGCATAGTTTATACTGGACAAAAGTAAAAGTTAGAATACCAAGATTTTCTGTCTCTAAACGCCTTTAGTAGCTTTGATTCAATCTATAAGTTGCGACTAGTAAAAAAAAGTTTACCAGGTTTTTGTTACTTATTTTTTTTATTTGTTGTTTTTGAGAACGGGTCATATCATACATAGCGTCGGTTTTGCACCAGCGTCAATTTCGCATGAAGCGTTATATTTCACGATTTCTTTAATAAACAAACTAATTAACAACATTTTTCTTTAAAACGTTGTTACCAATTGATAAACAGTTTGCTTATTCATTTTATGGTTGTAATTTTTTGATTAAATTTTTATCAGCTCATGCGAAGAGACACTTACTTTATTTTTACCATAACTATAAACTTCTTGTTGCAATGTATTAGAAACCAAGATTTATAAATATTATACTTTTTGAATATCATAGAAAAAAACGATACACAATATGTCTTTAAAAATGAAGTTATTTGAAATCAAACAGTTTAGTAGAAACTTATGCTTTTAACAGCTTTCTTAGTCTTTTAAATAGTTAAATAACGTTTTTTCTAGAAAATAAAACATACTTAAATTGTCTTTGAAAACATCTTCAGAAGTCATAAATAGAAAATAAAATTCAAGTTTTTTAAGCTTAACAAATTAAAAAAAACTCTTTCCATGAGTATGAAACTGTCAATAAAATATTTTTTATAAAAAAGTACACTTTTAGCTTATAAATGAATACGTTTTCTAGATATACTTAAAAAAGAAAGTAAGTTTTATATTCAATTAAGTTTTTTTTTTCTTTAGTATATAACTTGCAGTTATAAAAGCTTAAACTTGAGATAAAAACAAATCAACTTTTAAAATTTTTGTTACCTTGGGTCAGTTTAGTATTTAAATATATTTAAATATGTCTATTTTCTTTTTTTAAATAACTAAATTAAAAAAATTAAAATATAAAAAGTAAATGTTTACAAGTCTTCATCAGTATGATAAATAAACACATGTCTACTTAACCAGAAAATATTACTGAAAATTCAAGGAGATCTAAACAATTCTCTTATTGCAACTTCTGGTAAGCAATGGAAAAGAATAAGGTTGTTATAAATGTTTAAAAAAAAAGTTTTAAGTTTTTCAAAAGATAATTATGCTTCAAGTACTTATTTAACAATTTTTTCATGAACTTAAATTTGGTTGCTTCTAATTTTTGTAAGATTAACTTTCATTCCAGAGAAGGATATTGGTTAAAAAAAGCTTTTAGTTTATATATATATGATCCAAAAATCTAGCTAAAGTTTACTATCTTTTTTTAACAAAAATAGTTTTTCAGTTACTTTTTGTCGATTTTTATTTTCAAATTAGATCGACGCTCAGCCCAACTTTTTCAACGTCGAAACTGAAACACATGATGCCGATAATCGAGAAGAGCACGAGCGTCTTCATGCAGCAAATTGAAAACATTGTCGATAACAAAAACGGGGTATTTGACCCTAAAAAGTTTGTTAAGTAAAATAATTCTGAAAAAAAAACAAAAAAAATAAAGGTGCTAATGTTTGAAACAGTTTTATTTTAGTAACGTTTTAATATTTTTTTTTTTCAGAACTATCGGAAGATACACAATGGACGTGATTGTCACTTCAACATTCGGAGTTAATTACCACTTTCAAGTAAAATTACATTTTATCAAAACTAATATTCGTAGACTAAAATCTTTAAAAGTTTATTGTGTACTCAAATAATCTATTTTAATAAAGCTTTACAAAAATATACATTTTCAAAATACTGTTGTGCTGGTTTTTAGTAAAAGCATCAGTAACATAATGGCTACAAAAATGTTGTATAAAATTTTTAATTTAAATATTTTAAACATAAGTTCAATTAAAATCAGGAAGACGAAGAAGAAAAACGGTACATGACAGTGATGAAGAGAGAATTTGCAAAATCGTTGTTCACTCAACCCATTTGTTTTCTTTTGTGTTGGTTTTCAGTAATTATTAGAAAAAATATTTTATTATTAAAACAAAACTACCAATGCATATCATAAGTTTTATGAGGAATATCATTGAAAACATTGATTTTCATATAAACTTTAAAGTGTACGTCAGTATCAGTTATAACTACAACCACAACGAAAATATAAATTGTTAAACAAAATAACCGTTTATTTATTCTTTTTTTTTCAATGCAACTTGGATCTAATATTTGCAGTGATACTTCCATGGATGGAGCAAGTATTAGAAAAATTAAACTATTCCGTGTACGCCGAAGAATTCGAAAAAGAATACCATAACATGTTTGAAAGAGGGTTTAAAAACCACATAAATAACCCGGACAAGGTAAAATTTTATCAGCAACTTGCGTATTTTGTAGGTTTATTGTTTATACGAATTTTAAAAAATAATTAACAGGACTCGGACATACTTAAGTTGATGATGCAAGCTCAAGTTAAAAAGAAAGATGCTGGCAAAGTCACAAAAGGTGATTTTTATAAGTTCTTGATAAAGTAGATGTTTACCATCTGCCAATGGATGTACTTATTTATTTTAGATTTTAGAAACATAATAAAACAAGTGTTTTAATTGGCAAAGGTTAAATCTGAAAAAATTGTTTAAAAAAAATTCCTTTGAATGTTTAAAGTTAAAAAGAAAGAAACTATTAAAGTCACAAGTTGTTTTAATCTCATAAAACACTTAACAACTCAATGATAGCCTAAATTTAATTTCAAGCTTTTCTGATAGTTTCTCAATATTCATTGTAATTAAGCACTTTTTCTGAAGGTCTGACTCGAACTGAGATCCTGGCAAACGGTCAGCTGATGATAGCCGCGGGTTTCGAGACCACTTCGACCGCTTTCACCTTTTTGATTTACAACCTGGCCATGAACCCGGAGTATCAGGACCGGCTGAGGGAAGAAATAGAAGCGGCAGTGGAAAGACACGATGTATAAAAGTTTTGTTTTGTTATTTTTGTTTTAACATAACTGAATTGCTGAAAAGTATTACCATCCGTATTATGAAGTAGAAAATTTTTTAATTATTATTTTTATACATAGCAGTAAGGTATGACTAAATTCATAACGTGATTCATACAAATTGACGTTTGAATTGTTATTTTAATACTGTGTTTTTACTAATTTAATGTCATAAATTAATATATTTATCACAGGGTGAACTGAAGTACGAAACTCTGTTTGACATAAAATATTTGGACATGTGTTTGAACGAGTCTTTAAGAATTTACCCACCGACCCCTGTGTAAGTGAGAACATATAATGAATAACTTTAAACAGATGTAAATTAGTACCAAAACACGGTTTGACATGTAAAAATCTGCAAGTTACGTTTCTCTCAGTAGTTTTTGTGTAGTAATAAATAAAAGTAGTATCAATATTTTGTAAATAGTTAAAATAAAATTATTTCAACTACTTTATTAAAACGATTTACATTTCGACAAGCAACTATTAAACTTTAACCATATTCCTATAAGTGAACTTTGATTTAAATACACTTTTTATACAGAGTAGTTATTATTGTTTTAATGCACTTTTTAAAAAATAAAACACTTATTAGTTTTGTTTTAACTTTTATTTTGCAATAGCTAAGTGAACTTATTTTGGCAAAAATTAATCATCTTTTAGATTTAAATGAAAACTTAATTATTAATTTAGCCTTCTTGTTTTACCTTTTTATCTTCATCTATTACGTTAATGTAAAAACTTCTCTTTTTTCACGTTTCTAACTTTCTTACTTCATTCAGTAATGCGAGGGTGTGTGAAAGAGACGTAACAATAAAAGGTTACAAGTTCCTGAAAGGAATGACCGTTCAGGTTCCGGTGTTTGGTCTGGCCAGGGATCCTAACTACTGGGACGAACCTGAAAAATACATACCTGACAGGTTATTGTTCATTCAATACAATTGATCCATTTTTTGTATATATTTTCTTAATGCAATCTTTTATGCTTTAAAATTTATTCTTATATTAGTTAACCAATAATGTTCAAAACTCCATTAAAATTAAAGCACTGCAGAGAGTATTTTAAAAGGAATATATTTTTAAATGAAAATTGTAGTTAGTTATTTAATATATTACAATTTCAAAGTTTTTTAAATTTAAATGTATCTTAGTAACTCAAAATTGAGAGTTTTTTTGTACAATTCAAAATTGTTTAAAATGATTGCTACTATAAACTTAACTGAAGTTTTCTGACGAGTATACCAAACTTAAAAACAGAATGGAAGACATGAGTGCAATTGATCAGATGATATTTCAACCGTTTGGTGGCGGGCCGCGCAACTGCATTGGAATGAGGCTGGCGCTCATCGTAATCAAATTTGCTGTTTGCAAGCTTCTACTAAGCTACAAAGTCGTCGCTACTGACAACACCATTGTTAGTTTTTACACAATTTGAAAATATCGATTTAGCTTCAATTTTTAGTGTTAAAAATCTTTAAAAAATTTAAATAAAATTTATATTAATTTAAACTGCTCGCACGTTTTGATTTTTTAATGTAGAATTTTTTTTTTTCAATAATACTTATATTTATTATATGTATATAAAAATACAGCCCCAGCCTCTCGAGCTGGTTTTCGGTCAAGTTGTCGCTTCAAAGGAAGAAATTGAACTCAAATTAGAAAAAATATAAAAATGTATCAGTTGTTTGTAACTTAAGCTTTGGGTTTGCTTAATATTTTGACTGTTGATAAAGATTTTTATTTAGTTTTTTTAATAGTGTACAAAAGTTTTAAATTTCGTTTATAATTGAACAGTTTTGTACTAAGTAATAATCATGTAGCAAGACTTAGAAAAGCATAAAAACTTTATTACAATTACAAGTTTTTACATATATTATTAAAGTTTGTTAATAAGCTTTACTATAAAAACTATAAATGATTTTAAAAAAACTGTATTTGAAAGTTTGAATAATTTTTACATCGTTTTTGAACGAACAAATGTCATAATTTTTATAATTGCATTTCTATAGTATTTGGTATGAACATTGTTCGTTTAATAAATAATATCATAGCAATCATTTTTGAACGTTTAGATTCAAAATGTTATTTATTCGTAAATTTTACTTACCTAAAGTTTAAGTACAATATTCGTTAAAAATTTGATTTTTGACTGACTTTAAAACATAGTTAAAAATTGTGAAAGATTTTTATAGATTGTAAAACTAAGTTTAAGTTGTTTAACATACTTGTTTTGATTAACCTTATTCTAAAGCTAATCATAGTTTATTTTTTAAAGTACTATAAAAAACTGCTTTAATCAAAAAAAGGCCTTTAAAAAACGATGTGTATAGTTAGCTATTTAATATTAGTTTAATTTCTTAAACTAAGTGTTTAACATACTTAAAGTTTGTTTAAAAGATTTTTAATTTTTATTTGTCTGCTTTATTTAAAGCTTTTAGAAACTGATTGACTAGAAATATATATGACTTTAAAAAAACAAAAAAAAAAACTGTATATAGTTTAAAGTTTAGAGACTAAGTTATTAAAAAGCTAATACTTTAGAAAATTTTACATATTTTTCTAAATTTTCTTATTAAAAAAAAAACGTAAATGTTCTATGAAATTCGCTTACAAAAACCCTAAAAAACAGTGTTGTGAATAAAATTAAAAATTGCTGAATTTTTCTTAAGATTCTCTGCTATTTGTACTCTATCCTAAAAATTTATTCGCGAAAATTTCTTAAATGCTATTGACAAAGATTACCAAAATAAATTGAATAAAACATTTAAGAGAAACAACGTTATTAACATATTAATGGCAAATTTAGAGTTATAAGAGCTAAAGTCAATCTCAATATAAACATTTGTTGTTTTTTGACGAATTGAACAAACAACTTTAAATTTTAAGCTTTTAATCTCCACAAATTTCTGAAAACTATTTTTGTTGTTATTAAAGATAATCAGCCAACTTTCAAATTTAAAGAGGTATATGCCTAAACTAATTTATAAATCCTTTCAGTAAACTCAGTAAACATAATAAAAGAACTTGGTGTCGAAATTTCATCATGAGATAAAACTATTTTATACAGTATTTTCACGTCTAAAAGTTTTTCTGTAGTACTTTAATTTTTTTTGTAAACTGTTGTTTTTAAATTTTGGTTTTTACAAGTTTTAAAGTATTTTCAACACTATTAATAAGTCATAAATGATAAATTAGTTTCAAACATAACACTAAAGATTTTTTCTGTAACCACTAAAATTAATTACTTGAATTTCGATTTTTAGCTAGCAATCTACCAGATCCAGATTCTTTTTCAAACTAAGATCTCGCCGGATCCGGATTTGAATACAAAAAAGCATTATCCAGCTGTATGCGGTAGATAACTACTAATTATTAGTACCTAAAAAGCTTTTCTGATAACTCAAAATTAAATATAACATGTTGCTATAAAAAAAGACATAATGTTGTTTATTGAGCGAAAAACAAAAAGCGCTCAAATATTTGGTCCAAAGACCTGGTGTACAAAAAAACATTTCGGTTATCGAGTCATATACCAGAATACAGTTTAAAGTCATGTCCAGGACAATTACTAATAAAACAATCAGTTAAACAAAATAAAAATTGAAAGAAAAAAACTGAATTAAATGAAACTGAACGAAAACTAACTGAGTTTTGAGTTTAATAATGTACTATGAATCTTGTTTAATAACATAAGAAAAAAAAAAATATATATGTATATAATTTTAAATTAACTTTTAAAAGGAGATAAACAACACTAATAGCAAACGTGTGAATATTTGAATTATAGGTTACAACCTCTAATAAGAAAGTAATATGTAATACGCTGAAAGGTTTTTACGAAGAAAAAAAAAGTATTTTGAGATAAAAAAGTAATTTTTTATTTTATTTGATAATTTAAGTTGAAAAATAAAAATATTTCACATTTGAATAGTTAAATAAACTATTGTAAAAGTTTTTAAGAATTTTAAAGAAGTGATTTTTACAATAACTGAACATAACTTTTATATATTAAAATATAAAGATAAGTACTGTAAAACTTATGCTTTCAATAAGGAAAAAAACAATAATAATTTTAACATTAATGATACTAACAACAACAAATTTCTTTCCATTAGAAAAAAAAAACTTTTTTCTCTTTTTTGAACACTTGCCTAAGTCTTAACTGTAATAATAGAAAGAAAACAACATTTGCAGACATAAAAAAGAACAATTTTTCTGAGACTTGCTCAAAAATTTTTTTACATAAATTTGCTTGAAACAGTCATCTTGTAACAAAATGTGTAGTGACCGCCAGGGGGCGTTAGACGATTGTTTATCAAATCAACACACAATAAAATTTTAGCATTATTTGTTATTTCGCTCAGTTAAGCCATAAGACCGTGCGAGAGGCACATTAATTGATTATAAGAACTTTTTTATTATTTTCATTTTATAAGATCTTGATGTTTATCTGCATTATTATATTATATTGTGTTTAGTTTAACCATCGTTGTGCATGAAGCACGACATATATTAAGACTCTGTATTATTAGTATTTTTAGTAAGACCTACTTTGTGCTTAAGATTGTGTCATTAAGACACTTTAAGAACATTATTAAGACATTTTAGTTTGTAGAATTTGGTGTTTAATTGTTGTGTTTATATTCGCAGTTTTATTCAACTGATTTATTAGCTGCTTTGTCTCTTCTAGTTCTACTTTCATTCACATTTAAATCACATACTCAATAAACTCACTTCATTAAAGAAGTTATATATATTAAGTTTATTACATACTTATTAATTACCTATTAAAGTTAAACCTAATGAGTAAGGTAAATTCAGTAAAAACCTCAAGAGCTAAACGCGCTAAGAGTTTAGCACAAAAAAGGGGACTTCCCCCAATTAAAGGTAGTTCCTACCATAGGCCCTGGAGGACTACAAATGGTGACCATGTGTTTAATACGAGTTTGCAACCTTTTGATGCTACTGAAGTAGATATACTAAGTTCTTTAAATTTAAGAAATGCCAATAGTACCATGATGGCTGACCAAATACCACCACAACATATTCCTTCTAGAAAACCATGTCGTTACACAGAAACGCTAAAGTGTGCGACCAGTTCAAAAGACCACAACACTTTGCGGCACAAAATGCTTCAAACGGAAAATTATAACATTGATTATAACTTATACTCGAAATCAATTGATTATGAAGACAGTAGACTCAATTGGCTGAAGTCATTTAAATTTGATATTGATGATTCAAAGGCACAATTTATTTATTTCGAAGAAGCTTAGCTGACTATGGCATCATTGAAAATGCTGAAAAATACTGGGTGATTCGTGAATTTTGGCCAAACAAAGACATGTCAGACTATAATTTGTGTACAGCACCTAAAGATAGAAACTTTGGAAGTTTACGTAAATATCTCCTGGAAAAAGATGGAATTTTGCCACATGTTTTACTGCCAAAGAAAGAATTTAAGTCTGTTAGTGGGTACGACTTGAACACTGAAGTAAGTAGGTGTTTACTCGACTTGAAAAATGAAGAGGTACTGCAAAAAATTTTATACTTCCGCCTATTACCAAACCATTTGAAAAACAGGGTGTCCAGTAGCCTTTCACTAGGATTAGCAGATTTTAAAAGGTATGTGATGCACATTTGTGATATGGATTTAAGGCAAACAAGGGATGAAGAAAAAAATGTAAGTTATAGTTTTAACAGATTTAATAAAGAACGATCTAAATCAAACTACTATGTTAACGACCAAAGAAATATTTGTCCAAATAATGAATACAACAGCATAATTGAAAATGACAACCATCCTATAAATACCTACACTCAAAACCAAAACATTTCCGTACTTAAAGATAATGACAAAATTGTAAAACACTGTTCGTCTGCAACCAGAAAAACTCCTTTAGTTAGTACATTTAGAACGTTTAAAACAGCTAAACATAAAAACTTAAGCGCTAAAAAGACTTTAGAATCTGGAATTACTGGCCGAGTGGTGTGGTTCAATGTTCGCAAAGGCTACGGATTTATTCATCGTGACGATCAAAACACTGATATTTTTGTCCATCAAACTGCCATTACCAAAAACAACCCAAATAAACTATTAAGATCAGTCGCACAAGGCGAAGTTGTCCAGTTCGATATTGTTATGGGTAATAAGAACATGCCTGAGGCCTCAAACGTATCAGGTCCGAACGGCAAACCTGTCCGGGGGTCCAAGTATGCCCCAAACAGATGGCCAAGCTATAGCCAGCAAAGGCCTCAACAAAACAACTATATAAGTAATGATTATTGCAAAGTAAGAAACTATCATCAGTATAAGAGGAGACCAAGCGACTACAGAAGAAGATACACATACGAGCATAATCCTAGAGTAACAAATAAATATTATGAAATGTACGAACAAAACTCCGGCTGCTACGAACCTTCTGAAAACAGTGAATCTGGATATGACTTAGATACCAACAATTTATTTTACAACTATGCAGAAGGTATAGATTCCAAACACTATTAGTCTCAAAAGCTTAAATATTGTAAATAATGTTTTTATACAGGCAAGCAACCTTAAAATCTTTTTAAATCTATTATAAAATTTTTAGAAAAACAGGATAAAAATTTCGAGAAACACTCATTAGAACGTTTGACTGAATTTCATTAAAATCAATTAAACAATATTCTATATAAATTTAAACAAGTGATATAGCAGCAAATTTGTTGGTTGTGACATTATGTTGTATTAAATAATTTTTCAAAGATTTATTTAAATTAATAACTTCTGTTGCTTTAAAGCTTTAGTCTTGTTTGAACAAAAAGCTTAGATAATTAAACTTGATGATTTAAATGTTTTTTGACATTAGTCAATTTAACTGTAAATTATAAAATTTCTGTAGCTTAAAAATAATTTTACGTAGCCTTTATAAGTTCAATGTGACTAAATGTAAAAAGCTTTCAAACAACAAATTCGAAATTGTTTATTATTTTGAATAATCTATTTTGAATATTTTAAGTATTTTATCTTAAAACAACCTTATTAAGTAAAACATAATCAAATTAAAATTAAGATATGTTAAAATGTTTTTTAATTTAATGTATTTTTAAGATTCAATATAGATTTTTTTGTTAAACATTTTAATTTTTTATGGTTATAAGTTTTATAACTTCTTGTGGTGAGAAGTTTTAAAGAATTTTTAATTTTGAATTATGTATGTATTTGATCAAGTTTATTTTTTGAAAAGAACGTGAAAAAAAAACAGTATGTGAAGTCAGTTTTAAATTTTGTTGTAACTAAAAAGTTTATTATTGCTTAAAGTGCGAGTAATAATGGCAGCTGATAAAAAGTTTTCAAAAAGTTTTCCACTAAGATTAAAAAAAAATTGCAACTCGGTTTGAAAAGTAAAACGGCTTTTAAAAATGTGTTTTAAGTGTAATTTAGGTCAAATTTTACGACCATAAATGAAAAACTTTTTTAAACTATTTTAAGAACCAAATTAAGTTCAATAGTATGTTTTTATTAAAAACATACATCTTTTACCTAACTAAACTTAGGCCTTTAAAATTTTCAGGTCAATTTTTACAGCTTTGAATAAAAAACATGTGTAAAACTTCTTTAAACACTAAATTAACCAATTCTCTTAAACCAATATCTTTTTGACCTATATAACTTAAAATGATTTAATACAAATTCAAACTTTGTTGCTAATAAATTGCTCAAATTTGTTTCGTTAAGTGTTGCTTTGAAAGTAGTTTTTAAAGCTAATCGATTTTTTTTGCTTAGCGAACTGGGAAGACGTAAAAGTTTTACAGTTGACTAATCACGTATTTTAAACTCGGGTAATTAAACTTTTCTTGTAGTAAATTTTTACGGAAAGCATTTGCGATTTAAGAAAAAATAATTTTGTTTATTTTGCAAAAAGCATGGAGATTTAAAAATTATTAACTTTGCCACAGTAAACATTTAATTGCTTTCACATATTGCTTTTATATCTTGTTATTATTAAAATCGTTTGTTTCAAGCAATATGTAAAAGAGGTTTACTGTATTATGTTCAAATAAAAAGACGTTAATAACTTTTAATAACTTTATTTTTTTGACAATTAAAATTTTAATAACATTGGTTTTGAGCAAAGCTGTTAGCTATTAGAAATTAAAAAATAATAACTCTTTTTTTTTCAAATTAACCCTAAACGACTTTTGAAATATCAAAAGCTAACCTTTTTATCGATATCGCTATTAATGTTCTTTTATTGCTTGCCTTGTGTATATATAAAAAAAACTTTTGTATTTAATTTTTTTTAATTAATGGTTGAGCAAGAAAAACTGTTTGATAAACATAATTATGATATATATAAATCAAAAAAATTGATTAAAAATTTACAAACCGTCTCATAACGATGCTAGTAAGCAAGAAAGTTTATATACGCAAGGCGCAAATACTTGCTCTTGTGCACAGCCTAACGGAGAAAACACTAAAAAAAGTCATCAGATAGTTAAAGAGACGCAAAGCAATGTTTCTGAAGTGTGAAGTCATTTGTAGCTGTTACACACCACAGCTGATGTTACAAACAGATCGAACCAAGCTGAAGAGAGGTATTCAACGGACAGACAGGCTTAGCGCCTAAAAGTGGTCAGATTGGAGAGGCAGGCAGAAAAAGCAGCAGCTGACGGCCGCCGATGGAGTTAAGACTTATAAAAATTTCTGAGAGACAGTATTATATACTTTTCACTATTGTATAAACACTTATAAGAACCATTTTGAACATAAAAAAGATACTATCTAACGATTTTGTACATTTTGAAAATTAATATTCAAAGTTTATGCATTTATGTTTATGAGAAACACTTAAAAATGTTGCAAGACCCCACCAAAAGACTTCAATCGAGGACTATAAGGCGGAGAAATGTAACAAAATGTATATTTTGTTGTTTTTAAATGACCGCCAGGGGGCGTTAGACGATTGTTTATCAAATCAACACACAATAAAACTTTAGCATTATTTGTTATTTCGCTCAGTTAAGCCATAAGACCGTGCGAGAGGCACATTAATTGATTATAAGAACTTTTTTATTATTTTCATTTTATAAGATCTTGATGTTTATCTGCATTATTATATTATATTGTGTTTAGTTTAACCATCGTTGTGCATGAAGCACGACATATATTAAGACTCTGTATTATTAGTATTTTTAGTAAGACCTATTTTGTGCTTAAGATTGTGTCATTAAGACACTTTAAGAACATTATTAAGACATTTTAGTTTGTAGAATTTGGTGTTTAATTGTTGTGTTTATATTCGCAGTTTTATTCAACTGATTTATTAGCTGCTTTGTCTCTTCTAGTTCTACTTTCATTCACATTTAAATCACATACTCAATAAACTCACTTCATTAAAGAAGTTATATATATTAAGTTTATTACATACTTATTAATTACCTATTAAAGTTAAACCTAATGAGTAAGGTAAATTCAGTAAAAACCTCAAGAGCTAAACGCGCTAAGAGTTTAGCACAAAAAAGGGGACTTCCCCCAATTAAAGGTAGTTCCTACCATAGGCCCTGGAGGACTACAATCTCAGATCACTTTTTAAATACTTTATTTTCTGCTAAAATATGAAGATCTATAACTATTCATTTTACATTTGCATGCAAAAAAAAATATATGATAATAAGATATTTAAAAAAGTTTTTGGCAGAAAAAGAAAAGTTTGTAAGTATTCTGAACTTAATTCAAAATAGTAATCTTAAAAAACAATCTTAAAAATAACTAGACAGAAAATGCTAAAATCTCGACTAAACCAATGTTAATGTAACCAAACAAATCTACTTTCCAACAAAAAAAAACTAAATATTAAATAAATTTTTAAATAGTAATCTTAAACTACAATCTTAAAAACAACTAAAAAGAAAATGCTAAAATCTAGACTAAGCCAATGTTACTGTGACCAAGCAAATCAACTTTTGAACAATAAAACTAAAAAAAAAAATGAAATCACTAATGCCCTTGAGAATCACTATTTTAAAGATAACTTTTAAGTTCTTATTGGAACTTTCCAAAATGACTTATATTTTTTAGATATAATGGTAGCTTAGTCCATAACTTACTATTTTGGAAAGGTAGTGATTTATGACCTATTTTGCTGTTGAATCTAGGTAGGAAAAAATTGTTTCTGAAGACCTAGTATGATAATAATGGACATTTTTTACACTTTTATAGAAGTTTTAAAAGTTATCTGGTAACAAATTGTTGTTAAACTTAAACATAAATAGACCTAACTCATATAGATACAGACTTTCATCATCTTTTTTTTTTTTCTGAGTTTTTAATTCTCTTACACTGTCATCATATTTTTATAATGTACGCATCTAAGTGCTCTGTTTATGAGAAGATTGATATCATTTATACATTTATTATTTGCTCTTCCCCAGCACAACAAGCCATATGTAACATTGTTCATAAGCAAAGAATAAAAAATCAAATATAATGCTTTTTCATTTAAGAAGTTTCTGGTTTTATATTATTTTATATTTTTATAGTTTCTATGTGTTCTGACCATTTTCAATTTCTGTCTATAGTTATTCCCAAATATTTATAGCTAGTTGTGTTTGATATAACTGTTTTACCTATTATTACATTAGGATCCTGGTTTTTTAAAAAAATGTTTTTTGATTGATACAAAATCATGCTTCTGGTTTTAGTAAGATTTAATTTAAGTTTGTTTCCCATAAGCCAATCTGATACCTTTTTTAGTTCTGTGTTAGAATTTTTACTGTCATTTAGATATGTGTCTTTTGTATATGCTTTGTACAACATTGTGTCATCTGCAAAGTTGAGGACATTAAGACCAGTACTGTTCTGTAGGTCATTTATATGTATTAAGAATAACAACGGTCCTAATACTGAGCCTTGTGATACCCCAACTTCACATTTTTCAAGGTTGACTCATATCCTCTAAAGTTAACGAATTATTTCCTTCCATCTAGATATGAGTAGATTAGTAGATGCATGTTTCCTCTTACACCATAACATTCCAAAATTCCTTAGTAAGATATTTCTATCTACACTATCAAATGCTCTACTTAAATCCAAAAAGACTGCACAAATTGCGTTTCCTTTATCAAAATTAGACATAACCGCGTCAACAAATTCAGACAAAGCTAAAGTGGTGGAATGATTCTGTAGAAAGCCAAACTGAGAATAGTTTAAAACTTTATTTTTATAAAATAAACTGTACAGGCGATTATAGATTACTTTTTCAATTATTCGATTTAAATTACAAAGAAGTGAAAAGGGTCTCTAATTTCCTTGTAAAGTTTTTAATCCTGATTTAAAAATTGGTATTACTTTTGCAAGTTTCAGGTTACTTGGATAAACACCTTCATAAAATGCTTGGTTAATTTGCTTAGTAATGGAAATAAAAGATTGTTTGATTTCTTAAGGATCGTTACAGGTATTCAATCATCACCACTGGCTTTGTTTGGATCTAAACACTTGATAATATTAAATACTTCAGTTTCTATAACATCAGACCAAAATAAGCTATTGCTAAAATTTTTGAGATTGTCAGTAAAACCTAGTGGGTTATCTTTTTTGTTGATGTTTGCTTTCCAATGTTAAAAAAATGAATGTTAAGTTTGTTAACCAATGATATTTACGATAAACTAAAACAATACTTGAAAAAAAAAGTTTAAATTTATAATACCAATTAAATAAAAGGATAACTTATTTTATAATATTTTTTAAACGAGTTAGTTAAACATTGCTATGAGGAATTGAAAAAACAGCAAAAATTTTAAAGCAGCAAAAATGTTTTCACTTTTTAGTTTAAATTTTTAATACCAATCATAAAAACGAATAAATAAAACAACAAATTAAGTCATGAAATGTCTTATACGAAAAAAAATAAATTATTAGTTTTATAAGAGTTTTCTCCCGTTAAATATACTCATTAAAAATTATGTTAATTATGTTGCACATCCTACAATCTACAGTAACAACTCAGATGACTCTAACAGGGTTTAATTCTAGAGATTTTAAATCATAGTAGCTTGAAAAAGTACGTTATAAAATTATAACTAAATATGCAGATACACTTCAGAAAATTTTGTTTAGAACACTTAAATAACTTAAACTTTTTTAGAGATACACATGTCAAACAATGTTGACAAAACTATTTAGCTTTCCGCTTGTGTTATGATTATGTAACCATTTATTTATTATAGAACTACACCATTTTATCCTTTACTAATGTGTTTTCTATCAATAAAACCTTTTAAACTTCAAAATTTTCTAAATAATTAGTAAGCATGAGTAAATCTGATACTAACAAAGTGATAAACTTATCAAATAATATATAAAATTTTACATATACTTTTCTGTTGATTAAACAAACTCTTAAAACTTGTATTTTACTTAAATTAGAACATACTCAAAATGAATCTTGTTTTAATCTAGCTAACCTAAATGGTTTTTATTTTTCAAAAAATAATTTCTTAATCTGTTTTAGTCTAATTCAATGTTTAAAAGTATGGGTTAATTTGTTATTCATGTTTTCAACTTTTAAACTATTCTTAATAACCATATACTTTTTTTTAGAGTTAGATCAGCTTTTCTTTACTGTTTAATTCAGAAAGTTTTTAAAGCCATCATTAAACCCCTACTACACTAGTAATCATAGAATAATACATAAGATAAAATAAATAAAAAGATAAATAATTAAAATTATTCTTGTTTTCTAAAAACATCTAAAAACAATTTATAACATACTAAGAGAAAGTGATTAACATTCATTGAAGATATTTGAGTAGGAAACTAATTAAAAAGTTACAACAGAAAGATATCATTGAGTAAAAATCAACTTAAACTAATGAGGCAAGAAAAGTTTCTCGAAGTTATAATTGACAGAATACTTATTCATATGAATTTCTACATTATTAATATGGTTGCTTATTGAACGATAAAAATAAAGCTCTTAAAAATTTTGGTCTAAACACCTGGTCGGAAAACCTTTCGGTTATCGAGTCACACACTGCAAATACAGTTTACGTCTTGTCTAGGACAGAAAAAAGACAAAAATGAAACAAAATAAATAGTTATGTTGAAAGTTGTGTAACATTGTTGACTCTTTCAGTTTTAAAAACTTTTATTTAATTTCCTTTAAATTAGCTTTTTATACTATGCTGTAGCGATTAGTTTTAATTTGAAAGATTTTTTTTTAGTATTGTGTTATGATATCTAAAAAATTTTATATCTAAATATCGAAAAAAAAAGTTATTTTAATCTAGGTAAGAACATTGCATTCAAATAAAAATATAGGTTGATCAAACTCAAAGTGTTGAATAGAAGCGACAAGAGTAATTGAAAGTTTAGTAAGTTTACATATAACTTTGTATATAATTTGTATTTAGGAAGTTGTCAATGTGTTTTTTCTCTTTTTACGTGACCGTTGACACACATACATACAATATTACTTGCATATTTTTATTAAAAAGTTGTTTATAAATACTCGGATGAATTTCAAATTCATTTTGTTAATGCATAAGAGTTGCACAAACAAGAGTGTTTATTTTTTATGCTTGGTGTTAAACTCAGATTTTAAAAATTCAATTAAGTTTTAGTTTCTGATTTAAAGGAAGGTAAAAAAAAAACTGCTTTATTATAAACTTTATGGTTATGTTAATTTTAAAGTAAATTTAAAGCTTAATAAAATTTTGTTTTAAATATATGGAATATTTACAGTAAAACAAAAATAGTAAATGGAATACATTATAGTAAAGCTTGTTTATGAGTATAATTGTTTTTATAACTTGAAGTGTTTCTTGTCTTGTTCAAGTAGTTAATACATCAAAATAATATGACTTGGGAAAAAGTAATACTTGCTAAAAATTTATTTAGTTTAAGTGTTCTAGAAAAACATTAGTCTAACTATCCGCGTTTGAAATATTTTGAGTTACTCACACAAGAATTAATCTTTTTCTAAATTTTAAAACCAAAACTGTATTAACAAAATTTTTTGTGTTATAAAACTAAAATGCCTAAAATGTTATTGTGAACGCCACGTATTTTGAAAGGTTAATATATTCTCACTTAAAATATACTTTAACCTTTTTTTGAACAATAAATTAGTTTTCAACCGTGTTTACTTTAGCTGCTTAAACTGACAAAATGATTTAAAAGTACTAACGAATTATTTACTTACCTAAACTAAGTCTTGTTCTTTAAGTCTCAGAGAGCATTCTAAAAATTGACATATCTTGGAGTTTTTCAACGTTTTTATCTATTTAAACTACAAATCCTGAACACAAATTTTTTTTTTTGATAGTTTTATTGTTTAACTACCATTAGTTGTTTTTACTATAAAAATCAGTTTGTAATTTTATACTTATTTGTTGTTCGAGTAAATTAAACTGTACTTAATAGGCTTTTTTCAAGAATATTTTAACATTTATGGTCTAAAATTAAAAAAATATTTGTTTAAAGTTTGCAATTAGACAAACAAAAAATTGTAAAACATTTTGTTAATCTTTGTGTTTTTTATAGTACCTTACTATTTTGAAATGATTAGTATTATAAGAAATATATAAATAAATACTAAAATAGTGTTTTTTTTTATATATTTGGTAATATTCTGTGGAACTAAAGTTTTAATTAAACAGGTTTGTAATTTTTAACATACACTTACCTATACCAAAGTCTAAATAAAGCTTATTACTTGAGCTTATTTAGATATAGATAAATACAACTGTCTTGAAACAAAATAAGTTACCCACACAAATAAACTTTTAAAACTTTTATATCAATATTGTGTTTGTCTTTTATCTCACAGTTAGTCGTATTTTTTAAATCTTGAGTCTTCTCAATCATCAATTTATAACGGTATGTACAAGATTGTGTTTTTGTTCTTCATTGTCATTGGAATGGTTAGTCCCAGCTCTGAAGGTATGAAAAATTGTCTTTTTTATTATTATTTCAAGAGCATTATAGAAATAAAGCTTTGATTGATACTTGTGAAATAAAGTTAAAAACATTTTTACATTAATTGAAGATATAAAGTAGTTAGTAAATATGTTAAACAAAACTAAAGTTTTGGAAAACCTATAAGTGTGTACTGCTATAAAATATAAAAAGTTAAACAAAAAAAGGTATGAAAATAAATTTGAAATTTAAACTTATCACTAACAAGTAAACGATGTATAGTTAAGATGAAAATAGTTATTGAAATAAGTTGCCATTACAGTAATCTTACTACATTTTATTGTATTTGCTGCTCTGAAACTTTAAGTACAGCTGGTATTAGAGCTACAATAAAAACTAGTTGTAGCAAAAGCTGAACAAACAAAAAAAAAGGTGAAACTTTTTTGCTGCTTTAAAATTGTTGATGTTTTTTCAATTCCTCATAGCAATGTTAAACTAATTCATTTAAAAAATATTATAAAATAAGTTATCTTGAAGTAATTATTGTACTTTAAAAATATAATTTAAAGTTTATTGATGCTTTACAATTTCTTAACAATTTTCTAAAACTAACAAAACAGAAAATGTTTAACAGTTTTCTTAGGTTTTTGTAACATATTCTATCTGTAATATAAGTACAGCGGTTATGCGTTTCCGTTTTTTTTTACTTTATAACAACAATTTCGATGTATAAACCTTCGAAT
The DNA here is from genome assembly GCF_965202585.1 of Thalia democratica. NCBI lineage: Eukaryota > Metazoa > Chordata > Thaliacea > Salpida > Salpidae > Thalia > Thalia democratica. The sequence continues at coordinate 33,005,435 of NC_139171.1, forward strand.
TATGTTTTTAAAAGACAGTTGATTTTTTATATTAAAAAACTTGTGTTAAATAACTTGAAAGTAATGTACCGGTGTATAGTATAATCTCTCAACAAAAACGTATACGTATATTTACAACTTAAACTGTAATTAAACACACAACTTTAAATAGCATCCACTTTATTTCGTGGGACGAAACAGTTTCATAATCAGAATCAAGCATGACTAATTTAAATAACTTAGAGCCTTAGAGCATTGTAATATGCATATATTAGTCTTTTTCGACAATTTGTAAATATTTTTGTTGAACATCAAATATAATGTAATTGATACTTTTATCACAAAATATTCGAAAATATTATCAAAAAAACTTAGGTAAAACCTAATAGCTTTAGTTTGATACTGTTTCTATGTTTTAGGTTGATAATTAAAGAGACTATCTTAGAAAAGTAGTCAAACACTTTTACTCTTATATTGAAAATTTGTTCAACTATTAGTTTTACACTTAAAAAAGTATAACTTTACAGAAAAGTGTATGTTATTTTACCACAATTATGCAACTAACAACACCAAGTATCTTTAAAATTTTACTGCTGTTTTAAAGCATAATTGTTTTTAAACATAAATATTTTTTTTAAAGCAAAGTTATGAAACATGTAGTAACTCATAAGTACTCAAGCAGTTTTGTAAGCTTTTAGCTAATTAAGTGTATGACTTATATGTTTCAAATATAATTTGTTTTCCTAATCTTTCACCAAATACTTTTTAAACGCATCACATACTTTTAAAATCAGACAAAGTTCAACTAGTCGAAAATGATTGCAACTTGCCTGCGGAAAGAGGACCTTGCAGAGCGTACTTTCCAAGTTATTTTTACAACAAAACTTCTGGTCAATGTGAACTTTTTATTTATGGAGGTTGTGGAGGTAATAGCAATCAGTTTTGGAGAAAAGAAGAATGTGAAAAAAATTGTATTGATACTATAGCAAGTAGATCGGTAAGCAGCTGTATAGAAAATGGTGGAAGTAAATCGGAAACAGAAAACAATACAAGTACTTTAGAAAGCAATCAGATCATAAACAATGGCAGAAGTTTAGTTAAATACTCTTGTTAAATTAAAGTTGTTTTGTCTACTTTCATTTTTTTCGGAGTTCTTTAAACGACTGTTGAGTTTTTAAATTTAATGCTAGTTCTCAAACGATAATTTTTTTTTAATACTATATACCTACGAGCCTTAAAAAAATTAAATAGAGAATTATTTGATACTAAAGGTTAAAAAATATGAAAATTTTCATTGTAACTTCTGATAATTTTGAATTTTTTACTGCTGTTAAAAATAGTGGAAAAAATATATTTTGAACTAAAAAGGTTGTGTCAAAATTGTATTAAAACTGTTTCTAGGGACTGAAAAACCTATTTGCGAGCTTAAATTTATTTGAAAGGTTTGTAGGGTCATTTAGAATTTTTATTTAGATAAAATCAACAAAATATAAATAATTTTAGTTATTACTTAATGTTATGCAGACTGATTATTTAATTTTATGCTTTTTATTATTGTTGATTTTCTATTTCAAATGGTTTGTGTTTTTATTTAGAAATAACTGTTAAGGGTTTTCTGCTTATAACGCTATTTAATTTTAAGAAATTTTATAATTTAGGGCATAAGGTTTTTATCAAAACAGTAATAATGATTATACTCTTAAATTTTATTTCGTTATATAATGGTTTATTTAAATAAACTATAGTTTTATGATCTTATAATTAGTAATTTAAGCTAAAAAATTTGTTATATACGAAAAACTATATATTAAAGCACATTTGTGTTAACACATGTGTGTAACAGTTTGTGTAGAAATAAAAAAAAATAAACATATTTTTACGTACAACTTGATTGTTATTTTTTAAATTCTCAGTTATTTATAAGAACCAAAAAATTTATTTGCGACTTGAAATTTCATGTATATAAATCTTATTCTTTGCAAAAATTTAAAATTTTAACCCCTCTACTAATTAATTACCAAGTTTACTTTTTTTGTCGCCAAGATATTTATTGCCTACTTTGAAAAACACAGAAGGAAAGGGTTTAACTATAAGGTTTAATTAGTGTTAGATATAATAAATAAAACATCGCTTAAAGTTTTAGCCTTAACAAACACAATAAAGTTTACGCAATTTTAAGCAAGAAGTTTTGCTTTTTGTACAAAAACTTTAAAATCTTAACGCTTAAACTATGTATAGTCCAGGCTCATTTTAGTATATAATAAAAATGCATAAAATAATAGACGGAAGCTGTCGGAAAAATTAAATTAAATTTTTGTCAATTTACATGTAATTTCTGCATATAACTTATGTTGAGGAAGTTTTGGTTTTCTCATTAAACGTAATAGCTTTTTGCAATTTTAAACAAATAAATATTTAGAAATGTTCTATGTGGTGTATAAAAGTTGCATAGGTAATGGTTTTTTTTTCGAGTTGTAAATTCTCAAACTTTAGTTTTTAGTTCAAATTTAATAAAGATTTTCATTTAAAAAAACAAAAACAAAATCACTTTGTTAAAAACTGTATGATTGAGTCCACTTTCATTGTGCATTTAAAGCTATTAAAGTTGTATTAAGTTTAATAAAAACTAATTAATTATCCTTTTGTATTTAACTTTGTTTCAGATACAGTTGTGAATAAATTCTGTGAAAGCTTATTTTTAGTATAAGTTTGTTTTATACAATGTTTTTTTTTAGTTTACAAGTAGGTTTTGCATATCAATAAACCAACTTAGGAAAAATTGACATTGGCCAAATACTTTTCAAGTTTGAAAGCTTATAACAAAACTAAACTGAAAAAAAGTCTAGTTGCCCGTGTTCAATGTATTTTAGGTAAAACACATTTAGCATCAATCTATATTCAAATTTAGAAACTAGAAATGTGTGAAAAAGTGAACTTATGATAAAAAACTATTATTCTTATAACGCTACTGTAAAGGCGACATATTTTAACATTCATTTTTGTCATTAAAAAGTATATATTTTGACTTTTTTTAGAACAATCAGTTTTATTCATTTGCTAAACACTTATTAAATTTGACAAAAAGTATTATAAAAAGTATTAACCAACGGCTTATTACTTCAAACAATAATAATTATATTTTAATTTAACTAAACTTGAATAAATAAGTTTTAGTATGGTGCTTTAGCTGTGAGAAAAAATAAAAATGTAGAATGAAATTGTTTTTTATAAATTAATATGTCACTAACAATACTTTGTTTTTTGTACTCCCTTTGTTGTTCAATTAAATTAAATTTTAAACTTTTTTATTTAAATATTTAAAGGTTTATGATCTGAAGTTGACAATTATTCTGTTTCAATTTTGCAATCAGACAAACAAAAAGCTATTAAAGCACTTAGTTTCATACTTGTTTTCTTATTTACCATTAACTGTCTTAAAAGTACTAGAATTATAGGAAATATAAGAAAACCGTTTATGTAATGTTTATAATTTTAATACTTTGTAATACCATGTGTAACGAAACTTTTAATCAAGCAAGTTTGTTATTTTAAGCCTAGAACTTACCTATCTCAAAGTTTGAATAAAGATTTTACTTAAGCTTATTTTGATCTTATTCGGATATAGATATTTTACAACTATTCTTAAAGACAAACTAAGTTGTTCATCTAAAAAAAAGTTTAATACAAAAAATTATTTAAATTTTTGTGACAAAAACGTACTTATTTTAGTTTATGTTATGTATTAAAACTGTTCAAATTGTCGTACAAAGTTTTAAAACGTTTTAATCAGTAATACTTTTTATTTTTACCTTAGAGTTTATAAACATTTTCTAATTTGAGTTATCCAAAAATAAAGTTAAACGAAGATGTACAAAACTGTTTTGTTGTACTTCATTGTAATTGGAATAATAAATCTTAGCTCTGAAGGTAAAAAAATATTTTCATTAATTTGTGTTTACACATTAAAACTTAAATATATATCTATGAAATAAGAAACATTTTTTACACTAACTTAACACGTAAATTAATTAGTAAATATTTGAAACTAATAAGTCGAAACACTACTACTTTTAATGTTTTTGTTGATTTATTAGTTTATAAAATTAACGTTAACATAACTTATTACAAATAAAAATGAAAATTATGTTGTCGTAATAAATATACTTAAAGATTAACTTTTGAGTTATTATAATGACTAAAAAGTAATATATTGGTGTAAGCGTTACTAAACAAAAAGAAAACATACATTTGAAACTTTAACTATAACTAAACTAACTACTAAAATAAAATATAAACTTTACATTATAGTACAAAATAGTTTCAAAATTTTAATAAATAACAACTATTTGATACATAGGTTAGTCGCTAACTTTCGGTAGCGTAGAGCTCTGTAATATGCGTTATTTAGTCTTTTAAAACAATTTATATAAGTTTTTTATAAATATTTAAGATAGCAAGAATTAATATTCTTACCAGAAAACGTTTCAAATAAAAACCTAGTTAAAAAGTAATAGAATTAAAAAAAGAAAAACCTAAAAGCTTTAATTTTATAGAGTTTCCTTATTTTATGTTTATAACCAAAAAGAATTCAATTTTTATGGTAGTCGACTAGTTTTATGATTTTAGTTTTTTTTAGTTTTTATTTTAAGTTCACATAACAAAATTTTAAACATAAAAAGTTGTATATTATTTTACTATAAAACAAAACCAAGTTTTTTTTTAAACTTTACTGACATTTTTGTTTATTTAAACAACACAATTTTTTCAGTATTAACCATATAAAACTTTTAAATATAGTTGTTTTGTATAAAACATACAACTACAATTAAATAATTAGTAGGTCATCGTAGCGAAATGAAAACTTTTAATTAAGAAAGTCAATAGTTTTTAATTTCATAAATAAAGTTTTCCTAATCTTTACTTTAATACTTTATACATATTATACACTTTCAAAACAGACAAAAATCAACAAGGTAATATTTGCAACTTACCTGCGGAAAGTGGATTGTGCTATGCAGCTTTTCCAAGTTATTTTTACAACAAAACCTCCTTTCAATGTGAAACTTTTATTTATGGAGGATGCGGAGGTAATAGCAATCGGTTTGGTACAAAAGAACAATGTGAAGAAAAATGTTCAGACAAAAATCAACAAGAGGAAAGTGTTTGTAATTTGCCTGCCGAAACCGGACCTTGCAAAGCATGGCAGCCTATGAATTTTTACAACAAAACCTCCTTTCAATGTGAAACTTTTATTTATGGAGGATGCGGAGGTAATAGCAATCGGTTTGGTACAAAGCAACAATGTGAAGATAAATGTTCAGACAAAAATCAACAAGAGGAAAATGTTTGCAACTTGCCTGCGGAAACCGGACCTTGCAAAGCATGGCAGCCTATGAACTTTTACAACAAAACCTCCGGTCAATGTGAAACTTTTATTTATGGAGGATGCGGAGGTAATAGCAATCGGTTTTGGAGAAAAAAAGAATGTGAAGAAAATTGTATTGATACTGCGTCGTGTAGCTCAAATAGATATTCTTGTTTGGTTTTGTTTTCGTTTGCATGGTATTTATCAATATTCATTAATTAGCTATTAAATTCGTTTATTAATCCGTAATTTCCGTTCGTAAACTAAATTAATCTTTGTAAATTATATAAAGTCTATTAAATAATTTGTTCGCAAATTTAATAAGTTTATAAAACCATAATTTTTTTTTAATACCATATACACAAACTTCAACTTTTGTAAATTTAATGTTTAAAACTCGTTTATAAAAAAAAATTATTTGTAGTTCTGAACTTTTTACTTTTTTCTGATGATAACTAATTTAAAAAAGTTTAACTTTAAAGAATATTAGAAATAAAAGTGGATTAACAAGTTGTTCATTGCAAGTTGTTCATTAAGATATTAAAGACTTTAATTTATTATTTATAAAAAATGTTAACAAAAATATATCTTAAAAAAGTTAATCTTTTATTTGATAAAAGTATTGCTTGTTAAACTCTTTATTTTGTTTTGCTAACCTTTTAAAAATGATGTTTTGCTAGTTTACAGCAAATAAAACTCTAAGAAAATCACTTTGTTTTGTGACTTGCAATTTAAAGACTTTTTGAACGTATTGTTCCCTAAAACTACAAACTAAAATAGACAACATCAACTACTAATTAATAGTTTAGATTTCACTGAGTTTTGCGTTTCAATAAGTATACTTATGGAAAACTCGTTTAAGAACAAAACATTAGAAATTTTGTATTTTAAGAAAACTAAAATTTATGTAAGAAATAGTTAAGAATTAGCTTAAATTAAACTAAACATTAGGACGAAAAAACTAGACATGTTAAAAACCTGCAGTTTTGTATTTATTTTTAGTTTGGTTTGTACATATTTGAGCATTTTAGTTATTCTTAAAGATAGCACTAAAAGTTATAAATGGGAATGATAAATATAATAAAAGCACTATCAATTGACATGCAAGATTGTTAATTTCGATTACTTTTTATCACTTTTTTTTTGGTATTTTTCTGCAATGGTAAAACTATCAAAAACTTGATTCTACTACACTAAAGTTTGCGGTAGAGTAATTATTTTAATTAAGTGAGTAGAGGATTTATAAGCTGTAATATTACCTTATTTGTTGCGATTTATTTTAAATTATTTTGTATTTAAATCTAAGTTGACTACTTGAAACTAAAACAAAAACTTCTTTATTTACTTTTGTTAAGACGTAGCTCTTTAAAAATTATAACTATCAAGTTTACTTAAAAATTAAAAAACACTTTAAGAACAAGTCTATTTAAAACTGAATTCTATGTTTGTCGTTCAAATGTTTTTGTTTTTGTTTTTGTTTATTTGATCGAAATAACTTCTAATTTTAAGGTTTGATTTAAAAAAAACAATAGTAATGTAGTATAATAAACAAATAAATAAAAAACCAATCAGTTTTATAACATACTAATAACATTTCAAATTTTAAATTGTTTTGTTATGGTGAATTAAAATTGTTTCCCTTGCTTAATTCTACTTAAACATTATAGTTATAAGTTTTGATATTTCTGCTTTAAACTGTTTTACACTTGATCCTATAAACTTTTAGCTTGCATATTTTCAATTCTAAAAAGAGCTAAAACTTTATTTTATAGTCACGTTTACCAGTGTTCAACGATAAGTATCACTAAGTTAAAAAACTTATGCTGAAAAACTGTAGAAAGTATTTAAAGTAAATCAACTTTATCGAACTAAAATAATTTCATTATTTACGTCATAGCAATTTTTTTACTTCGGTTTGGGCCTAATTTATAAAAAATAACGTAAGTCAACTTTAATTGTCAAAAAAACCAAGTGCTTTATCATCGACTAATTACTGTGAAACCTACAAAGAGTAATAACAAATTGTGTAACATTTACATTTTTATATAACTAAGTTACATTTACCGACAAAAATACGAAATACACTGTTTAAGGATTTTAGTAAGCTATAAATTAAACATAAAAAGAGGATTAAGTTTCAGAAACATTAACAATAAAAATTGTATAAAAGAAAAACAATTTAATTTTGAATTATTAATTAGACTGAGTATTGACTTTATAGTAGTTATACTGAACAAACTTTTTATTCGCAAACAAAACTTTAAACATAACATGAAATTCATATGTTAGATAATTAAAATTAATTTTTATGCGGCAAAGTTTTGTAAAATTAAAAATCTACCAAATAAATTAAATCATTAATTTACAATAAATGCAATGCATTAACGTGTTTAAAATTATAAAACTGAACTTAATCGTACGATTTTTATTAAAACAAAAGAATGTAATCATTAACTGATTGTTTGTTTTATGTGTGTAATTTAAATCACACAACTACTTTGTTGTTCTGTATGCATGAAAGTGCTATCTAAATAAATCAATACAAAAAACTCTTTTTTTTATTTAGCTTCAAGTTAAGTAGTATCAGCAAATCTTACTTCAAAATAAGTACAGAAAGTATAAAAAACTAATTTATATTTCATTTATGCTTTCGAAACTAGATACTGTGTTTAGTCTTTTTAATGTAAAAAAAAAGTTATTTATACTTGACGTTAAGTTTTAATTTAATTTTTTTTTTAATAAAATAATTAATTTGAAAGTTAAATTATTTTTGAAGAAAGCGTCTATTTTATACAACTTTAAATGTATTTTACTATATAACTACTCGACTTAAAAATTAATCTTAGCTCAAAAGCTAAGTTTTTTAATAAGTTAGATAGTGTAGTTTAAAGTCATAACTTTATTTGTTTTAGTATGTAGATTGAACTTTAATACAAACTTTATGAATAATAAATATTATCTGTTGTAGAAGCTTGTTAAAGTTCATTAAACTTATGACTTAAGCATCATGACTAAAAACTTTATGATACTTTTTCTGTTATTCAACGTAGTGAAAATTTCCTTCTCCTATGTGAAAATAAACAGAAGCTCTGCTAAACACAAACTACTTTTAATTTCGTTTGATGGGCTGAGGTCAGTTTGTTTGTTTTTCACTTATTACTTTCCAACTCAAAGTCTATTATCTTCCTACATTTAAAAAAAAAAGTTTAAAAGAGATCATTCATTTCCCCAAAATAACCTTCAAGCGGACGATATCAGAAACTCTGCTTTACATTCTATCAAATATTTTTTTTTTATCAACACAAGAAATTTAAGTTATTAATTTAAAGCATATACATAATCCAATGTTTATAAACCTAAACATTAGTTTAACAGTGATCTTACGACTTTCAAAAAGAGAAATTTAGTTTAGTTTGGTGTGAGTGCTTTTAAAGTTAGCGTATAAAAAAAATCTTAATGAAATACTTTTTTATTAGGACCCTTTTTACATTGCATATTAAGAAACTCATTATTAAAAGTTTACTAGATAAGTATTTCTTAAGCTAATAGCAGAACTTTAGATCAATTTTTTTTAATATGAAAAAACAACTTCGTACAACTTTTAACTATGTCTAAAATAACAATGAAATAAATTCTGAAAAAATAATTTTTTATAAAAGCAAAAATTTTAATTAAAAATATAATACTTTAGAACATTTCATTTACTAGTTCTATTTAGTAAAAATATATGCAAAATTGGAAATTATCTGTTAAAGTGCAAGTTAATATAAATTGTATATAAAAGCTGTGTGTGTGTTAAAGATTTTTAGTTTTATAATATTCTCATTTTGTATGTTTTGAAGACAGCATTACAATGGTTTATTTTAAATTTTTGTAATTTAAAATTTATCAAAACGTAGTAGATTACTTTAAAGCTTTATACTGTTATAGAATTTAGACAAATGTTAATTAAACGTAACAAAAAACACAAAAAAACTATTAAAACAACAAAAAGTTTTTAATTTTTTGTTTAGATTAAAGTCGGGATTTAGCTATACAAGTTGCTAAATTATCTAACTCAAATAAAGAGACAATGACAACAATTACGTACAAACTGACTTTTAAAGGTTATTACAAAATATGAATTTTTATTCGCCAGATGGGACTACGCGTCGCGAAGACCCGATCTGACCAGTTTCAAATATTTGGAGGAGAACGGGGTGAAGGCCGAGTACATGAAAGCAGCCATGCCGACACAAACCTCCCCCAATCACATGTCCATCGCCACTGGTATGAGTAATACTGTTTTTGTATTATTATTTTTTTAAATTTGTACTATCACTGTTACCCCTAACCAAGGACGTAGCTAGCTCAAAAAAATTACGAATCTACAAAAATTTAAACATATGAAATGACGCTTGATAACGTCCTAGCGGGAACACAGCTACCTCTAATGTTATTGAATTTAACCTGAAACTCTGCAGTTATGTTAATACATTAAAAATGGAATGTTGAAGTACGAGTGATAAGTGTATACAACGCAATTTATTTTGCTCCACTCCCCCTATAATTCTTTATGTGTTGCCACTTGTGTGAACCCAGAAAACATTCATTAAAAATAAGTAAAAAAAATCACAATTTAACTCAAAAACATTTATATTCATTAAATCAAACACTTAATGTAGTCAATAGTAACAACAAGTTATGCAAATTTTTGAAACATAAAATTGTATGATTTTGGTTTTTGAAGCTACAGCTTCCATTAGGATCAATTTTACATGCAGCTTTTTGTCAAATTAAAAGCTTTAACGCGCTAAATGTTACAATTTTGATGTATTTAATTCGTTTAATCTTTACGACACTAAAAAAGCTATAGAATACATACATGTCGAAATTATCTCTCAGGAGTGCATAACTAAGTTTAAATTAATACTTTAAAGTATTAATTTAAACTTAGTTATGCACTCCTGAGAGATAATTTCGACATGTATGTATTCTATAGCGTTTTTAGTGTTGTAGCGCTTACCCTTGGTCGGAAAGCGACACAAACCTCACCAAATCATACATCCATCGCCACTGGTATGAGTAATACGGTTTTTATATTAACTTTTTTTTTAATTTGTACCATCACTGTTACCCCAAACCCTTTTCCTTGGTCGGAAAGCGACACAAACCTCACCCAATCACATGCCCATCGCTACTGGTATGAGTAATAAAGCAGTTTTATTTTATTTATATGATTTTGTTACTTTAAATCGGTAGTTTTTAAATCAACTTTATTAAAATAACACATACCGTTTTAAATTTTTTGATTTAGTAGTTTATAATTTGAATATTTGTTATAAAAACAATTTTATATTAATTTATCTATCAATAACTTTAAGCTAAAAATGACTTCGTGTAATATAATAGACTAAAAAAGCATAAGAACACTTAGAAAGGAATGAATTAAATAGAAAGTTCAGCATTAAGAGCTTCAACTTTTTTAGTGATTTCCTTTGTAGCATAACAATAACACATTAGATTAGTTATAGTTCGTTGTGCATCAGTTCTCCTAACTATGGTAAAATCCCTAAAACCGATTTATAAAAACTACTTTATGAAACTTGATGTGTTAAGTACTAAATAAAAAACAGGCTTTAAACAACTTTAGTATAAGGCTGTGACTGACTAATAGCACATAATTACTATATATTATAAAATTACTACACAAAGTTATAGTTTATTAGTTAATAATAATTTATAAACAAATTAATTGAAACTGATTTTAAATTGAAATTTAAGGATTATACAAATTACAAATACTTTAAAATAAACACATACGTCAAAAACAAATAATACGTCAAAAAGGTCAGTACGTGGAATCTCACGGGGTAACTCACAACTGCGATTACAACATAAGCACTGGTTACAAGCTGTCCTCATTTTTTACCGCTCTCATGAACAATGACTGGTGGGATAATGGGGCGGAACCCATATGGATAACTGCAGTCAACCAGGTGTTAATTGTTTTTTAAACTGTTTTAACTTAGTTAGATTTTTTTTTTGCACTTATCGGTTAATAAATTATTTATAAAAAATGTTAAAACGTGGAGTTTGTCAACAATTCAATGTACTGTTATGTTTTTAATAATTAGTTACTTTTAGTTTCTTGTAACGTTTTGCAGGTTTACAGTCAAGTTTTTTTTTTAATAGGAGTAAAATGTTTAGAATAGGTATTTGTTATGATAACATCATACTATATACTAAAACAAAAAATTTCTTCACCTAGACAAAACTCTATTTGTAATAAATAATGCTTGCAAAAAATATTTTAAGGTAAAGCTATTTATTTTACCTTAGTATGCTTTTATTTTACCTTTTGTAATAATCTAATACCATCTAACAACACATTCATTTTTTGTAAAGTGTTACAATAAACAAGTACAATCAACGCTTGAAATAACTCTTTCCTTACAAACAAAGGGGTTGAAAAGCGGCGGGATACTGTTCCCCGGCACCAACTCAACCTACGACGGGGTGTCGATCAACGATTCGATCTTGGACGAGGCGGGACTCCCCAACGATGAGGAGGCGTGGATGAGGTACGTCGATCTCACCATGGAGTGGCTCGTAGACCGGGATTACGACATGATCGCTCTCTACTTCAACGAGGTTTCAAAAACAAATGATTTCAAGAATAATCGTTATTTTCTACTTCTAACTTAAATATTTGGGACGATTAAACATAACAAACGTACAACAGAAACTTTGATTTACTTTTCCCTTTTAAATAATTTAGTTTCAAAGGTCAATTTTATATCGACATGACCGCTTTGTATTCTTACAAGGTTAATTAATGCTTTCTATAAACAGTTTAATTTTATAGAAGAATTTTAACAAATGAGTTTTGTATGGGATTTTTGTGGCAATTATAGTTTTTATTGCGTTTATTACTTTTTAAATAAAGCTCTATGTGATAAATTTTGTTTTTATCATTTTGACATTTTTTTTTAAATAAACAAATATTTTTTTTCAACATCTTAAAACTATACTTAAACTTTAAGATAGTATTTTAAGTTACTGCAATCTTTTTACTTACTAAAAATAATCTAATTCAAATTTAACTTGTTAAAATAAATTTTTCAAAAAGAAAATATATTATTTTATACAGCCAGATAAGACAAGTCACAAAAAAGGACCGAATGATAAGGGTATTGCTGAAACAATGATGCCGAAAGTGGACAGAACAATCAACTACTTGTTAGATTCTATCAAGTACAACAATTTGGAAGAAACTTTAAATGTGATTATCACCAGGTTTAAACTTTATTACCCATATTTAACTTCTATATTAAACTTTTTGAACTTAAAACATTTAAAATACAAGTGTTTTATTTCTAAAACCAAAAGCAAGCATCTTGAAGTTTTTAGCTTTACTATAAACTTAGATTTAACATTGAATATTGTTATCACAAAGTTAATTTTAATTTTTTTCTATCCAAAACACTAATATTATAACTAATTTATGCAAGGTTAATTTTTAGAATTTTACATTAAATTTTTTATATTCCAAGTATTTAAAATGCAAGCGTTTAATTTCTGTAACTAAAGTGAACATTCTGAAACATTATGCTGTATCATAAATTTCAATTAAATGAGAACGTGATTTATATTTACTTTTAGTTAATGTTTTATTATTTTATTAACGTTTAGCGACCACGGGTTCGACACGATTGACAAGAGTGTGAAGCGAAACGACCCGAATGCGATTTCCCTGTCGACCTACGTGGACCAGGACCTGATCGACTTCCAGTTCGCATACGGGCCACTCGCGCTGATTCAAGCCAAGCTGGGACACGAGAGAGAAGTTGCCGATGCCCTCAGAGGTTTTACAATTTAATAAATTTATTTAAACTTAAGTTCAGCTTGTTTTAGTAACTGTTGTTTTATGATGGTGCGAAATAAAATTTGTGTAAGCTTGAACTTTTTTTCTTATAAACATTGTATATACAGCTGGGAACAGCATTAGCATGGATGTGTATTTGAAAGAAGAAATTCCTGAAAGATACCACTACAGGAATAACGACAGAATCACAAATATTGTCGTGTTTGCGAAACCCGGATACTCTTGTTACTCTGTTAGTGTTAATAAAAATTTATTTTATTGTATAATACGACTAATGGTACATAGTTATGACTTGTAGTAGCATTTAAAACATAGCTTATATAGAAGACTTTGTATTGTTTGAAATGTAACTGTAAACTTTAAACCCTTAACTATATTAAAGCTATTTACCTTAAACTTAAAAAAAATTGTTTAAACATTTCTTAAATTGTTATATTTATAAATAACTAAATTTGAACCTTTTTTTATACATAGTTGGTAGTTCCATTTTGTCTTACAAATACTATTTCGTTTATTTTTCCAGTTTTATGTTACATTTAAAGTTTTGGTGTGTAACTCGATAACAATTATTTTTTAAATATACCTTACTTCTTCTAACCAAAATTTTTGAACATTGGTTTATAAATCATTTTTAGTAGACTTGAAAAATTTATATAACTTAAAGTTTCTAGTGGATGTAGAATTAATTAGTTTCTAAATATCAATGCTTTTTAGTAAAAACATAATAAAAGCAAAACAGTTATTCTATACTTATTTAAGCTAGCCCTTTTTAGATATGAATTTGTTATCATTTTATAAAACTTTATTTTTTAATTATCTTATAGACTCCACTGACTTTTAAAATGATATTTAAAATAAGACATCATATTAAAACTTTCTTATTTTCTTATAAAGTATCAAACTTCATAAAGACTACCATTAAAGTTTAAACAAACACATAAAGACTTTACAAATAAAACAGAACTAAACAAATAGTAAACATGTATCCTTTGTTTACATTTACAGGTGCATGTTTTCAACTGTTTATTTTTGAATTTTTTTGTGCAGTGTTCCATTTTTGAATAAAAAAATCAACATCTCGTTAATTTTATCATGACTGAAATATCTGGTTGTATCTTGTTATAAAAACAAAACAAATAAGTAGACATTGTATGAAGAGTCGGCGGTCTTTTATAAGTAACAAACTAACTCACTAGATTTTTTTTTGCAGGAAACTTTATTTTGAAAGCTACCACATTTGTAAATGTCTGTTTAATAAAATACATATATAAAATTATTAAATGAACAGTTATACATTAATTTCAACTATGTTCAAACCAATTTTTTCAGCTAAATTTTTATTTCACAACATTTTATTTTTTTTTTTTTAGTTTTTCACTGGTTTTCACCCGAACACTGGGGAACACGGATATGACAACGGGTTGGAAAATATGAGGGCCTCATACTACAGCTTCGGACCCAGTTTCAAAGTTAGTACATATTCTATAAAGTTTTAATTAAAGTACATATTCTATAAAGTTTTAGATTAAGTACCTATTCTATAAAGTTTTAAAGTAAGTACATATTCTATAAAGTTTTATTTAAATACATACTTTATAAAGTTTTAAAGTAAGTAAAAATTCTATTAAGTTTTAAAGTAAGTACATATTCTATAAAGTTTTAATTTAAGTACATATTCTATAAAGTTTTTAAATTTAGTACATATTCTATAAAGTTTTAATTTAAGTACATATTCTATATAGTTTTAAAGTAAGTACATATTCTATAAAGTTTTAAATTGAGTACATATTCTATAAAGTTTTAATTTAAGTACATATTTTATAAAGTTTTTAAAGTAAATACATAATCTATAAAGTTTTAATTTAAGCAGAAAATTAAAAGTATTCTTTCAACTTACAACTTGTTTTAAGTAAGTGAGTATAAAAAATTTCTAAATAATAAAAAGCAAACTGTTTTGTTATTGTAAACTAAATTTTCAATGTGGTTCAAATAAAAAGTTAGTATTGAAATATTGTTTCCATTGAAACAGAAAAAAAAACAGGTATAAAAACATTTTGTATGAACTTAGGATGCAATTTAAACATTTTCAATTGATGCAGAAAGGCTACAAACAAGAAGGGTTCGAAAACGTCAACATCTACCCGCTGATGTGCCACCTGCTAGGGTTGCAACCCCACCCCAACAACGGGTCACTGGATGTTCTCAAGCACACCCTGCTGGAGTTTGACGAGAAGGAAAGCAACAGTGACGTCACAAAACCTTTGAGTGCCATTTACGTCATAATTGCTTCCGTGTACTTTTTAATTAACTCGTACTGAATTTTTTTTTTAGTTTTGTTTATTTGAAGGTACTGCATGGTTTTTTATTAGCATTTGTCATTATTGTCAGTAAAATTTAACTTTTACTTATTTCTGTTACTATGTTAAAACGCAATAAAATTAAAAAAACCTATTTTGTATTTTGTGAAATTTAATATTATACTGTTTATACTTTACTTTTTCAACCGATATCAAAACATTCTTTTTTATTAATTTGTCCGCTTGGAGGGCCTGGTAGCACCGTCGGAACAGGTACTGCCTCGGAGTCACTTGCGACTCTAATAATCATAAGGTTTCGGCTAGTAGCATTCTCTATTCATTAACAGTTTAAATATGTTTTGTTTACAAAAAATAATGTGATGTGTTTGAGAATATTGTTAAAGTTTATCTTTTGCATCATTATTTGTTTTATAAATTATCTTTACGTCAAATATCTAACGAATAAGTAGCTAACGCCTTTATTTGTCTTAATAAAAAAAATTTACTTAACAGAACAAACTGTAACATTCTTTTCTCAAAAAATCTTGTTTAACTTAATAAAAAGCATTGTATAGTAAAAAATGACTTAAGGATTATTGACACCACACATTAAAACTATGAAATAAAAAAAATCATGCATTTAGTTGTTTAGTTTTAAACAGCTTCTAATTTTTTCAATGGTTCTTTACTTCCATAATTAAACTGTTTTATGTGTACATTCAAGATTAACACATGTATAAAAACTTCCCAAAAGTTTACAATAAACAGCTTTTGCTTGGATATACCTTAAAGTTTGAAAATTACAAAATTACGTTTAAAACTAAGCATGGGACATCCATTCATATAAATTATATTGTGTACATAATATTTTTTAGTGTTTAAGTTGTTTTGTTCTAAAATTAGTAAGCCTACTGTAAGTTTAATAAAAAGAATAGTTACGTTTTACAATTTTAAAGGTAACACTTTTAAAAGGTAAAAAGTTTTCTAGCTTGACTAAAACATATCTACAGTTTCTATTTATTTAAGTGAAACTTTTTCTTAGAACGAATATTACGTAAAACTTTTTCTACAAAAACATTAAAAAGAACTACTGATAGATTTTGTTTTTATCCAAATAACTTTTTAGGTTTTTATGAAGTTTTAAATACGAGTATAAATCTTTAAACAAAAACTCTGTTTCTGCAAAACTCTTTATAGTTAGTCTTTATAGTAGATTAAAACTCTTTCAATCATGTATATTTTGAATAAGTATTAAATTCAAACAAATGGTATTTTAAAAATAGTATATAAATGTATCAAAATGACAGAATTTTAGTTTCATTTTAAAATAATTTTAAACTACAACTAATAATAAATAGATGTTAAAAAGTCTATGCTAAAAAAATGTTGGGTTTTTTTCGTACCAAAGTATAAACTTATATTAAAAGCTTTTAAATGGCAAAAGTCAAATGTTCCAAATCTAGATATATTGTTGTATATCAGAAAATTCTATTAAAATTATTTTTCATAGCAACCTTTACCAAGCGCTACGTCATTTTATTTTAATTTGAGGTTCTTAAATATGCTTAAACTTTATAAAAACAAATATTCCATAAATTAGTACTTCTTGAAAGCGAAAATGGAAATCAATACATCAGTCGGTCAGCTCACGGAGACAATGTCGACAAAAGTTGTAGAAAGCGAGACAACTCTCAGTGTTGAATCGAGCATCGAGGAGCAAATTGAAAACGAAAACAGTGCATTCCAAAAAGAAGAAAGTATTCATCAAATTGTCTTGAAAGAAGAAATTCTGACGGACGTATCAGAATGTGCTTCTGTTGTTTCAAAAGGCAATGACAACAGCTATGGCGACAAGAGCAGTATTAAAAGTAGTAAGCTCTTTGTAAAACTCGGAAAAAGCTCTCAAAACAACGACTTGGACAAAAGTCAATCAATTAATGAAAGTTCAGAGCAAACTTCAGTTGATGGTTTGTCAATTTTGTTTTTATTTTTTCTTTAAATTTAAAGTGCAATTAAAACATTTATACTTCAATAATAAAAACAAATTATACAGTAATCTTCCTTTATTCTACCAACATATGTTTCTGTGTGTCAACGAATCAACACACTTCAGCTGGGTTGTTAATAGGAAAGATAAGTTGATGAGTTATCTTTCCTATTAACAACCCAGTTGAAGTGTGTTGATTCGTTGACACACAGAAACATATGTTGGTAGAATAAAGGAAGATTACTGTATAATTTGTTTTTATTTATATTCCAGTGAAGTTACTTTACTAGGATCTTTTATTAGCAAACAATTAAAACTATATTTTGAACAGTTATACTTCAATAATACTGTAGTTAGTTTCTGAGTTGAACAAGAAAAGCCTCTCAACTTATAAACATACAAGGAGGTAAACTTTAAATATTCGTATTTACCAGATTCTTAGAAAAAAAAATCCCTGTAGGTTCTTAAAGAGATCTTCAGTTGTAAATTAAATCTTAAAAATGACGATCTGTAGACTCTAGAGAACTCAGAATGAAGCATTGTTTTGTAAAAAAATTGTTAAATAAAGTCTTTAATAATTAAAACATAGCTACAATTTTTTTTGACTATCATAACTTGGCAAAGCAGAGCACTAAAACTAATTCTAAAAAAAAAGTAATGAATATAAATGTTTAGAAAATTAAAAGTGTTAAATTTCAGAAAGAAATAATGCAAGAGATGCTAAGAAGCCTCAAAGTTCATTCGTAATGAAGAAATTCCCAGATGTTGAGAAAATTGTCTCAAAAAAACAATCTTTTCAACAAGACCTTATAGATTCAATGGTGACAAAAAATGTAGAAAGAGAGTTACAAGAGAATAACCAGAAAACTCTTAACGTTGAATCGAGATTTGAAAACCAAGTTGCACACAAGAACAGTGCATTCCAAAATGAAGAAAGTATTCAGCAAATTTTCTTAGAAGAAGAAAATCTAACGGACGTATCAGAATGTGTCTCTGTTTTTTCAAAAGGCAATAACAACAGCAATGGCGACAACAACAGTATTAAAAGTGGCAAGCTCTTTGTAAAACTTGGAAAAAGCTCTCAAAGTAACGATTTGGACAAAAGACAATCAATTAACGAAAATTCAGAGCCAACTGCAGTTTACGGTTTGTTAATTGATATTTTCAGTTTTATTTTTTCCTTTTAAATCAAAGTTCTTAAATACTTAATTGATAGCTAAAACTTTCTTTTAAACTATTACAACATGGCAAAACAAAGCACTAAAACTAATTCTAAACCAAAATAATGTTTATGAATTTGTAGAAAATTTCAAAAGTGAAGTTTCTCAAAGAAATAATGCAATAGATGCAAAGAGAGCTCAAAATGCGTTCGTACTGAAGGAACTCCCAGATGTTACGAAGATTGTCTCAAAAGAACGAGAGCTTCTAGGGTCAATGTCGACAAAAATTGTAGAAAGCGAATTACAAGAGAATAACCAGACAACTCTCAGTGTTGAATCGAGCATCGAGGAGCAACTTGCACCCAAAAACAGTGCATTCCAAAATGAAGAAAATATTCAGCAAATTGTCTTGAAAGACGAAGTTCTAACGGACGTATCAGAATGTGTTTCTGTTGTTTCAAAAGGCATAAACAACAGCAATGGCGACAAGTGCAGTATTAAAAGTAGTAAGCTCTTTGTAAAACTCGGAAAAAGTTCTCAAAACAATGATTTGGACAAGAGTCAATCAATTAACGAAAATTCAGAGCCAACTGCAGTTTATGGTTTGTTAATAATTATTTTTATTTAATTTTATTTTTTTCTTTAAAATCAAAACACCAATAAAACATTTTGTATTTAAATGATATTTTAATTAATTCCCATATTGAAAAAAAAATATTTAATAACTAGTATACATATAAGGAGGTAGATTTTCAAATTTTTGCTTAAAAGATTCTTAATACAAAGCTTTGTTTCGCTCTAAGGTGTGTAGAGATATTTAGATGTAAAATGAATCTTAGATATGACGATCTCTACTCAATAAAACTTAAATGAAGCATTGTTTTGTATAAAAAACCTGCTAAATAAAGTCTTGAATATTTGAATGCTTGTTAAACAATTTTGTAAACTAATACTAACTAGCATAACAAAACTTTGATACGAATTCTAAACATAACTTATCATACAAGATAGTAAAGTTTTGAAAGTAAAGGTTTTTAAAAAATAACGCAGAAGACGCTAAGAAAGCTCAAAATGCATGTGAATTGGAGGAATTCATAGGTGTTGAGAAGATTGTCTCCAAAGAACAATCTCCTCAACAAGAACAAGAGCTTATAGATTCAATGGTGACAAAAATAGAAGACGAATCACGTGATAAAAACCCGGCAACTCTCGGCGGTGTAACAAGATTTGAAAACCAAGTTGCAGGCTCCCAACAAGCAGAAACACATCTGCAAAGCATATGGGACGAAATTTTGACGGACGAATCAGAATGCGCATCTGTGGTTTCAAAGAAGAATGACAGCAGTTATGGCGCAAACAACAACATGAAATGCCGTACGGTCCTTGCAAATTACCAAAATAATGATTTGGACAAGTTCCCATCAACTAAAGAAAATGCTGAGCGAACCACAATTTACGGTTTGTTAATTTTTTCTTAGATTTTCGGTAGCTTTTTCTTTAATAACAAATTGCGTTCAAAATATTTTACATTTAAATGATGTTGTTGTCTCTAAAATAAACAAAAAAAACTGCTCTACTTGTAAACATATAAAGGTAAATTGTAAAGATTCTATAAAACAGGTTTTTACTACAAAACAATTTTAAACTCCAGGTTTTCTAAAGACAGTCAGTGGACATAGAACACAACATTTGTTTAAAAAATATTTTAAATAATCTTGAATATTAAAAAATAAAGCTTAAATTGTTTTGTAAACTATCACAACTTAGCATTACAAAACTTATTGTATATCAATTTGTAGCAAATTTCGAAAGTGAAGTTTCTGAAAGAAGCAACAGTGCAGGGATAAAATTACCAGAGTCACGTGATAAAAACCCGGCAACTCTCGGCGGTGGATCGAGATTTGAAAACCAAATTGCAGCCTCTCAACAAGAAGCAGATATTATTAAAGAAAAAATACAAGTTACAGAAGATAAGTCCTACAGCTCAATCCAGACGGACATATCAGAACATATTTCAGTTGTTTCAGAGGTCAATGACAACAGTTATAGGGAAAACAACAATATGAAACTTGCTAAGGTCCTTGTAGAACTTGGAAAAAGTTCCCAAAATAAAGATTCGGACAAGTTTCAACCTACTAAAGAAAAATTAGACACATCCTCAGTTAACGGTTTGTTAACTAATGTTTTTTATTTTATTAATAGTTTTTACTTTGTTTTAAAGTTTTGTATTTTAAAAAAGTTGTAAATTATTTCTGAACTGAACAATAAATATTTAACAGCTGGTATACATAGAAGGAGGTAAACTTTCAAGATTTTGTTTGAATGATTTTTTATACAAAACAATGTTTCGCTCTAGGTTCTATAGAGATTAAAGTTGTAAATTAAATCTTAGATATGACGATCTCTACTCGAAAGAATTTAGAATGAAGCATTGCTTTGTTTAAAAACCCTGTAAAATAAAGTAGTGAATGTTTGAATGGTAGTTAAACTAATTTTTTAACTATCGCAATTTAAACAACATTAAAACAAATTCTTAACATACTTGTTTTATATAAATTTTGAGTATAACTTTGAAAGTGAAGTTTTTGAAAAAAAGATAATACAGGAGACGCTAGAATATCTCAAAGTCAATTCGTAATGAAGGAATTCCAAGATGTTAAGAAGATCGTCTCAAAAGAGCAATCTTTTCAACAAGAACAAGTGCTTCTAGGGTCAATGGTGACAAAAGTTGAAGAAAGCGAGTCAAGTGATAAAAACCCGAAAGCTCTCGGCGGACAATCGAGCATTGAAAACCAAGTTGCTCACAAGAACAGTGCATCCCAAAATGAAGAAACTACTTGGCAAAGTGTGTTGAGAGAAGAAATTAAGACGGACATATCAGAATGTGTATCTGTTGTTTCAAAGGGAAATGACAACAGTTATGGCAATAACAGCAGTATTGAAAGACGTAATGTCCTTGTAAAAGTCGGAAAAAGTTCTCAAAACAATGATTTCGACAAGAGTCAATCAATTAATGAAAACCTAGAGCCAACCTCAGTTAACGGTTTTTTAATTAATTTTTTTATTTAATTATTAATTTTTTCTTCGAAATTAAATTATATTTGAAACATTTTGTATTTAAATAATATTGTAATTAGTTTCTGAAGTTAAAAATAAATACTTAACAATTGGTATACATATAAGGAGGTAAACTTTCAAATCTTGTTTAAAAGATTCTAAATGCAAAGCTTTGTTTTACTCTAAGCAATCTAGAGATGTTTAGATGTAAAAGGAGTCTTAAATATGACGATATCTACTCAAGTAAACTTTAATATAGCATTTTTTTTGTATAAAAAATCTATTAAATAAAGTCTTGAATTTTGAATGCTTGTTAAATAATTTTGTAAACTATTACAACTTAGCACATTGTAACGCTATCTGCCCTGCGTTGTGATAATAGTTAATAAATTTACAAAATAACTAGTTGTAAACACTGACAAGTTTAAATTTATTAAAGCACTATGACGTTTGCTTAACGACGAATTTTTAGTACAAAATGCTATTCTTGTTGTAGCAACGGTCAGTTTTATTTATAAACTCTTGTTGATGACATTGAATTGGAACTTTTAGTGGATTGCAGTTGAGTGTTTAAACTTTTGTAAATTTGTTACTTTAAAAGAAGTACCAAATTATAGATTAAACTTTGTTGCTTATTGAAGAAATTATTAAATTATTCTTCAGCTTTATCAACTTTTTGTATAATTTTTACTTGAGTTAATACGTATTTTTTAAATCACATTTGTTATTAAATATTGTTGATTAAACTGTGCTGTATAAATTATAACCGGTTGTTTTTAGTTTAAGCTACTATTTAAGTGATTACTATACTATTAGAATGATTAAGACTAAGAAGGGCTTAAGACATAAAAATAGTATAGTAATCACTTAAATAGTAGCTTAAACTAAAAACAACCGGTTATAATTTATACAGCACAGTTTAATCAACAATATTTAATAACAAATGTGATTTAAAAAATACGTATTAACTCAAGTAAAAATTATACAAAAAGTTGATAAAGCTGAAGAATAATTTAATAATTTCTTCAATAAGCAACAAAGTTTAATCTATAATTTGGTACTTCTTTTAAAGTAACAAATTTACAAAAGTTTAAACACTCAACTGCAATCCACTAAAAGTTCCAATTCAATGTCATCAACAAGAGTTTATAAATAAAACTGACCGTTGCTACAACAAGAATAGCATTTTGTACTAAAAATTCGTCGTTAAGCAAACGTCATAGTGCTTTAATAAATTTAAACTTGTCAGTGTTTACAACTAGTTATTTTGTAAATTTATTAACTATTATCACAACGCAGGGCAGATAGCGTTACAACATCACAATTTTGAAACGAATTCTAAACATAACTTACTATATATGATAGTAAAGTTTTGAAAGTGAAGGTTTTTTAAAAAATAACGCAGGAGACGCTAAGAAGGCTCAAAATGCATTTGAATTGGAGGAATTCATAGATGTTGAGAAGATTGTCACAAAAGAACAATCTTCTCAACAAGAGCTTATAGATTCAATGGTGACAAAAATAGAAGACGAAAATGATAAAAACCCGGCAGCTCTCGGCGGTGGAACAAGATTTGAAAACCAAGTTGAAGACTCTCAACAGGGAGAAACACATCGGCAAAGTGTGTGGGATGAAATTCTGACGGACGTGTCAGAATGCGCATCTGTTGTTTCAAAGAAGAATGACAGCAGTTATGGCGAAAACAACAACATTAAATGCCGTACGGTCCTTGCAAACTACCAAAATAGTGATTCGGACAAGTTCCCATCGAATAAAGAAAATGCTGAGCGAACCACAATTTATGGTTTGTTAATTTTTTTCATAGATTTACGGTAGATTTTTCTTTAATAATAAATTGCGTTCAAAATATCTTATGTTGAGATGATACTGTTGTCTCTAAAATGAACAATAGAAAGTTCTCTACTTTTAAACACATAAAGATAAATTATAAAGATTCTATAAAACAGGTTTTTACTACAAAACAATTTTAAACTCTAGGTTTTCTAAAGACAGTCAGTGGACATAGAACAGAATATTTAAAAAAAAATCTTTAAATAATCTTTAAATTTAAAGAATAAAGCTTAGAATTGTTTTGTGAACTACCCGAACTTAGCATTACAAAATTTTAAAAGAAATTTTAAACAAAACTTATTGAATACCAATTTGTAGCAAAATTCGAAAGTGAAGTTTCTGAAAGAAGCAACAGTGATGGCATAAAACTGTCAAATTCATGTGATAAAAACCCGGCAGTTCTCGGCGTTAAATCGAGATTTGAAAACCAAGTTGCAGCCTCTCAACAAGAAGCAGATAGTTTTAAAGAAAAAGTGCAAGTTGTAAAAGATAAGTCCTGCAGCTCAATCCAGACGGACATATCAGAACATATTTCAGTTGTTTCAGAGGTCAATGACAACAGTTATAAAGAAAACAACAATATGGAATTTGGTAAGGTCCTTGTAGAACTCGGAAAAAGTTCACAAAATAAAGATTCGGACAAGTTTCAACCTACTAAAGAAAAAACAGACCAACCCTCACTTAATGGTTAGTTGACTAATGTTTTTATTTTTATAAATTATATTTTCTTTGTTTAAAATGTTTTGTATTTAAAAAGTATTATAAATTATTTCTGAATTTAACAATAAATATTTAACAACTGGTATTAGTAAAATGAGGTAAACTTTCAAGATTTTGTTTAAAATATTCTTAAAACAAAACAATGTGTCTCTCTATGTTCTATAGAGATCTTCAGTTGTAAATTAAATCTTAGGTAAGTCGATCTCTACTTAAAAGAATTTAGAATGAAGCATTGCTTTTTATAAACACCTGTTAAATAAAGTTTTGAGTATTGAATGATAGTTAAATAATCTTTTTAACTATCACAATTTAAACAACTTTAAAACAAATTCTAAACATTAATTATTGAAAATAAACTTTTAAAAATCTTTTCAAAAAGTTTTTCAAAAAAAATAATGCAGGAGACGCTAAGAGATCTCAAAGTCCATTCAGAATGAAGGAGTTCTTAAAGGTTGAGAAGATTGTATCAAAAGAACTATCTTCTCAACAAGAGCTTATAGATTCAATGATTACAAAAATAGAAGAAAGCAAGTTAAGTGATAAAAATCAGAAAGCTCTCGGCGGTGAATCGAGCATTGAGAACCAAGTTGCTCACAAGAACAGTGCATCCCAAAACGAAGAAACTACTTGGCAAAGTGTGTTAGGAGAAGAAATTAAGACGGACATATCAGAATGTGTATCAATTGTTTCAAAGGGAAATGACAGCAGTTATGGCAATAACAGCAGTATTAAAAGTCGTAATGTCCTTGTAAAACTCAGAAAAAGTTTTCAAAACAATGATTTGGACAAGAGTCAATCAATTAAAGAAAACTTAAAGCCAACCTCAGTTTACGGTTTGTCAATTAATATTTCTATTTTATTATTAATTTTTTCTTTAAAATTAAACTACGTTTAAAACATTTTGTATTTAAATAATATTGTAATTAATTTATGAATTGAACAAAAAATATTTAATAACTAGTATACATATAAGGAGGCTGATTTTCAAGATTTTGTTTAATAGATTCTTAATGCAAAGCTTTGTTTTGCTCTAAGCTCTCTAAAGATCTTCAGATGTAAAATAAATCTTTAATTGACGATCTCTACCCAAGAAAATTTAAAATAAAGCATTACTTTGTATATAAAACCTGTTAAATAAAGTTTTAAACATTTTAATAATAGTCTAATTTTTCTTAGTATATAATTACAACTTATCACAACACAACACTAAAACAAATTTAATCAAAATTTATTGTATATAAATTAATAGTAAAGTTTTTAAAGTTAAATTTTGAAAAAAATAATGCAGGAGACGCTAAGAGACCTGAAAATCCATTCGTGATGGAGGAATTCCAACAGGTTGAGAAGGTCGTCTCAAGAACGCTATCTTCTCGACAAGAGCTTATAGATTCAATGGTGACAAAAAGTGAAGGAAGCAAGATAAGTGATAAAAATGCATTAAATCTCTGCGTTAAATCGAGCATCAAAAACCAAGTTGAAGACTCTCAAAATGAAACTTCGCATAAAGAAGTAAAAACAATAAAAGAAAATTTCTGCAGCTCAATTAAGACGGACATATTAGAATGTGCTTCTGTTGTTTCAAAGAAGAATGACATCAGTTATAGCGAAAATAAAAATACGAAATGCTGCAAGGTCCTTGCAAATTACAAAAACACTGATTTCGACAAGTTTCCACCAACTAAAGAAAAAACGGAGCTAATTTTACTTTACGGTTTGTTTTTTTAATATTTACAGAAGCTTTTCTTTAATATTAAATTGCGTTTAAAATACTTTATATTTAAATGATTCTGTTGTGATTAGAAATAATAAAAAAAGTCTCAAGTTGTACACGTATAAGGAGGTAAATTTGCAACAATTTATTTAATATGTTGTTTATGCAAAGCAATGATTCACAATTTCTATCGAGACATTGTTTGTATTTAAAACCTGTTTATTAAATTTACTATCTACGTTTTCTAAAGACTGCCTATTGCTAAATAAAGCTATAATTTGACCATCTTTGGGGGACATAAAGCAGAACATTGCTATTTATTAAGAACCTTTTGAACAAGTATTTAATACTAAAAACTAAAGTTTAAATTATTTTTTGTAGGCTTTCATAACAAAGAATAATAAAACTTTAAAAGAAATTTTAAACAAAACTTATTGAATATCAATTTGTAGCAAATTTCGAAAGTGAAGTTTCTGAAAGAAGCAACAACGCAGACATGGAATTACCAGATTCAAGTCATAAAAACCCGCCAACTCTCGGCGTTGGAACAAGCTCCCAACAAGGAGAAACACGTCGGCAAAATGTGTGGGATGAAATTCTGACGGACGAATCAGAATGTGCATCTGTTGTTTCAAAGAAGAGTGAAAACATTTATGGCGACAAGAGCAGTATTAAAAGTCGTAACGTCCTTGTAAAACTCGGGAAAAGTTCTCAAAACAACAATTTGGACAAAAGTCAATCAATTAATGAAAGTTCAGAGCAAACTTCAGTTTATGGTTTGTCAATTAGTGTATTTTAATTAACAAAAAAAAATTTTCTTTAAAATTAAACTACGTTTAAAACATTTTGTAGCTAAACAACATTGTAATTTATTTCTAAATTGAGCAATAAAAACTTGAAAACATATAATGAGGTAAACTTTCAAGGTTTTGTTTAAAAGATTCTTAATAAAAGCAAAATCTTCAGTTGGAAATTAAATCTTAAATCTGACGATCTCTACTATAGAGAATTTAGAATGAAGCATTGCTTTGTATAAAAATCCCTGTTGAATAAATATCGAATATTTGAATGATATTTAAAAAACCGTCGTAAACTATCAGTAATTGGCATTGGAAAACCTTTGTAACTAATTCTAAACATAACTTATTGTATATAAATTGATAGAAAACTTTTAAAGGGAAGTTTATGAAAAAAATAATAATGCAGGAGACTCTAAGAGACCTCAAAGTCCATTCGTGATGGAGGAATTCCTACAGGTTGAGAAAGTTGTCTCAAAAGAACTATCTTCTCAACAAGAGCTTATAGATTCAATGGTGACAAAAAGTGAAGGAAGCAAGATAAGTGATAAAAATGCAGTAAATTTCTGCGTTAAATCGAGCTTCGAAAACCAAGTTGCTGGCTCTCCAAAAGAAACTTCACATAAAGAAATAGAAACCATAGAAGAAAGTCTCTGCAGCTCAATTAAGACGGACATATTAGAATGTGCTTCTACAGTTTCAACGAAAAATGACAACAGTTATTGCGACAACAGAAGTGTTAAAAGTAGTAAAATTCCGACAACTCTCGGCGATAAATCTAGCGTCGAAAAACAAGTTGGAGTAGAAGCAGATATTTTGAAAGAAAAAGTACAAGTTATAGAAAATAAGCCCTACAGCTCGATTAAGACGAAAGTATCAGAATGTGCTTCAATTGTTTCAAAGGACAATGACAACAGCTATGGCGACAACAGCAGTATTAAAAGTGCTCATAATCTTGTAAAACTCAGAAAAAGTTCCCAAAATAACGATTTGGACAAAGTTCAATCAGTTAATGAAAAATCAGAGTCAACCTCACTTTATGGTTTGTTAATTATTATTGTTTTTTTTTTTCAATTAAAAAACTTTCATTTATTTGATATTGCAATTTGTTTCTAAATTGAACAATGATTATCTAACTGCTGGTAGACATAAAATTGGAAGAATCTTTAAGACTTTGCTCAACAGATTGTTAATATAAAACAATGTTTTACTCTAGGTTTACTAAACATCTTCAGTTGTAAATTAAATATTAAAACTGTCGATCTTTACTCTAGAGAATTTAGAATGAAGCATTGCTTTGCATAAAATCCTGATAAATAACTCTTGAATATTTAACTGATAATTAAAAAATTTTGTAAAATATCAGTAATTAGCATAATAAAACTTTGAAACAAATTTTAAGCATAACTTGTTGTATATAGATTAGTAGTAAAATTTTGAAAATGAAGTTTTTATTAAAATAATGCAGGAGACGCTAAGAAAGCTCAAAAAGCATTCGCATTGAAGGAATCCCTAGATGTTGTGAAGATTGTCTCAAAAGAACAATTTTTTCGACAAGACCAAGGAGCAATGATGACAAAAATAGAAGAAAGCGAGTCGCATGTTAAAAATGCAGCAACTGTCTGCGCTAAACCGAGCTTCAAAATCCAAGTTGAAGGCTCTCAAAATGAAACTTCATCTAAAGAAGTAAAAACCGTAGAAGAAAGGCTCAGCAGCTCAATTAAGAAGGACGTGTCAGAATGTGCTTCTGCTTTTTCACAGAGCAATGACAAAAGTTATAGCAAAGGTCGTTATACCCTTGCAAATTTTGGAAAAAATTGTCAAAATAGTAATTTAGACAAGTTTCCATCAACTAACGAGAATGTGGAGCTAATCACTGTTTATGGTTTGTTTATTTTATTTTCATATCTACAGAAGCTTTTTCTTTAATATCATATTGCGTAGTAAACAATTTATTTTCAGATGATTATAACAAAATTCAACAGTACTCTTTA
This sequence comes from Thalia democratica, assembly GCF_965202585.1. Taxonomy (NCBI): domain Eukaryota; kingdom Metazoa; phylum Chordata; class Thaliacea; order Salpida; family Salpidae; genus Thalia; species Thalia democratica. The sequence goes on from NC_139171.1 coordinate 33,034,220, forward strand.
GTTATCAAACTAACAAGTTAACTCACTTCAACGGAGCTCTGTAATAAAATGCAGTAAGGAAAGTATAGAAGCTAAAGAAGTTGTATATATACATTTGGGCTTCTATACTTTCCTTACAGTACTTATTATTTATAGAGCTCCAACAAAGAAGCATGTGTTGATTTGATAAAGAAAGAGTACTGTTTAAATTAGTTACCATCATACATTTCAGTGAACTTGTTTCGCTAGGATCTTTATTAGTGAACGATTAACTAAAAATTTTGAATAGTTATTTAAATGATATTGTTGTTTCTAAAATGAACAATAAAAAGTTCTCCACTTGTATTACATACAAGTATTTAAATTATTAAGATTATTATTACAAAAGAATTTTTCAATCTTGTTTTTCTGAAGACCGTCAGTCGTTAGTTAAATATAAAATCTGAAGATTTCTAAAGGACATTGAGTTGAACATTGCTTTGTTTAATTAATCTTTTGAATTAGTTATCAATATTAAAAATAAAAGTTTTTTTTTGTAGACTATCATAACAAAGCTTAACAAAACTTTTAACAAGAGTTGAACCAAACTTACATTATCTGAATTTGTAGCAAATTTCGAAAGTGAAGTTTCTGAAGGAAGCAACAGTGCACGGATAGAAATACCAGAGTCACGTGATAAAAACCAAGCAACTCTCGGCGGTGGATCGAGATTTGAAAACCGAGTTGCAGCCTCTCAACAAGAAGCAGATATATTCAAAGAAAAAATACAAGCTGCAGCAGATAAGTCCTACAGCTCAATTCAGACGGACATATCAGAACATATTTCAGTTGTTTCAGAGGTCAATGACAACAGTTATTGCGACAGCAGAAGCGTTAAAAGTAGTAAAATGCCGACATCTCTCGGCAGTAGATCGAGCGTCAAAAAACAAGTCGCACACAGAATCAGCGTAGCAGGGACCCAAAATGAAGAAGCACCTCGGCAAGGCGGATTGAGAGAAGAAGCGCAGTCTGTAGAAGAACGGCTCCACAGCTCAATTGAGACGGACGTGTCGTGCTGTGCCTCTGCCGTTTCAAAGATCAGTGGCAACAGCGGTACGAAACGTCGTAAAACACCACCAATTCTCGGCGATGAGTCTAGCCTTGTAAAACAAGCTACCCACTGTAACGGTGCATCAGGCTTCCAAAACGGAATAACAACTCAGAAAGATGTGGTGGAGGAAGATGTGCAGTCTGGTGAAGAAAGACTCTGCAGCTTAACTGAGACCGACGTAAACCACGGTTCTGCTGCATCAGGCTACAAAAACGAAGGAGCACCTTGGAAAGGTGATTTGGGTGACGAAGTTCTGGCGGACGAATCAGAATGTGCCTCAACTCCCAAAAATTCAGAGCCAGCCTCAGTTCATGGTTTGTCAGTTAATATACTTTTTTTTCTTAAAATTTAAAGTTTGCTTAAAACACTTTATATTTAGCTTAAACTGTAATTTATTTCTGAGTTGAACAATAAAAACTTATCAACCTATACACATAAAAGGAATTAAAAAAATTAATTTAAAAAGTTCTTGATGCAAAGTAATGTTTAAGTCATTGAATTTAAAAACTTGTTTGATAAAACTTTGAATATTTTAATGACTGTTATATTTTTCTGTGTAAACTATTACTAATTGGCATAACAAAACTTTGAACCAAATTCCAAACAAAACTTATTGTATATAAATAAGTAGTAAAACTTTGTAAGTTAATTTAAAAAAACAATAATGCAGGACACGCTAACAAAGCTCAAAGTCCATTCGTCATAAATGAATTCATAGACGTTGAGAAGATTGTCTCAAAAGAACTATCTCCTCAACAAGTACAACAGCATATGGGGTCAATGATGGCCAAAATTGCAGAAGAAGAATCACGTGAAGAAATTCCGTCGACTCTCTGCGAAGTACCGAGCATTGAGAGCCAAGTCGCACACAGTCACAATGCTCCAGGCCTCAAAAATGAAAAATCACCTTGGAAAAGTGGCTTGGGAGACGAAATTGTGACGGACGTGTCAGAATGTGCTTCTGCTGTTCCAAAGGGCAACGAAAACAGTTATGGCGACAACAGCAGTATAAAATGCCGTGAAGTCTTCGCAAGTTTTGGAAAAAGTAGTCAGAATAATTGTTTGAACAAGTGTCAACCAACAAGCAATAATTCAGAGTTATCCTCGATTTATGGTTTGTCAATCATTACTTATTTATATTTATTTAATTAAACGGAGTTTAAAAAAATTCATATTTATATAGTATGTTAATTTATATTTGAATTGAACAATAGAAATTTATCAATCTTTATAATACTTTTTTAGATTTTTTTAAAAGTTTTTGCTATGTGCTTTATACTATTTTGATAAAACGTGTTAAACGTTGAACCTTTTGTAAACAACTCGAAAATTGGTTGTTTTTTGTATTATAAATATAAATATATATAGATATAAGAAATATATTTTCAAGACTATATCTGAGAGACTCTTAATTCAGAACAATGTTTCGCTCTAAATTTTCTAGGAACTTCAGTTGCAAAATAATTCTTAAATCTGACGATCTCTAGACTCTAGAGAATTTTGATTGAAACATTGATTTATACTAAAAGTATTTCAAATAAAACATTGAATATTTGAATGACAGTTAAATTTTTTTGTAAACTATCACAATTTGGCATGATAAAATTTTAAACAAAACTTATTGTGCATAAATTGGTAGAAAATTTCAAAAGAGAAGTTTCTGAAAGAAAAGATGCAGGGGATACGAAGAGAGCTCAGAAACTACTCGTCATGAAAGAAGTACAGGACGTTGAGGAGATTGCCTCAAAAGAATTCGCAGGTTCAGAGTATGGCTTTATGGAGCTTTCTGCAGCCGAAGAGGACACATCCTATCATGAATTTTTAGCTGAGGAGGATAAAACGCGTACTTCTACCTCAACTACTGGAAAAATTGATTGTAAAGATGAACTAGTTTCAGAAAAGGAGCAGCTTTACTGCAGCAAGTCAGTTCAGGCCGGCGACCACAAACCAGCAATTTTTGTTGGCGGCAATAACCGTGGTGAGGCTGACAGCAGCATCGAAAATAGCAAAGATGCAACGAAAGCTGAAAATAACTTTCAAGAAAACATGTTTGACTTGCACAAGTCAACAACCGAAAGTTCAAAAGAAGCCGAACAGGTTGCCAAACTCGCTTTGGAGCTACATAAATCTCATTCTGTGATGAACAGCTCTAAAGAACACTACCAGATGCTTGAAAAGTTCAGTTGGAACTACGGCAGCACAGAAGAGAAAACTTTAAAGTGGCTTAGAAGTTTTATTTTAAAATTAAATTACCCCAACTTAAGCCAAGATTTTATTGACGGAGATGCATGTTCGCTCTTAGCTAAAGAAATTGTACGTCAAACCGAAAACAATGAAAAAACAAGCAGCGAGGTTGGAAAAGAAGAGCAAGGCAATACACGTAAAGAAAATTCAAACTCAAGAGCTGCAAGAGAAAAATCCATGGCAAGCGACAAGCTGATTGGAGGAACGAACGGCGAAAATGACCGAATTTCTGCCACCAAAAGGCTGTTCAGTTTTGATAGAGTGCTTGATGAAGGAAGCTTTGGTAGCTGTGACTCTGAAGAAAGCTTGCCATTTGAAATAATAGACACGAGGAGCCCTGAGGATAGGGTGAGAGATGCGAAAAGAAAGGTTTTCAGGTCGAATCGCGTATCGCCTAGTGGTCTGGAACGTTCAACCAAGAAGTCGAAAACTAGAAGGTTTTTGTCGTTTGCTAACAAAAAAGCTAGAGGATTTTTCAGAACAATGAGAAAGTTTTGTTGCATGTAATATTATATTTTGTTATGCATGCTTTGTGCATATTAACAAAATTATACTTGCTTGTTTTTCAATAAAATGAATCAAAATAAAAATTACTTTAAAAAAAAAAGATACTTAAAAAAAATTAAGTTTATCAATTTAAAGATTTGAAGAAAACTAAATTGAAAACTTTTCTATGAAAAAGGAACATTTTAACCTGGTTGAAATATCAATTTAGGTAAAAAGTCTGTTAGTCACGAGTGTAGTTTAAAAATTAAATATCACTTTTTTGACTTAACTATTTAGCTAGTAAAATATTTTTAAAACCGATATTGCTAAAAAACTTATAAATGAACAGCAACAGATCAATTTCTTTAATAATAATAAACTTTTTTCTTATATTTAAAACTATTAACCAACATTTTTATCTAATAATAACAAAAAAATCTTGTATATAATAACTTAAATTTATTGATATTAACTGTCTTCAGAAAAATATCATTGTAACGGCAGGTAGAAAGACAAAATAATGTACTTCAATAGCCGATTAATGTGTTAGTTGTATTTGTAAGCACAGTAAAACTAAACAAAAATATTAACACGAAGTGACTTTAGATAAATAGAAGCTTTATTTCACAGCACTTTGACACTGCTTCAAACAGAATAGTTTCTTACATAACTGATGCAAAGTTTCTAACAACGAATGACTAACACTAACCGCTATTTAGATTGATAAACTAGTTTTTATTTGATAGAGTCTTATGTCCCTAAGTGTTATCTAACACGTTGTCACTGACTAGCATATAAAAAAATACTTAACATGCTTGTTAGCTACGTATATTTATTAGTTTCATTGGCCTATGAGTTTTGCATTAAATTTTAATTAAATTCATCTAAAAAGGCTGCTGCTGACCTTTGGTCTTAACTGTTCGGTGTCCAGTCCATAATACATGTTTTATTTTCGCTATGATTAAGAAATAACTCATATAAATGTTGCCATTCCGTTAAGTTCAGTTAAAGCAATAAACCTAAATAAATAATGCCAAACAGAGTTTTCAAAATACTGATGCTTAGTATGACAACTAAGAACAAAGCGTAAAAAAACTGTTGTTTGTTTTAAAATAAAATTATACATTTAAATGAATAAAGCAGTTCGATTTAACATGTTTGGTACTAATGATATAACATTCTTTTTCTTTTAAGATAGTGAAATAATAAGAACTAGAGAGAAAATATTAAACATGCTTGAGAATATTTTAACAACAAAAACATATAAAGTTACAGTAAAACAAAACTATAGTTTTTGATAAAAAGCATAAGTTTAAAAAAGAATAAGAAAAAAAGTTTTTACAAAATTTTCAAAAAAGTAAAGGAAGTTTATAATTATTCCACTGTATAAAAAAAAAACTAAACGGATTTTACGAAAGTATACTTTTGTAGGATTTTAACATTGACTGTTGAAAAATTTTATGAAGAAAATAAAAAAGTCATTTTAGCTAAAGAAGTACAAAAATTCACTCTTAAATGAAAGCACTTGCAGCAGAGCATCTTGCAATAAACGAGCATAAAGTTAATTTTATAGGCAAATTTATTAATTTTTCAAAAAACATAAAACTTTAATGTCGATTATTTTCCTTATATTAAAAGCTATCTAAAAATTTTTTTTGTTTATTTTAGAGAACGCACCTTTGTCTTTAATTAAAAAAAAAATTTTTTTGGTTTGGGGTTGGAATTATTTCATGGGGTCCCTCCAAAAACAAAGGTTTTTTTTTGGTTTTTTTCATTATTATTGTTTAGAACCAAAAATAAATATTTTTTTTTAATAATTTTTTTATTTTCTCTTATTTTGCATGTTATTTAAACTCTTAAATGTTTATTTTATGAATAATGTTAATATTTTTTACGATTTGGCCCAAAATCAAAATTATGTATATTACACTCTCATTTGCCTTGGCCATTTCCTAGATAAAAAATTGATAAAAGGAAAAAACAAATTAATAAGAATGTGCATTACAACATATTTAATTAGATTATTTTAGATTAATTAAGTTTGTTGTAATTCACATTCTTGTAAATTTGTTTTTTCCTTTTATCAATTGTTTATCTAGGAAATGGCCAAGGCAAATGATAGTGTAATATACATCATTTTGATTTTTGGCCAAATCTTAAAAAATGTTAACATTATTCATAAAATAAACATTTAAGAGTTTACAAAACATCCAAAGTAAGAGGAAATAAAAAAAATATTTAAAAAAAAATATTTATTTTTGGTTCTAAACAATAATAATGAAAAAAACCAAAAAAAAACCTTTATTTTTGGAGGGACCCCATGAAATAATTCCAATCCCAAACCGAAAAATTTTTTTTTTTAAATTAAATACAAAGGTGCGTTCTCTAAAATAAAATAAAAATTTTTTAGATAGCTTTTAATATAAGTAAAATAATCGACATTAAAGTTTTATGTTTTTTGAAAAATTAATAAATTTGCCTATAAAATTAACTTTATGCTCGTTTGCAATAAACATAAAGATTCACTTTGTATGAAGAGTTTTGTATCAATTTGCACTTTAAAGTTTTGCATTAAAATGTTTAATTAAAAAAAAGTTTTGATACTTAAAAAATATATAATCATTTCCAGTTGACTGTTATCTTTTTGATCGCAACTGTTATGTTCTAACTGTTTGGTGGATTAGTTATAAGAGGGTTTAAATTTGAAATAGGTTTTAAGTTAGTTATTATGAATAAAGTACTTATTATAATACTCGTATTTTTTCAATAACTTTTTTTAAGTTCATTCTGGTGACAGTGATCTATAATTAGATAATTGTGATTTTTTTTGTTTCAGTAGTGCTGGAGAACACTTGCTTGGGGATTTGAGCTTCATAATTTTCCCACGCTTTGTTGTTTTTATTGTTACGTTTCTTCAGTTGGCTCTATATTCAAAGGCAAAAATTCATATTTAGCAAAATTTAGTTAATTTCAATTTTCACCTTCAATGAACACCTGCTTTTCCCCGGTAAACGTTTATCATTGGAGGGAGTTGGGTTTGAGACTAATATTTTTTTACAACAAAAAAAATAAAAATAAAATATATATCTAAGAAATGACAACTTTTTTAACTATTATAAAATGAGTTGAACATTGCAAGATCAATATCCAGTCATTGACATATACAAAAAACATTATATCAAAAAAAAAAAATATATATATACTATAATCTAATATAATTTATTTATATTTATAAAACACAACATTTTTAAATACAATTGTTTACCGTCCTGTTAAACAGAAAAGCTCTTCAGTTTGTTTATTATAATAATATCTTTGAACATAAAACAAAATGTACGTAAAATTAAACAAAAACTTTAAGGATTGTTATATCACTAAATAAATCATTAAAAAATATAAGACATACTAAGTTTTCATAAGTGTTTAAAATTATTTAAAGTAAATGCTGGAAAAATGTTTACAACTACTAAAAAGTTCATTTCGTTTATTTAAAGCTAGATATAAGTTTAATTTTGAGATCTTGTGTTTTTCCATATTGCAGAGAGTGCAGCCATGTTTCAAATTGAATTTGTTTTTTGTTTGTGTTAGAGTGTCCCAGTTAATGCTAAAATCTTTATTTCTGTCCTTCAAATCCTAAATATATTTTGAAAGCGTAGTTTTTATTTGGTTAAAGAGTTTTTATACCATATACAGTTTATTTAAAGTTTGATTATTTAACTAAAATTAGAGCTTAAAAACCCTAAAACTTTTGTAAACTTGTTATTAAGACTGTGCTTATAAACGGTTAATGACCTATTTTACTTTTAAAATATGTTTGTAATTTTGAAAATTCATTGTCATTTTTAAATAGTTTTCCCATATTTTGCTATATTTTATGGAGTTAAGTATAATTTTATTTTGAAATTTTAGTGGAAACCCTGTTTTAAGTTTGTGCCTTTTATAAGATACCTATTGATCTCATTGACTTTGATTGCTTATTTCTCAAAAAATAATCTGAATTTTGTAAAGCAATAAATAATGTATGGTAGCTAAAATAAACTCTGTAAAAAAATACAACCAGTAAAAATCAAGGCAATCCCACCAATGCCCTTTGAAATATATTGTCTTTGTTATTTTTTAATGAATCTTCTAAATTTTTTAGATAATCTTTACCAATCTTTATTTAATTAACTTTCAGAGTTTGATCTTTAATATTTTATCTTAATATTTCAAAATATCTATTTTTAATTTTTCAAAACTAACCAATATATTTTTAGGGTTGCTGCACACTAAAAGCCCAACTTGATTTTATTACCAAACTCTGACTATTTATGATATTTTTCTTAATCTCAGGCTAGTTTTTTTTTACTTAAAATTCGTTATTTTTATTAAGATTCAGTTTTCGAAGTTCTTTTGTTATTATTTAGATAATTTTAGGTATTAAAACATGATTAAAAGTTTGTTTGATGCATTTTATGTACTTATGTTGGAACATAGGGGGGTTGATTTTTTTTAACAAAAATAGCATTGGTTCTTATAAGGAAGCTCTTCGGTATGTGGAAGGCAACAATCGTTTTTTTCTTTTATATTTGCTCTTATTTAAAACTTAGTAGAATATTTTTTATAAAGTATTTTTTATAGACCAAAAAAAAATCCAATTAACTTATAAGATATAACCAGTTTTGTAAAAACAATTACAATACAAATGTATGGTATGAAAAATTTCTGAGGTCAGTTTTCTAGGGAGTTTTAAAAATTCATTCATCAATCCTTTCCATAATTTTTAAAAGAATTCTCTTGAAAGTTCAAAAAATATTCTTTTCTATATAACAAACAACTTGTATGAAGGGGAAAATTAAGGGCATAGGAGGGGTAAAACACTTTTATCACAATTTGATGTTATTTTATATAGTGTTTACTAAGCTACAAGATGCTTTTAAACCGCAAATAAAAAGAAATTACCCAAAATCTATCTCCTCCTACGGTTTTTGAGATAACTACCTCAAATTTTTAGGAAATGTTCCTTGATATATTAAGAAAATTATCTTGGAAGATATTTTCAATAAATTGAAAAATAAAATTTTTATTTAAAACATAATCAAATAAACCCCTTTTTTTTTCTTATAAGTTTATAATTTATAATTTTTTAAAATTTTGTTCTTACAAAATTTTCTAATTTTTGCAAGGAACATTTCCTAAAAATTTGAGGTAGTCATCTCAAAAAATGTAGGAGGAGATAGATTTTTAGTGATTTATTTTTGTTTGCGCTTTTAGTTTGCGCCTACCTTAAAAAACCTATTGTTGCCTCCAATTTTGACTGGCTATATCTCAAAAAATGTTTTGAGTTTTTTAAATCTGTAAAGCATCTTGTAGCTTAGTAAAAACTAAATAAAATAATATCAAATTGTGAAAAAAGTATTTTACCTCCCCTATGCCCTTAAGACCAAAAAAAAAAGGTAAATTGTATATATTTTTTATTTAAATTTTATAAATAATTAAATTTTTTTTTTTTTTCAAAATGTTTAAAATTAATTTAAGTTTACTCTGAAAAAGTTTTAAAACAATTTATTCGAAAATTAAAAGAGGAGCTAGATTTCTGCTGAAATAGTCTATTTTTTTTTTCTTTTGCTCCTCATACTTCTAAGCTCTGTAACTTTGCAGTAAAAATTAACTGGTAGTTTAACTAATTATGTAACAAATAAGACTAAATCTCAAATAGAGTGTTTTACCCCAATAACCTTAAATTATAAACTATAAGTCGTATTATAGAAAGTACATAAGTTTTATAAACTTCAGAGATATAAAGAAAATTATAAAAGTTTCCCATAAAAACATATAGACTACATTTTCACAGTAATTTTTCTAGAAAATTTAAAGATTCACTAAATACCATCCTCTTCATTTTTTAAACCTATTGACATCAAATTGTCAGAAAATGTTTCTTGCATTACAATAAAGACTATATTGTGAAATAAAATTAGGATGAGCCTGGGTAGTTAAAGGTCGCTCAGGATAGTTTTTGATTGAAAGAGTAGCAACCCTATTATTAAACTAAGATTATAATGACAATTTTTGATGTAGATTGTTTAAAAAAGATTTAAGATATAATTTTTTTTATGAAATGTTTTTTTTTGTTTGCCTTTTTTACACAGCCCTTTTTAAAGAATCTGATTGAACTCTTCTAATTTTTCCTTCATATCTCAAAAACTATTTTTCATTATCAAATACAGTAAAAAAGTTTATTAAGTAAAATCAAAATGTAAAAATATGCTTAATTTACCTATGCCCTTAGTTGTTTTTAATTGTTTATTTTTCTTAAAAACTCAGGATAACAAAGGTTATTATTTTGCACTCAGAGTCAGGCTGACTTTTTTGCTCCAAAGAGTCATAGTGGTAACCCTTACTTTTAGTGCAATTGTAAATTTCTGAAAAGCATGCTTCAAACGCTTAAGTGCAATACTTATTCCAAAGTTTACTAAAACCTGAAACTTTATGCTCTGTAAAAAAAGGTTTGTAGTACATAGTCTTATCTTGTATATGAAAGCATACAACTGACTAGCCTTTGAAATTAGTATTATAGGTTTGTAAATAGAAATGAATACTTAGCCAACTTAAATTTTTTGGAGTATCTCATAATTACATATTATCGTAACTTAAAATTTGAAAACATGCAAAATAAAAAAAAACTATGTATTTGATATTGTTATAAAATATAATGAAAATAGTTCAAAAAATATATTTGAAAAACTAATTTTTATTTTATATGTTAAAACTTTAAGTGGTTGATGCTACAGTAAAACGCTGCTGTTATAGTATAGAAACTTCTTGAATAATAATCATTAAATGTTTTTATAAAAATGCCTTTTTCTATTAAGGTCATATATGTTTGATAAAAATAAAAAGCTTTCAATTCTAAGTTGTCATCTGAAAAAAAACATTATCAATAGTCTGAAAGAAAAGGAAAGGACTTTAAAGAACTTGAATAAAAAAAGTTTATACAATTTTAATTGAATTATTATATTTTAAATAGCCCAATAATAAATTACAAGTAATTTCAAGTATTTTTACCTTATCTTTAAATTAAAATTACACTACAACAAGATAAATTGTTCTTACAGGTCATAGGACAATATAGTAAATTCTTAAAATATTTCAGAAAAAATGAAAAAAAGTTCAAAAAACTTTTAGCCACACTCAAGAATATTAAGCAGTATCTTTGAAGAAATTTTAAGTTTGACTTGCTATAACCTTTACTGTTTATGTCAAAAAAAGATAAGAGTTTATTTTTTAAGCATTGGCAAACCTCCTTTGTTCAAATTTTCCTGTAATAAATTAAAAATATTTAAACTAAAAAAATACCTTAGTATAAGTTTTACAAAAGCATATATTATTGTTAAAATTGCTACATTTATAAATATTTAAAAGCTAACATAAATTTAAGTAAAAAATAAGTATGAAAAAAACATTGATTTTTGACAATGGTGCCCACACTTTGAAAGTTGGCCAAGGAAAACAAGAAGTAAAGTTAGTTTGTTACAAAGATTATTTTAATGTTGATTTTTTTTTGTTTTTTAGTTCGTTTTTAGTGGATTATTCACTGTAAAAGTAAACAAGTAGTTTTTACATTAAACCAAACTGTTTTTTAATCTTTGCTATTTTTAGTTGACATTTTTTTAAAGAGTTTTTCCAAACGGCAAGTTTCGTGCCAAGAATGACAGAAAAAAGGATTTCTTGTCTTCAGAGCTGAAAGATTGCAAGGATTTTTCAAGTTTGTTTTACCAGCTTCCTCTGCACAAGGGTTACCTTTTAAATTGGAGCCTGCAGAAGAATATCTGGGAGTTTGTGTTGGGCAAAGAAAATCTTGATGTAAGCACTTTTTACCCTTGTTTATATATTTTATACAACAGCGTAAAGTTTTAATTGAAAAACATTTAGTTTAGATTTAGTTAGATATATTTATGTAATAACCAAAGTTTCGAATATATTTTAATGGATCTGGAAGTTGCATAGAATTAACTTATCAAATCAATTTACTTAAAACATTTTGTTTTAATTTTCAACTAAGCATAAATTTTTTCTACTTGAAAAAATTAGTACCACATTAAATTATCTTTTCTGTAACATGCACTATTTAAGTTGTTTATTATGTTAGTAGAGTTTTACCAAAATTTAAGTAGAATTTGTCAAAATGCTGTAAAAGTATAATGAGTTTTGCTAGATTCGGTTTTTAGTTATCAATAAAAATTATTTTCTAGTTAACTTTAAGGATTTTTTATACAAATATGAATTATAACCAATTTTTAATTCATTATAAATCTTAGTTTTTAATCGTTAATATGGACAAAATGAGCTATGTTTTTTTTGCAAGTTTCAATTGTTCAGTGATGAACAACTTCAAATCATTTAATTGTACAAATATTTTAGAACCATAGTTGTGGTACAATTATTACTTGCAATAATCAATTGTCACTTCTATAACTTTTTCAGGTTGACACAGAGGATTACAACATGATTTTAACAGAACCTCAATGTAACTTCAAGCTGAACCAATCTGACATGAGCGAGGTGTTGTTTGAAGAATTCAAATTTCAAAAAGTTATCAGAACAAACGCCTCCATGTTGGCCAATTTAAAGGTTGTTATCACGCTTTTTATGGATTTTATAAAAGTTGCTTTGCTTTTTTTAACCAACTTCAAGTGGTAGTTAAAAAAATAAGATACTTTAAAATTCTTTGTTAAAATATAGTTCATAGTGCACTTAAAAAAGTTTGATTATTTCTATATAGCTCATTAAATCTAACATAGTACCAACTTTTTATTAATAAAAATTGTCATATTTATAAAAAAAATTTTTTTTTTGTTGTTTGATTTATTTATTTTAGAAAAGTTAATAGTTTCACGTAGTCTATGTAATTTTCTATAAAACTGACTTAGTTTGAAATAAAAGCACAAATAAAAAAAGAATAACTTGCTATCAACAAAGTTTTTTTATTTTTAAATAGTAAGATCTTAAAAAATATATAAACCTCTTCCTATTAAAATAGAGGTTTTTTAAACTAAAAACCTAAACTTTAAGCTATTTTTTATTATTAAAAATAAAGATTTAAACAAAAAAGGTTGTATAAAGTTCAATTAAAAGTTTTTTTTATCAAAACTACTTTGTTTTAAAAAAGCTTTCGTATCAACTAACTAAAAATCATTGTAAAAATTTAAAAGATAAATGCTTATTAACAGTAATAGGAGGCATTTTTATAATAGGTTATTGATTTCAATGTAACTTAATTTTGTTTAAAATGTTAACCAATATAATCTGCAGTATTTGAATTGGTACATCAGGAAGTAAAGTAAACCAAAAAAAACATCTTGTTTAGCTTAACAAATAAGCAAAATATTTAATTGAAAAGGAAATTAGATTCTTAATGTACCATTAGTTTCAGAAACTAGTTACAGCATAATATACATATGTTTTAGCCTGGTATATATATATATATTTTTCAATTTCGTTTACCTGTTGTTGAATTTTCAGCTTCGCGTTTCTCATTATAAATAATTTACTTTTTTAAGATAAATAATTGTCATCAGTTTGTGAAATCGATGCCCGGGGAAAGGTGCTCGGTCATAGTGGATTCCGGATACTCGTCAACCCACATCGTGCCTTACTTCAACAACAAAAAAGTGGTGGAGGCTCTCACCAGGTAGGTTGTATCATAATTGTAACTTTATAATCGAAAAGCATTTATAACTATTTAGCTTGCCCCAAAACACATCTATCATTTTTTTAAATTTTTGATTATCAAATTATGTGCATGGAAACCTTAAGCACCACAGGAAAAAAAAAGTTGCATGAAAAAAAAAATTATGATATATGTTTTTTTTTTACAAAGCTTCAACATAAACAACTTTTTTTGAAACTATTTTATGTTAACAATTGGAAAAGAACTTGAGAAAAGTGAAGTACTTTAAATAATAAAAGAACCTGCTCTTTAAATCTTTTTTATGTTAAATTGTAACAGTATTTAATTATGTTAATATTTGCTATTCAAAAAGTTATTTTAAGTAATTTATACTACTTTTTAAGCTTATTTTGCAAACAATGTTTTACAAAAAGAGCTCATCATTTCTTATAAAACTAAATTTCCTATTCAAGTAGAATGCAAAGTAAAAATAAAATAAGTGTACATTCTCTTAGAACTTTAAACAAAATTAGGATCAGGTGGGTCTGGGTCCTTTTTAAATCAAACAATTAAATAAACTGTTTTTTTAAATCATAGTAGTTTTTTTTAATATGTAGCACAAACCTATTTTTGATGTTATAAGCTTTATTGTATTTTGTTTATAACATATTTTAAAAAAACCTTTGCTGTATACTTTGTTTTTCTATTTATTTTTGAACCAGTTTGTAATAACTGACTATATCACGTTAACATAACATGTTAAATGTTTTTTTATCAAACAGTTAACTTTTATTTTTATCAATATCTGCTGTTTGATGTTGAAAACTTTACTGAGTCCACTTACTGTTTTAAATTATTAATTTAGATGTAAAGTATTATTAGTTTCTAACTTTTATAATTATGTTGAATCTACTATGTATATTTCCATACTTTTTAATTGTACCAAGTCCGGTTTATTATGTCGTCATAGGGAGCAACAATAACCACCCAAATGATTAATTTTTATAGAAAATAACTACACGTTGAAGTATTTTGTTTTTTAATCTAACTAATAATACAATTGAAATGATAAGCATGAGGGATAATTATATTAAATTTAACTTACGTCGCTCCTGACACCTCACAACGTCATCATATGTGACTTGGGACTGTGTGACTGTTTAATAAGCTTTACGTTGTTGTGTTATTTTGGTTTATTTGGTAAACATATATACATTTTCAAAGTCGTAATAAAATAAGCCATATTTATTTATTTGTATTAGTAAAATATTATTAATATTTAGTAAGAGTTAAACCCAAGCGTTTTTTACTAGAATCGATATCGGAGGAAAATTTCTGACGAACCATTTGAAAGAGTTGGTTTCGTATGGTCAACTACAAGTTATGGACGAAACTTATGTCGTGAATCAGGTCAATTAATAAACTTATTTGCCAATTTGTTTGCAAAATTAAATTTTAATTTAAACAAAACTAAGTTTTTTAAGCTGTGAATTTGCTTTTACTTTACAGTCACCTCTCGCGAATCTACGCACTCTTGTCTAGTTACGCATTTTAAAATTCTTAAAAAAAAAGCTTGAAAAATTTCTAATATTGATTTAGTTTGTTTAGAAAAGTAATAAAAGAAAAGAGATATTTTGTTGTAAAGTTTAGAAATTATAAAAAGTAGGGTCAAAACACTTAATACTAAAAGTAGGTCAAAAAGTATTACACAAAACTTCAGTACCACAATTTTATTTTTGTAATATATCAGTACAAGTTCTAAGAAAGTTAAGATATTTTCTATAAACTTTATGTTAGTTTAGGTGTATCAAAGAAAACTTCGAAAGCTCTACGTAAATTCTAACAAGTTGAAAACATTCTATGTATTAAATTTTAAGATTTAAAAGTAATTGACTTATGTGCTGTAAATAAAAAAAAACAAGAATTTATCATAACTATTTGATGATCTAAAATTCCAAATGTGTTTATCATTTTGAAAATATTTTTTTAGATGAAAGAAGAGTTGTGTTTCATGTCGACTGACTTCAAGGGAGACATGAAAAAATGTTACTCCAAAGACATCGACGAACTCATCAAGTATTACAGACTTCCCGACTTCACCAAAGTGCACAAGGGATACTGCATTGTAAGTTTGATAACATTATTTAATTTTGTTTACTTTTTTTTTTTGATTTTTTACCTTTTTAGTGTTAAAATAAATATAGAGATAATTTTCATATTGGTTAGAAATTTTAATGGTTATAATGTTTTAAGTTTTGAAAATTATGTTTATTAAAAAAAGCACTATTAAAGACTTTTTATTACTCTTTGCTGATGATTTTTTTTTTCAATTTCTGATAAAACAATTAATATTTTATTTTACATTTTCCAAAGTTTTTTTTTTTGCTTTTAATGAACATTAAAGCAAAGATTCAAGTTTTTCATGCACTACGCTTCAATAAACTTATTATTATTTCTTTAAATAAAAAATTATTTATGCAGTTGTCCTAAATACAACTATTTATAAAACCTAAGTTATTAGCATTTCCAAGTTTTTTAATGTTTTGAAACACTAAGTCTATTATTAATTGTTTGTGTATTTAGTTATTTCAGTTCATTTTCGATTTAATTTTGATCACTTAAGTCAACTTTCTTCTATAAATTATGTTATGATTGCAATAAAAAAAATGTAATTCTATTGTTTACTTCTTTCCTCTTTGTTGTATTTTGTATTCAATCACTTTTGTATTAAATATAATATATTTGAAAGATGATTTAAAACGTTCTATTAACATCTGTTCAATGATGAAATTCTTTATTTATAAATTTATTAACTTAGTTGCTGGTGCAAGTTTAGAGTAAGTAATTATGTTAAACTTTCTGTTATAAGTATATAAAATTCTCGTTATAGTTTTTGCTTTCTAAAAATGATAATGGTAATATAACAGACAGCAAAACGAATCGCCAAACGATGTAAAAATTAACTTTACAAAAGAACTCAGGGTAGTTTTATCCAGCAAAATATAATATTATTTGATGTATACATAAAACAACTGCCAACATAATTAGTTTGTTTAATAATTATGTGAGGTTTTTTTTTGTGAGTATGTATGAGTCATTTTATTTATTTTTTATTTAAGTATATGATTACCGTAATGATCAGTTACTCTATTATAGTCTTAAATAAGTGGCTAACAAAAAAACTGATAACACTTAAGAAAAAATATTGTGCACTAAAAATTAAATAAAAAACAGATTAAATCAAAAGATTGACATTGCGATTTATTCTTGTATCGGTAAAAAGTTTTTAATTTTTTTTTATGTCGAGTTGTAAAGATATTTTTCATTCAAAAATTGATGAAACAAGTATAAAGTATTTAAAATAAATACAAAAAATCAATTAACTCTAAAAAAAAATAATAATAAAAATATATATAAAGTATTTAAAGTAGATACAAAGAATCAATTAACTCTAAAATAAAAATAATAATAAAATATATATAGTATTTAAAGTAAATAAAAAGAGTCAATTAAATATAGAAATAAAAATAATAAAAAAAAATATATGTAAAGTATTTAAAGTAAATACAAAGAGTCGATTAAATCTAAATTAAAAATAATAAAAACAAATATATAAAGTATTTAAAGTAAATACAAAGAGTCGATTAAATCTATAATAAAAATAATAAAAACAAATATATAAAGTATTTAAAGTAAATACAAAGAGTCGATTAAATCTATAATAAAAATAATAAAAACAAATATATAAAGTATTTAAAGTAAATACAAAGAGTCGATTAAATCTATAATAAAAATAATAAAAACAAATATATAAAGTATTTAAAGTAAATACAAAGAGTCGATTAAATCTATAATAAAAATAATAAAAACAAATATATAAAGTATTTAAAGTAAATACAAAGAGTCAATTAAATATAAAAATAATAAAATAAAAATATTAATTATATGCAGCAGGACAGCAAGGAGGCGGCGAGGATGATGCGGCCCGGCAACCAGCACCAGGTCGTCAGGATGAACTCGGAGAGGTTCCGGGTCCCCGAGCTCCTCCTTCACCCCTCCGACATCGGAGTTCCGCAAGCGGGGATTCCCGAGGCCGTAGTGAGATCGATCGAGAGGTGCCCCGCAGGTTTGTGACGTCATTTAAGGATTTAGATGGAACTTGTAAATATTTTATAGATTTTAAGTAATAATAGTTCAAGTTGAACAGTGAAGACGTTTTTTTTATTTACACAATTTTTTTCAATTGCTATTGAATGGATTTTATTATTTTCGTTGGTCAAATGAGTAAATGATTTTTTTTTTGTAAATATGGTTTTTAAGTATCTAAAAAGTTTAGAATTTAATTTATAAACAATAAACTTTGGGTTTTACGATAAAGTTTATAACTAAGGTTTAATTGCCTTTAAAATTAGCAGTCCGAATTAAATTATGAATATATACATGGGAAAACATATATTTCTATGAAAATGTTTTTTGTGTGGCAGATTAGTTCAAAAACTTTACATCAAATGTTAAGAACTTTTCATTAAAAAAAATACTTGAAACAAAATTTTGACATATTTAAAATAATGGTTTATAGCACGGTGTTCTAAAAAATTATCGCCCACTTGGCAGACATTATCAAATAATTGCCTCATTAGTTATTGATTGCTTAATTACTTTTTGTTTCCCTTACTAGTTACTATTTCCTTCTTACAGCCGAGAATCACCCACTTTAAGAAATTTGGTCTGTAGTATGGTCAGTAAATCGTTTTTTAGTTTTTAATTTTTATGTAAAAAAACAGCGGTTTTACTAAAATATATCAATATGCTCAAAAATATCAATGATTGTCGTTAATATTCTTTAAAAATATATGAATTTTTTGACTATTTTCTTCTGCATATAAAATGTTAGGTACTTGATTTTCTTCATCAAGTATTGATAAAATAGGTTAAAAAATATTTTAATATTTTAGCTTTGTTTAGTTGAAGTATATTTTTATTAACAAAATAGAAATAATAATATAAAATATACAAAGTTAGCAGACTTTTTATAAAAACAAACTTTTCTTATGTTTAAATTGAATTTCTTTGAAATAAATTCCTTTAAAACTGCAAAAAGAAAAGTTTTTGTAAAATTAAAATGTTTTCTATTTAGTTTTAAGTTTTCATAATTGTCATTTAAATATTTAAATATTTCTCTATCATAAATAATGAAGTTATTGTATGTGTTCTTAGGTCTTTAAAGCAGTAGTCTTTAAGGTGCTCTCGAAACTTATTTATGGGTGCAAAAATTTTTAGGGAAACTTTATTTTTCAAGCGATAAAGTATTTTTAAAGATTAAAACTAAATAAATTTCGCCTAGGTAATTTATTATAATTATGTTTATTTACTTTTTGGTACGGATTTGAACACTGTTTTTGGAATTTTTCTCATATTTTCATTTACCTAATTCAGAGGTTGGCAAACAGTAGCTTGTGAGCATGAAAATATGCCTCGCTACACCAAAAAGTTGTACGCTAGATATTCTGGAGCTTTTAACTATGAGTAAAAAATGAAACTTGCAGGACATATTTTGTGGGCTAGTACTTAGGAACTTACACTAAAAGTTCTCATAGTTGATAAGAAATATGAAACTTACGCTAGATATTCTAAGAATCGTGTTAAAGAGTAAAAAAATGGTTCCACCGCTAGGGGCAAACAAAACTACAACTTGAGTCCCACATAATTTTTGTTTTGCAGTTTATTGTGCAGAGGTCATCTTAAAGACCGCTGGTGTAAAGTGTTTAAAACTGAAGTTGAAAATATTAACAGCAAGGTTAACTCTTTGAACAGTAAAATTCATGTTTCCTAAAAAAAAATTTAAACTTTTTACATGAAACATTTTTTTTTTCAGAAGTTCAACCGGAAATGTTCAGGAACATCGTGTTGGTCGGAGGCAACTTCAACATACCCGGATGCAAGGAGAGAATAGAAGCGGAAGTGAGAAAGTTGGCTCCCCACCACTTCAACGTGGAAGTTCACCTTCCTCGCAAGTTTGTTGATTGTCCACTGTTTGTTGAATAAACCCTCGCGTGCGAATGTTTTGAAGATAATTTTATGTGTTCAATAAATTTTGCACGTTGTGCTGTGGTTGAAAACATGCCAAATCTACTTACGAATCACTATTTTGTGTGTTGCTCCAAGTTGCCTGAGAGATTTCAAACTCTTACAGCTGTTTGTTCTGTTATGTTGATTCAGTTAAAAATATAATCAATTTTAATCAAAAATTTAATTGCCTTCACATTTTAAATAATCAACTACAACTACTGTTCGAGCCTGACAGGCACACGCTTTCTTACAAACCTTTGTTTTACAAATCAATGCAATTTGAACATAATGGAATTTAATTACTTTTGCAAACAGCCCGGTAACGTACGCGTGCGAAGGCGGCCAGGAAATAGTGAAGAGCAGTAAAATGTGGGTGAGCTGCAAGGAATACGAGGAACAAGGCATGAATATTTGCTACGAGAGGTTCGGACACATATGAGTTGAATGTGGAGATGAAAGATGATGTCTTTTTATTGAAGTGTATTAGTGAGTAGTAAGAACTAGTTTTTTGCTGAGTTTCAACGGTTTTTACCTTGGTGGTTTTTAAGTATTAAGTCTAGGGAAAATAACTTAGCTATTAATTTTTTTTTGTTGCTGTTTAAATTTTTTTTGCAAAATGTATATTTTTATAATTTTCTATTTGATACTTTCGATTTTTTAAATGCTAGCTAATTTTATTGGACGTACCTTAAAACTAACAAGTATAACTTTTTGTTGGTGGGTCTGTTTAAGTTCAAGATTTCAAAAATAAACAATTTAGTTAGTTTCTCTAAAATCCATTAATTTATTTAATTTTATCATGACATTAAGTTTAAAAACTTAAGTAAGCATATGTTCTTTTTAATTCCTAATATTAAATTGCTTTAAAATTTATAAAATGCATGCAGTTTAATGGTTATAGAAATATTACTTGTGCAAAATTAAAACACACAAAACTTTTAGAAAACATGTTCTTTTCGTTTGAATTAAAACAATTTTTTTTTATAATTTACAACTCATTGGTATAAGTCAAACTCATTGACATTTTATTTATGCTAGTGTTCAAAAAATTGTTTAAAAACATTATAAATATTTCTTAAAAACTACTTTGTAATATGAAATGCTTTGATGTGTATCTTAAATACCATGTGTTATAAAACAGCTATCTTTGAATATAAAACTTTACTATAATATGTCTATTGAAAGTTATTTAATTTAGGTAAGGTAAAGTATATAAAATATTGCATCTTTAGTATGTTATAAATGCTTATTTTTTTAAATAAAAAAACTTATTATTCATTTATGTCTAGAACCTATTAATCGGTTAAAAACTTTATGGTAACCAATTTAAAACTCAGTAAAACATATTCATTGAATATGTAATGATTAAATTCATGAGTTTTTATTTTGTGTTTTATGACTATTTTAAATATTAAATAATAATGTATTTGATAACAGTATTTATTTTTTTATCAGATTTCGAAGTATCTGTTTAAAATTATATTCTGTAAACTGCATATGAAAAGATTTTGATTGTTTTTTAAACTAGGTTAGTAATTACGTGTAATTAAATATATTCGGCTAAAGTTTTTTACTATTTTTTCTTTTACAGAATGTTAAAACTTATTAGGTGAGTAATAAGTTATCAAGAAAAACCTTGATTGGTGTATTTGTAGAAAACAATTTAGTGTTAAACTTTAATTTAGAAATATATAAACCTTGTAAGTTAGTTTTACCTTCCTTTTATTATTGCAAATTTATTGTCCCACGATGGACCCAGGCATCAAAGTCAGGGCCACTTAAAGTAGAAGACACGTAAGGTAGAGACGTAAAAGTTAAACTTTGGACGAACGTATACGGGAAAAAAAATTTTAAGGTTTTTATATCCGTATATTGAAAGATTGAAAAGATATAGTTGATGCAATTCGGTAAGGTGATTCCCGATTAAGCTTTAAGCAATAAAAGTTATAAGGCCTTTAAAAACTTTAGTTAAAGATAAGTTAATTTAAAAAACAGAAGTTTAGAAATTTTTTTTTTGACTGTTTATATAAATATACAAAGTATTAAGTTTAGTGATACTTTCTTTGATCCGATCGTAAATTTTATCTAAAGATTTTTGTAAAGTTGTATTGGATTAGCTAAACATTTTTGTGTAATCTGCGAAGAGATTAATGAAAGTTAGCTGAAGTTGGATTTTTACTGAAGCTATAAGCGTTAATAATGGTCTATTAACATTTATGAATTTTAACATTTCTGTAGTGTTTCAGATACAACAACAATTAAAAAGTTTTTTTAAACGCAGTAAAGGTGATACTTAAAGTTTTAGAGGTATAAGTATGTTTTATATATGAAACAAGTTTTAAATTTTAACTTGTTAAATTCTTAGCTTTGTTTTCAGATTTTGTCCAGCACTACTTAGATAAAATGAACACGTAGGGAAGTTAGGGTTTTAAGAAATTTAAAAATAACTAAAAGGAATAACAGTAAACATGTTAAATCAGCTGCTGCAAAGCAAAAATATTAAACTATCAGTCATAGTTGTTTTTATATAGAAACGAAGTTTTTAGTAGTAATTATGAATAAAACAATTTTTTATCCAATCGATACACTCTAAAGTCCAAGTAAGATTTTTAGTTTTAAACTGAGCAAAAGAAAGAATGTTTTGAGTAACTAAATAAAATAGTCCTTAGGTTATCTTAATATAATACAAAATTAACTATTCAGTCTATAATTTTTTTTTTAATTAAAATAATTTTTAGGCTGGTGAAGCTATAGAAACTTTAAATAAAATTTTGTTCATTCAAATCACTTACAGATACTTGAGATTTAAAACACAAACTATTTTGTTTTTAGTAATTTGTTTTGGTCTGTAATTAAGAAATGAAACACTAGAACAATTAAAAATTTATTTTTGTAAGATGATCTAATTTGGCGAAATAAAAACAATTTTATTTAACTGTAAACGTTTAAAAGTGTTTGATTAAAATAAACAATTATTCTTTTATCATAACATACAATACACAAAGTAAAAGTTTATCAGTCTTAAATTTTTTGATTAAAACAAGCGAAAAAAAAACTACTTGTGAAATTTTAATTACGTTTCTTATATTTTCTCTTTTATTTCACTTTTATGAAATAAAAACTTTTAACTAAAGTAAAGAATAATTTATTTAAGAAAAAATTACTAATACCAAATAAACTGATACAAACAAAATTACCTGAAAAAGTTGTTTATACTCTAAATTGAGTTTTTTGTTTTATTAGTTTATATTCAAATTTTAAAATCAAGTGTCTACACCAGGGGAGGGACGCTGGCGCATGCGTGCCACCCAAAAAAAAAAAGAAGTAAAAATAAATGCAATATCTTTATCCTTTATTGTTTATTTTTTTTGCTTAATTTGCCTTTTTTCAACTATGTTTTTCTAGTATTCGAAAAGTAAAACGAAAATTCGAATACAAATTAGTGACAAGTTAGGGAAATTACCCAGTATACTGATTCGGTGCGTAATTGAAAATGCGCACCGATGTTGATGAAAAACCCATAAGGAAAAATTTTATAACTTAATTAACTTCATAAGAATTTAGACTCATACAGTACGAAACTAGTTTGTGCACCGCAGTAGTATAACCTTATGACAGATTTTTTTACAAGGACAAATGCTAACATTTTGTTAACAAACATAAAGGTAAACCTGTTTTATAGTGATAATGATTCAAGAATAAACAAACTGTAGTAAAAATAGCAATAAACAACTGCTAATAAAATAAAAATAAATTGATAATAAGAATAAAAATATTAACAACATAATTTAAAAGATAAATAAAAAAAAACAGAAAAAAAAAAAAAAAATTAATTAAATCAAATAATAAACAAGCAGTTCATACTGTGATTACAGTTTTAATCTCACTATACAAAAAGTATTGTTTAAATTATCTAAACTTAAAATTTTTACTAAAAGTAGTTTCTTTTTTTATTAAGATATCAAACAAATCAAACTTTGTTATTCTATCAGCCATAAAGGTTAAAATTAATAAATATTTGTAGCAAGTTATTTTAAAATTTCTTTAGTCACATCATGTATAAATTTATAGCTACTTGTAAAACAGAATTTTTACAATCAATTTTTAGTCTATAAGACATAATTGATTAGTTTTAAATTTATTTAGTTTTAAATCAAATTTTAAATGGTATTTAAAAAAAAATTCTTTCTACTAACTGTTTTTAGTATTTAAAAAATGCTATTCCCTAAATATCTTAGAATAACTGATTTTAAGATAAGTGAAAAGTTATATTTCTTGTGAATTTTTAAAAGCATTGAAAAAGTTGACCTTGAAAAAATTATCTTTTAAACGTTTTGTTTTGTATCAGAAACATTTAGTAAAATTCTTCCACACACTCAGGATAACTCAGGATTTTATGAAGTTTTGGAAAACTTTAGTATGACTCAGTAAAATTCAGGATAACTTAGAATGTTTTAAGTATTTTTAAGCTCAGGCTGACTAAGGATAGGTTTGTTTTTTTTTTTAACTCAAGGTAGATTTAGTGGTTTTAAAAGCTTTGTTATAAAGCCTAGTTTCTATTAGTTTAAAAACAATAAAAGAAAATCTTTAAAAGAATTTAAAATGCTTATGATGACACATGACATTTTTAAACTGACTCAGGACAGTTATTTTGACTCAAAGAGTGGCAAGACAATCCTGATATCTTCAAAGTTAATTGTTTTTTTTTTTTTTGTAAAATATGTTTTATAATACTAAAGAAAAAGTAAACATTTGTTTTCATTAGTTTTTAGATTATTATTTAAAAAAATGTTGTATGGAATGTTGCAAGTCTAAAAATATGTCGTTTAGGAAAATTATCTGAAGTTCAAAAGCTTAAATTGAAAAATAGTAGACCAACAACAGATATTGCTATTACTCAATACTGCAGTTCAAGTGGTATAAATTTTTTATTTTTTATTTCTTTTATATTTCATAACAAATAAATGAAATAATGTGAAGCCAGTTGTTCGAATGAAAGTGAAACCAGTTTTGGAGTGAAACCATTTGTTCGGGTGAAGTTGAAGTAGGATATTGTTGTTCTCTTTTCGGAAGCACCGGAATTATAATTTTTGTGTTATAATTTTTGTGTTTTTATGTTAATTTTTAAACTTTAATTAGTTAAACTCAGTTTTTTTCATTTTTAATGTGCAATTTTGGTTTATTTTTGTCTTTTTGTTGTATGTCTTTCTGTATAAGTGGCCTAGGTTTTGATGCCTGGGTCCTTCGTATGACAATAAACTTAAAATAATAATAATATTTCTTCATTTGTTAAGATTTATTTTTACAGTTTTATTTTGTAATATAAGTAAAAATGAAGAAGTTAAAAAAAAACTAGCTCTTTAGATTTCTAATACAAAAAATTTAAAACTTTCAATTTTAATACTGAAGATTTAACATTTTTATATAAAAGATAAAGATAGTATATTAAAAGCTGCAACGAACTAAAAGTATGAGTTATTTTGAGTTTAATACAATACTTTTTTGTTGATATAGATTAGTTATTGAACATTATTTAGAAATTGCACAGAGAAAAATGATTTGAGGTATTAATTGTTATACTTAGTTGACTATTTATTTGTAGTTTAAGGCCATAGGGGGGGTAAGCCATGTTTTTTAGAAGTTGATCTTATTTTATAGATTTTTTTTAAACTTCAAGATGCTTTTTATTGTTTTAAAAAATTAAAATTATTATTTGAGATATGACCAGTCAAAGTCGGGCCGCATAATAGGTTACCTATGGGAAGGGTAAACTAAAACAGCGAAAAAAGGCTAGTTTGTTTAAAATCTATCTCCTCCTACTTTTTCAAGCAATCTTTTTCAAACTTTAACAGTTTAATCTTTATAAAATAAAATAAAACATTACTTGTGAATTTAAAAAATTGTAAAATTTTTTTTATTTTTTTATAAAATTTTTATTCATTTCAATTATCTAAATTCATAAGTAACGTTTTTTTTGTAATTTTAAGGAATATTTTCTAAAATTTGAAGAATATTGCTTGAAAAATGAAGTAGGAGATAGATTTTTAAATTTTTTTTAAATTTCCGAGAAAATTGACCCCGAAAAATTTGCGGTCCAAAAGTTTTAATTTAGGGGATTTTTGAGAAAAAAATTTGCGCACCCCCTGACCAAAATACCACGCTACGCCACTGGTCTACCTCTACACCATATTAAACATATGTCTTATTTTTACTCTTCGTGTGTCTTTGTTTCTGATGACTCGGCTTTGAAGTTGCACAATAGTCAACAGCAATAATGATGAAAAGCAAAAGGTATTATGAGAATGATCATGCTGTAAAAATGTGAAATAGAAATGCTTAATTAGTATTGTATTTTGTTTAAGAAAATTGCTTTGTAATATAAGAACTAGTGTTGTCTTATACTCTGTACTTATAGGTTGGATTAATATTTTTTCTATTATAGCACGTTAGTCTATAATCAATTAAACTAAAAAAATCGAAATTATGTTTAAATTTATTTTTTAAACAAATTTAATTAATATTTGAATTTTTACTAAAGTGTTGATTAAAAAATCTAGTTACACTCTATTTTGTATATATCTGTGGTAGACTTATCTTTGCTGTTGTTATCTTTGAACTCTTACAGCTAAATCCTTTAATTTTGAGCTTTACTTAAAAATAATATATAAAAGTCTATACTTGATCTACTTCATCAATGTAAATACTATATGCTTTTATTTCAGAAAAACATTCTCAAACTTCGATTATATGGACAAATATTATACAATTACTCAACAATAACAGGTTTTATTTGCAAAATGGACCTTCAAATTGTTGTTAAACAGTTTTAAGCTAAATTTTGAAGCTAAGAACAAGCAACTTAATTGAAGCTAAATTATTTTTCAAACTAAATACATTTTTGATCGCCAGAACATTTGAATTCTTAAAATAGTAGTTAAGTAGTTGTATTTATATCATAAAAACTTTCTAATAAAATTAACCCTTCGTTTAAAGCATTTAAATGTTTATTTTAGTCAATAAGAAAATTGAAAACCTTTTTTTTTTTGATTGTATTAGTTGCAAAATAACTTTATACCAAGACACTACAGAAGTTTCTACCAAACTTATGCTACATTACAAATTAATATTTAGTCTACAAAATACTTAAACTTTTTTTTGTTAAATTAAAAAATCTGCAAAAGTAT
Organism: Thalia democratica; assembly: GCF_965202585.1. Classification (NCBI taxonomy): domain Eukaryota; kingdom Metazoa; phylum Chordata; class Thaliacea; order Salpida; family Salpidae; genus Thalia; species Thalia democratica. The sequence continues at coordinate 33,060,924 of NC_139171.1, forward strand.
ATTGCTAAAGTTTAAAACTTCCTTAAAACTAAAAAAAAAGCAAAAATTAATTTAGATCAAGTTTAAAATTAAACACAAATATAGTTAATTTTTTAACTTAAAGATAAATTACAATAAAATAAATGTTTTCAACTTGTATTACATACAAAAAAATAAGCAAAATTAAAAAGTTTACAAAGTTTGACTATTTTACACAAATTTCAATACATTGCAAAAAACATCGAGAAACTCAAATTTGTGCAAGTTTCGATTCAATTCTCCTCTTAACAATCCTCACCACTCTCGAACTTTCGCCCAAAAACCCCTCCGCCAACTTGGCCACGTTTCCGGGGAAATTTTCCGAATGCTTCATGGCAACAAGGCCGTAGAAAACCGCCGCCGTCGCCCCCAGTAACGCTACGCGCCGCCAGGAGGTGGAACTTTTCTCCCCACTCTCGGTGCTTTCCCCAATTCGAGTGGGGATGTCCACAGAACTGGAGGGCCGGATTATTCTGGTAGTTTCGGTGAAGGTGACGGGGTTTTGGTCCCCAGCTGCTGATGAAGGGTGGACCCTAGGCTTGGTGGTTTTGATTAGGGTTATTCCCCTTTTGGCCTTGGCCCCGTTTAAACTTTCGGCTCTGGATGTTTTGGGTCGGTGCATTTTTGCTTTGACGAAGAAAAACCAACAAAAATAGTTAATTCGAATTTTTGTAATTATGTTCAATTTTACGACTTATTGTGACGTATTTTTAAGAAAAATTATCATTTCGTTGTTTACTCGGGCAGTTTTATAATTAATTCTATTAATAAATTTTTTTGCGATCTTAATAAATTCCATTTTACTTTTAATATCCGAGTTGCAGCAAAAAGTTATCCATATAAGATATTGGTCGTTTTACTGATAAATTTTTATAAACTTGTTCAATTTAATCTTATACTTTAATCTGTCTCTCCTAAATATTATGCTTTTTAACTTAATTAATGGATTAAAATACTAAAAGTGTTTGTTGTAGTTCAGAAATATCACTTTTTTTGATTAAAATTTTGAAAAGGTTTATGTAAAAAACTGCAAAGTACCTTATAATCAACCCTATTTCACCAATTTAATATTTTTGCCCATTGAAAGGTTAAAAGTCGTCCAAAAGGAATCAGCATTGCTTTTTTCGTAAAACCCTGATTTAGACAAGAATAAAACAAGAAATATCACTTATTGGTAAAAAATAAGATTTTTTTTTAATAAATAACATTTGTTATAAAAACTTAACATAATAAAGTAATAATAAAGTGACTCGAGTTTAGAAGTAAAGATGATACAACTTTTTAATTTTTTAGATTAAATGCATAAAAAGTCATACTAACTTTTAAAAATGCTTAAACTAATATTTCCTATCAACCGAAATCGGCTATGCGTGTTGTGCTGAAATTAACAAAAGCTTACATTATAAAAAACAGAAATATAAATCAAAATTAAATTTAAGTTTCATTCTATGTAATAAATTCCAGTAAGGTTTTACAAATTGCAATTTATTCAACAAGCCTTTTACTCAAGTGAAAACTACCTACGGTTTAGCAGATCATATGGTTAAAACTTATAGATGTAGCTATTTGCAGTGTCTATAGAAAATTTATTATTAATTTATTATATCTATCTTAAATGGTCACATAAGTTTTGCAAATATAAGCTTTTGTCTATTTTAAAAGAATAAGGCAACTTAAATAACCTTAACATAAAAGAAAATTGAAAATTTTATTGAGTTTTTTCATATCAAAGTTTTATAAAGTTGAAAAAATGCTTTGTATATTTTTCATACAAACTTGCAATACCTTAGTTTATGATCAATTTATTTTATCAATACTACTTTTCTAAATGTTAAAATAGCATTGGAATAATTTTACTCGAAGGCTATTGTTAATATACTTTTCGCATTAATATTTATAAATTCTTCATACAACGTTATCTGCCTTTTACTATAAATCTAAGCAAACTTACTAGGTAAACTATACAATTTTCAATCAAACGAAAAAATTATTAATAACTCGTAACAATAAATAATGAATAATTCAGTCTAAATAGAGGTTTTTAAGTACTTTACAGCAGAATGTTTATTTTTTTAACGTTATATCTACTTAAGTTACACAAAATGTGTATGAACCTGAGTTTTAACGATAAGTTAAAAGTTTGAAACTATGGCTAATTATAAGAGTTTCAGAAACACTAGATAGCTCATTTAAAGCTTAGTTTTATTTTTCCTTTCTAAAATATTTTGTTTGATATTTTCTGCCTTTCAAGGCATCTTTATGTTAGCTAAGTTTTTTAGACTTATTATTAGCATTAGTTAGTGTTGTTTATAAGGAAATGAAATAAAACAACTTTACTACGTTTATAAAAAATTGGTTTAGTAAAAAAGAACTTAGACTATGTTTAGCAACTTGAATAAAATTTAATTTGATAAAAATATATTTATTTTATTGTTTAATATCGTTAACTATACTAAGCTTAAATGTAGTTTTAGCAAAAATAACTCTTTATACCTCACTAAAGCTTTCGATTTGTTTCTTCACCCACTAAAGTTTTAAAAATTTTATTCTTTTTATTTATTTGTAATAGCTAATCAGAATTTTTTTTTATAAATACAAATTACAGCATTTTTTTATGCCAGTAGCCTTCACGGTGTGCATATATGCAAACTCCATAGAAGAGCACTTAAGTTATTTTGCAGTTCACAGAAAACTTAGTGAGCTGAAAAAATAATTTGTAATAAACTTTTTATGTCAGAAAAGCAAATTAAAAGATAAATTAACAGTTCTAAACACGTTATACTCAGAAAAAAAAAATAATATGTATTGACTTTTATAACAACTTATATCTTTGTATTCTAGTGTGCACAGCACTAGTTTTATAGTAATTGATTTTGTAGATTCTACACTGTAAAGTTTGAATGACATTATTGAATTTTTTTGAATGTTATGTTATTTACATATAAAACCAAACGATTGGAATTTTAAAGCAATTATCTCTTGCTTTCTTTGAAAATGAAAATCTATATGAACTAAAAATACTTAAAGGTTAATACGAAACTACAAGGCTGTTCATAAGATCGTGTCACATTTACTAAAATCACACTGTATTATTAAATTCCGATTTATCACGCTCGTGCAAGCATTATCAAAATTGTCTTTGCTTGCATGAAACATTTTTTTTAATTCTCATAAATACATTTTGGCAAGCTAATTTTTTAAAGTACTCGTATAATGCCCTGGCCAAGACGTTAAAAGGTGTCCAAGTGGTATGCTTCTCGATAACCGAAAAATTCTTTATGCACCAGCACCTAGGTTCAAATGTTTTGAGTTTTTTTTTGTTCAATAAAAATATTAAACATTTTTTAATACTTGTTAATTATCTACCACTATATAAGTTAAATGAAAATTACATCAAGTGCTTTTACTTTAGTTAGAAATCTTTTTGTTTATCTAAATTTACTACTTAAACTTTTTGATTGCAAGTGGTTAATTTGAGAAATACATCACAAACTAAAAAAGCTTTAAGTACGCAGGCAATTTTCAGTTGATACGATTTAAAAAATTTAAGAATTTAAGTAAGTAATATTTAGTTTAATAAAGCTTAAATTAAGTCTAGACAGTAAATAAAAATTAGTAAACAGTAAAACGATAAATGTGACTATTAATGAATTATGGTTTTATGCAATTATAATCAGAAAACTGTGTAAAAAGTTTATTTCTGAAATTAAAGCAATTCAAGGCATTTTAATGCCAGCTATAACTTTATTATTACATTGGCTCAGATGAACTTGCTTAACTATAGTTTAGTTATTAAAATTTTTACAAAACTTCTAATACTGATAAGTCAATTGAAGTTGCAAGCATATATTGATTTGTTATAAATTACACGTAGTCTAATGTAAACTTGAATTGTTTACATAATGTAATACAGAGCCATAATATAGCTTCCTCAATCCTGGCTATTGTAAAACTTATACCACTCTGCTTTTAACTTGTTGACGATCTAAGTGTAAGCAATCATAAAATTTACAAAAACTCAAGTTTAGCCAACTATGCTAACATGCCATCAATATTTTTTTATATCGATTAACAGTCGCAGTAAAATAAAACTCTAAAAAAAGTAAAAAAAAAGTATTAAGTAATTTAAACAACTGATGGTTAAGTTAAAACTTTAAAAAATATTGTTTATGAGTTGTTAATGAAATTAAAAAATCATACATACTTTTGTTTGTTTCGATCATCAATACATTATCTTTATACTTATTTTAAAACTTTTCCATACGTATATCTCTTGCTTAAAAAAACTTTCCTAACATGTTAATCTTTACACACTCAACTACTTTTTTCTCATCAAACCAGTTTTTTATGAAACAACTTGTGTTAGTTTTTTATAGCAATACAATTTAGTACTCATCGTAATCTAAACCTAAACATGTGTATAAAAATCTAGTTTTTAAAAACAACTAAAGAATAAATTAAAACTACTTTTTGATTTTTGTCTTATATAGTTGTCGTACTACTTATACTATTATTTAATTTATTAACCTTTCAAAATTTGAATATGAACTTTTGAACTTTGTTTTTTTAATATGAAACTTTGTAACCTAAACAATAAAGCCATCAATTGATTCAAAAAAAAAGGTTTGAAATAATATATTTAGCAATATTGATATAAAATTATAACAAGAAATTTTTAAAAAAGGAACATATGAGTTTAATTTTCTCTGTTTCACTTTTTAAGCTTAAATTTAAACTATTTATGAACGAACACGGACTCACAAAATATTTTAAGATAACTAAACCACCATCAAACAAAGTTTTAAGTTTAAAACAAAATAATGTTTCAATCCTAATGTTTATATATTTAAAAGACTAGGAAAAAAAGTTTAGTGTTTTTGTTAAAAGAAATGTTAAGTTACTTTTAAACACAATAAAAGCACAATTTTCTTGTCTTATCTACATTTAACTATTATAACTTTATATGTTTATTAATTAATTATCAAATTAATTTATTGGGAAAAGGTAATTAATAAAACTAAAAGTGCTAATAGAACTTCAAAGACAAAACTAGACAAGCCATTTTTGAAAAACTTGTTTATTAACACGACTACGTAAAGAAGACTTAATAAAAAAGATGATATATTAGTCCTAGAATAAATCAGTTACTTTTGTATGGTTTCGTCTAGTTACAAGTTCAGTTTTTGTTTTATGTTATTCAACAGTTCAAGTAATAAAAGTTTTTAAGAATTTTATTAGCTTGTTATAAAGTCATTTTGTACTGACGTAAGATTAATTGCAAATAAATTAAAATTAAGTAAAAAAGTTTATACAAATGTTAAATACATATAAAAGTATTTATACTATGCTTTATATATATAAATGTAAAATAGAAGTTAAAATACTTGATACTATTTATAAAAAAAATTAAAACTGAAAACTAACAACTTTCTGTGATTTGTAAAATTTATTGTTTCAAATATGTATTTTTATTAAGAAAGGTTTTAAAGATGATATCGTGTTAAAACTTATTAAAAAATTTTAAGCTATACATGAGTTACTATTTGTAAACTTAAACTTATAGTTTAAAACAGTTGATATTGAAATAAAATAAAATACAAAATATCAAATGTTTCCATATAAAGAAATTTATTTTTTTGTTCGATTTTACTTCAAAAAGAATATTTTTGCTTATAATTGTTCCTTGTTTGTTTTGAACTTTAGACACACAAAATACAACTTTCTTGATAATTCAATAATTAGGTAGTCTATTGCAAATAGAATAACGTATTTACTGCTGGCGACCAACAAATTTTCACAGTAGGGACTTTATAAAAATACCAATTGCGGATAAAAAATGAAAAAATAAAAAATTTGCAAAAGTAAAGATGTCAATGTGAGATAAAAAAATTCGAGCAGTAAAATCAGTTTTGAATCGGCCGCATTAGGAAAGATAAGCGACAAAACGTTGTTAAGTAGAAATAAATAGTGTTTCTATTGTTTCAGAGCAGGTTTTTCTTTTGGAATGCGAAAGAATGCAATTTACAGAATTCTGAGTGTTCTGACTGTTTGTAGTGTAAATAAAAAATGTTTAAGATTAATTATTTTCCCCTCTTTACGTTTAAAACCTGCACAGCGGGTATGATAGATTAAACTAAAAGTTGTGCTTTTATTATTGGTGATTTTAACAATGCTGTTTCTAGTTTCTACTTTTAGATTGATGTTTCGTGGCTAGTAGAAGTTCGAGGTACAACTTTGTGAATGTCTATTTTGCAAGCAATTGGTTGTGGAACGTTGTAGAAAATGTTGTCAATGTACGAAATTATCTTGGCGGGGGAGATAAGTACATGAAGTCAGCTCAAAGCTGTATTATTTTTTCATTTGTTTTATAACCATTTGTATGACAGTTTTTTTTTGACTGTATTAAAATCATTTGTTTTTATTTAAAAGTGTCTGTATTGCTTGTGAGTTTTAATTACAGTTTGTTTTGAAAACAATGCAAAAAACCTGTTTTGTTTTATCAACTTAGTAAAAGTTAAGTTGCTTTAATCACTTATTTTTTTACGAAAAGACAGGTATATATGTTGAAGGTTGTTAAAATGTTGTTAAAAGGAAAAAAGAATTGTTAGTTCCAGTAATTAAATTTAAAAGTAATTTAAGCTTTATAGTACTAATTTTAACTTTTTATAATGAGACTATTGGCTAAGAAATAAGCGTGAGTTATTATACTAAGCTAACTTATTTAGTTTACTAAACTCTTTTGTTTTAACTATGTGTAAACTTTAATTTAAAATTTAAACAGAAGCATTTTTGTGTTAATATTATTAAAATTCGAAAAACCTTGTATGTTTTTCATTATTATAAACAAACCTAGTTATACCTTAGTGTAGTTAGCTATAGCAAAAGCAAAAAAAAAAAAAGAAAGATATTGTTTTATAATTTAATTTCTAATTAGTTTAAGCCTATTAAAATCTCAATTTTATAACCGAACAACCAAATAAAATTTCTTTGTTTTAAAACAGAACATTGTAAAGCATAGAAAATAAGCGAGGTAGCTTACAAAACGCTTTTAGGAGTTTAAACTAATTAAAAGCTAATTAACTTATTTAAATTTTTTTGATAGAATATACTTAAACTATAGTTTAAAACTACGTTTTTCTCTAATTTCTAGCAGCAATTTAAAAACACACTGATTAAAATACTTTTTATCTTTAAGTTTTTTAGGATAGTTATAGTTTTACTTTTGTTATCATCTATACTAATACTAAAGGTATAACTTTTAATTGAAAAAGTATTTTAGAATATAATATACAACAAGTATTTATTCCTAGTTAACAAAAAATTGTTTAAGTATTTGTTAAGCATTTTTTAATGAACAAATCACAAATTAGTCATATTTGTTTTAATCAAAAGTTGTTCGTAGACTTACTGAGAAAACTTAAATATTTTTATAACGTTTGTGTTTAACATTTGTACGTTTTATACGCTTACAAGTTGTATCATTTTCATCGGCTTACATTAAAAACTATATAATCACTTTTTTCATAAGCTGTATTGTACAGTCTTTGTAACAAATGTCTAAGAACTTACGTGAAATCGTTTAACTTCACTAAAGTGTTAATAAATGCAGTGATAATACTCACATTGTAGTTAAGCTTATTGAAATTTGATCGAAAATAGTTTAAATGCTTAAATAAAGCTTTCAAACTGACTATAAAAATACACATGTTACTTTCAATATTGTATTGATTTATTGAATATAACAACTTTAAAAACAAAATAAAAGTCAGAATATGTTTAGAAAAAATCGACAACTTTTTATTGCGTCTGTAAACAATAAATAAATACTTTTACTTAAGTTACAATCAAAGCTTTTCGTAAGTTATAAGTATAAATAATCAACAGAAATATCAGCTAAACGCTTGAGTTTTGTTTTTTATTTTGATAAAAAGCAAAAAGCTTAATTTAAGTTTAAAGAAATACAAAACTTTTTCACGTTGTTAAAGTAGATAGACTAAACTAGTACTTTATTACTTTTTATAATATTCAACTATAAAAAAGTATGCAGGCAGTTTTTTCTATATTAAGAGTAAATTTAACACTTCTTTAAAAAGTCTAATAATCGTAGAAGATAAACAGTATAATAATAAAACTTAACGTTTTTGAAAACTTTTTGGTTTTTTTTTACAAAATTTTATCTGAAAAAATGAAATAAGTATAGTTATAAAACCTTTAAGAGCGAACCTTAACTCAAAGGTAAAACTTAGTTTAACTTTTGTAAAAACTTTATTTTTATAGCTAACTATAACTTTGCTTTCTGTAGTTATTTTTGCAGCCATCAAGCTGTAGCTGCAATCAAAGCATGTGAATATCGATTTGCTACTGAGCAGTGTTCCAATTTAATACTTTGGAAAAAACATTACGTGTTAAAAGCAGTAACCAATTTAGCTATTTTATAAATAAAAGTTAAGTAATTAAGAGTTTAGTAAAAAAAAGAAAAAAAAAACTTTACTTAGGGTATAAAAGTATTCCTTTCTGCAGTTTAATACAGTTCATAGTGATTCAGATTTTGGTATAGTTTAAATTTTCTGAAATGTCAGACCATATTAATTTAGTACAAGTCACGTAGCAGACAAGTAATTTTAAATGAAATTAATAAAATAGTGTAATCAATTTTAATTACTTTAAACAACTTCAGTAAATCATAAAAAAAACGCATAACTGAAAAAATAGTATAAAAGTTTAGTTGCAGCTTTTTAAAACTTATTTAGACAGATTCAAAAGATTCCAACTATATATACTATCTTAAGATGTGTAAATTTGTATAACAATATTAAAGTATCATTAAATTTATCAAAAGCTTCCAGACTTGTCAGACAACAAGAGTTTTATTTGATTATTTTTACGCACAGACAAAAATCAATTGCTGACGTTTGTAGTAGCATTTTTGCATTATTTAACGAAATGTTCACCAGTTATAATTTGTTTAAAGCTTAAACTGTGGAAAATGCCGATATTGGTTATTTATAATACACGTTCATTTTATTTTAATGGTTTCAATCAGTAAAATCAGTGTTTTTTTTTTGCTTTTTTCGGCTAATAATTTAATAGCTTTTACTTTTAAAATAAAAAATCAAAACCTTAAACTTTTTTTGCAGTTTCATAGATTTGTCTTAAAGTCATCAAAATATATTGCAGCTATATAAATTTAATATGAACTATCAAAAATTGATAATAGGATTTGTTTGTCTTTTCTTAGTGGCAATGACGTTTTGGATTCTAGCCATGACATCTTTTAGTAAGAGTAAGTCAACATTTTTTATACAAGCCTCTATGAAAAAATAGTCTTAAAATAATTAACCATTGGTTTAAACTTATGTTACAGTCTTAAAACTTCCATTTTACTCTATATACAATATTTTTATTAAATTTTTTTTGCTTGAAATCCTTTAAAGATTGTTAAAAAATGTTAAAACGTTTTATCTATTTTTAAAATGATGTCGTATATAGGTATTCTATGACCAATTGTTAAAAAAAGTTTGTCTATAATTCTTCTTTAATAAAATTAAATGTTTAAGTTAGAAGTGAAAACTAAGTTTTGAAACTTGTTATTAAAGACTTAGCTATTGTTTACCAGGCTTTATAACTTCAAATATCAAGTAGTATGTGTTTAATTATTTAACAAATTTTTTTTTTATTCTAGAAACTCAACAAACAGCTCAAACCAAACCGAAAATAGAAGTAACTTCAAAATACCCAAAAAGTAATATAAGTTTAAAATATAGTTCTAATTTTTTTATCAGTAATCAAAAAACGTTTTTAAGTAACTTTAGCCCTAAAAATTATAAACCAAAGCTCTGTTTTGAAAAGGCTAGTGTCAAAATACTATTTTGTTAAGTTTTACAATTTCATATAATCTAACTTTGGAATAAAAGAAAAAAACTAAAGCAATGAAACATTGATTTCGAGCATGAAGCACAGATATCGTAATAAATTCAAAAACTTTCAGACCGTTACAAATTATACAACTTCAACAACGAACTCGCCACCTACAAGGCCTCGTCGCATTCCGATTTCAACGCGTGCAGTTTCGAGTTCGACAAACACGGAAAGATCGATTGCGATTGGCTGCAGCTCGCAGCCAATCAGAAACCGCCGTTCGCGATCGCGCAGAGCCACGATCGTATTTTCGCCAACCAGACGTCGCTGAGTTTCCGGACGGGCGTGGAAAGCCACGTGCCTCACGAGAGAAGGTTCCTCGTCACGGGGTTCCCCGAAAACGAGCCCGCCTACCTGCTCTCCCCCGTTTTTGCGAGGGGAGAGGGCGAAAAAATCAGGGTGAGCTTCTTCCACGCGATGACGTCATCATGCCACCAAGTGGAGGCGTTCCTGCTGCCGGGGAAGTTCGATGCGACGGGGGTTGAACGCCTTCCAAGCCGCTTTCTCGTCGTCAGGGGGGAGCAGTCGGCATGGCAACAGAGCGGGGCGTCGGTGCCAGTCAACTCGAGTTTCGATCACTTCAAGGTTAGCAGAGGTTTTTTTACGTAAGAAATTTCTTGAAGCAAAATTTTTTTTTTTTTTACTCTAACCTTTAAAATACTTTAAAATAAAGCCGTTTTATTTAATTTATTTTGAGCCATAACCGTTTTTAAGAGTCTGTTTAACTTTTATGAAAATCTCTTACTTTTAGTATTGTAAATTTTTTTTTTAATATTTACACTAATGCAACTGTACTGTACCACTTTGATACCTTTTTAGTACGATTAAGAAATACTCTTTTAACTAACAAGGTTTTAAAAAGCATGACTAACATTCGAAATACATTTTATTTATGCGTAATACATATTCTAGCTTCTTTCTTATTTATTATTAAATCATTTGAAAGATAAAAAAAAAGTTTTTTTCTAAATGTTGAAAACTTAACCGATTATATTTTACAAAAATCTCTGAATTTTAAAGCGCACTTGTTGTAGTTTTTTATTAACGCTTGTCTAATGTTTAATTTCATAAAATAATTTATCTAAAAACTGTATATTCGGTTGTAAAACGTAATTTTTTCCTATATAAAAAAAGTTTAGATTCTTGATATTTTTTAACTTTTAAGTTTAAGCAACGTTAAAAGCTTATGTTTATACAATTATGTTTAGCGCATAACTTTTGAAGTTTTGTTTAAAGGTTAATCATTGCAACTAAATCGAAAGTTAAAGTAAATTGTATGATTTTTTTATTAACTTCTCGTGTTACACTCATTTGAAAAAGTTTTTAAACCTAATTATTTTAGACAATAACTAGTTTTATACCATAATATATACCTCTAAACATATTATAGTAGCTGTGATGTAATGCATTTTCAAAACAACTTTAGAACTAATAAAAAACAATTCACGATAAGCTTTAATTAATAAGTTTAAGCAAATCAAGTTTAAATTTATCGCATTTAAAAATTGTAAAGTATTTTATATATATTAGTTTTAAAAAATATGAACATATTTTAAAACAAAAATACTTTTTGACCGTAGTAATAAAACCAAAATGTACCTAATGCAGTATTTAAAGTTATTTAGTAAAGCTCACAAAGGTATTTGTTCACATTTTATATTTTTCAAAAACAGTAAAAAGTATTCTATTTGTTTTTTATAATTAAACAACTTTTAGGCAATTATCTTTAAAAGAAAATTCATTGTTTTTAAGTTTAGCTTTTGATTTCTACGTACTATAACTAAAAAAAGCAAAATGTATACATTATAAACTGTTAGTATAACAATTAAGACTTATATGATAGGTAATGATCAAGGCTTCTTATAATAACCAAGCGAAAAACTGTAAGCGAAGCAACAATAAACTAAAATTATTAGCACTCGATGAGATAAATGTAGAAATTGAATATCCGATGTGTAACAGTAAGTTTTGATTGATAGTACAATTTTCTTTTAACATTATAAGACCTCAAACCGTTTTTAATATTGACAAAACAAATTATTTAGTTTGCGCTATACTCCCACTTTTAAAACTTTTTAATATTAAAATTTCAAAAATAGATTTTCTTAAATCACATAAGGCCTGAACACTAAAATATGGTAAAAATATCAATTAATATTACAAACACTAATCAGTTTTTTTTGCTGATTAAGTACTAACACTAGTTGAAAAATTTATTTAATATATTTTTGCAGGTACTAAAAACTCGTTTATCAACAGCCCCAGCATGTGGACACATAAAAAATGGATAACAATTAAAGGATGTACGTTTTAAATCTTTTTATAAAAAAATTATTTAAGGATTTTTTTTTGTTGTAAGTGTTCACCTTTATAATCTTATCATCTTTTTTTTTAAACTTCTATACGCGTATTTTAAATAATTAAAATGTGGTTTTATGTTTACAAAATCTTAAACAAAATAGTTTAGAACAAAAAAGATTTAAGTTATTATTACCAATTAAAATAAAAAAAGGTTTTACAAATTAAATTAATACAATTCTTACCTTTTCTAAAATACAAGTATTACTAAAACATACTTCATAATGGATAATATAAGTCTTATTTGTACGAAAACATGTAAAATTCAGCTGTACTTGTTTTTGTAAAAAAACTGTTAGTAAACTGTTTCAGGAATTTAATTTAACTAATAAGTTTTAATTAACTAACTTCATTAATAGTTATATTGTTAGTTATAACATTTTGTTTTCTTTCGAAACTAAAAAACTAAAAGTCTCAATAACAGCAGTGTTTTTATAGCATAGAAACTTTTCGGCTCAGCTTTTAATTTAATACAAATTTTATCCTAACTTAATAACTACTTAATATACTTTTTCTGAAATGTTTTAATTGTTTCAGATGAAGATATAGCTTTGAGAGGATCGAGTAGTCGGGGCAATCAGTTCATTAGCGAGCCATTATTTGCAAAAAACGAATGTTCTTGCTATTTTACTTTCATGTATAAACTATTTAATCCAAGACGAAATGGCCACGTAAGTTTATACATAAATTTTATTTTTATTTTTTAAACTAGTTATTGCTTTTTAAACTAGCTTTTAACACAGCTTAAGTTTACCATCGAAATTTAACGATAAAACAAAAAGTCTTATATATAAGCATTTACATGTGTAAAAAAAAATATAAAACAGCGTATGTAGATTAAGTACCTAATTTTTGACCGTACAACTTTATGTTGATAATCATTTGCTAGATGTTTCTAATAGAATATTATTATCTTTAAAATATTTAAATTTTCTTTTAAAGTAGCAGTAAATCTAATAAACGTTACTCTTAACTATATATTTCTCTAAACAGATAGACCTATTTTTGACTTTAGTTCAAAAGTTTTCCAAAACAAACACTGAGCGGAAAATAAAAATAAACCTGAAAGAAGGGAAATGGGAGCATTTCAAAGAAAAGTTGAGTGTTTCTGCACTGAGATCTCCATTCAGTTTTGAATTTGTTGGAAACCAAATTTATGTCACTGGACAACGAGTCCATATTAAGAAGTTACGTTTTGAAAATTGCGGTGAGTATGTTAAAGTATCAAAACCGCTTTTAACTTAAGTTTTACCTAAGCAAAGTTATAACTTTAGTTAAAATGGTTGTCTTAAAACATTTCTAAAGTTTTGTTTTAATTAGTAGCTAGAGTTTTATTTATTTTAGGTTTTTCAATTTAAATCGAGTGTTTTATTGTTTAAACTTGGTTTATATAAGCTTATAAAGTTTTTAAAGCTCCGTACTTTAAAAGTATTCACTTTAATAAGTTTTTAATAAGTTTTTTTATATGACTATAGAAAAACTTAATTTATAAAACTAATTATTTGTAAAACAAACCAAAAGTTTAACTCAATATAAAGTTTTTGACGTCTAAGCTTTCTAAAACTGAGTTTTAAATTGTTTATTCAATATTGTCAAATAAATTGACGTAGTAAAGTATAAAGTTATTTCTTATTCAAGCTTTTATACTTCAGAATAATTTCAATAAATTAACAAAAAATATATTTTTTTTAGATTTCGTTGTTCATAGAAGCTCGTAAATTCCTAAAACTAAAGTATTTCTACTAAAAATGTTCAGTATACTACACAACTTCAATTTATAGCAAATATTTTACTTTACATTTATTTCTATTGTTACAATAGACAAAAATCTCAATATCATACTAATACTTTGTTAGTTCTGTTATTCTTTTTTTTTGTATTTTAATGTAATTTAAAAAGCTAAGAAGCAGTTTTAATAGTCTTAGTTTTTATAATATTTATATCACTGCCATTTTAATTCTTATGACTAAAACAGTGTTTTACTAAAAAGTTGTTTTATAAAGACTTTGAGCCTACTATCACAAAAAAAATTGTGACAACTAACACTAGTTTTTTTCATTTACTTAAATAACAGTAGTAAGAATCTCAACTTACGAGTTTGTACATAATTGTTTTTGTTTCTGGTCAACAAATTTCATTTTTATTACCTTTTGATACATATCGTGTTTAAGTTTCTACACAGTTTAGTTGTTATAGTATTCTTTTTCTATTTTATATACTTAAATATGAAACAAAAGTAAACTATGCTTGAAAAAAAAACTTTGGTTAACTTAAAAAGCTCACATTTAATAAAGATTTTTAAACTTATAATTTTACTTTTAAAAAAATTTATATTTTTGAAAAAAATATTTCCGCTTTTCAATCCACTTTTACAATCAAAATATTTATTTGTTTCTTTTTCCAACATATAAACTGTGACTTTTTTTTACTTTTTCGTTTGTAATTTTCAATAAAAATTATAATAAACAAATTTATGTTCTACATTATAATTGTTGTTATATGACTTACGTCTAATTTTTGATTTAAACACACTTTACAATTCAAGCTTAACTCTGTAATATGTTTCAAGTAATTTTGAAAATAATTAGCTAACGTAAATCAAAGTAAATGAATAAAATACAAAATTTTATTTTTATTTCATCTTAAATGCATTGCGTTTCTCATTTAACAGTAACTTATAATGAAACTGAAACAAAAAAATCGCTGTAACTAGACGAACAAGTTTTGTAAACACTTTTTTAGGTTTTGTTAAAAGTTATGTTTTGGTCAATGTCAATGTAGATACTATTTTAATGGAAAAACCTTAAACATTTAGATTTCACTTTGATTATTAGTTTTTAATTGATGGTTGCTTGTAGCAGAGCAAAAAAGCACAATTCAATAGAACTGCCTGTGTTAAAGTCAGTTTATCTTAGTGAAGAGTTTGTCTATGTTTACACTGAGTGTTACTCTTAATAATGATAAGTTACTATAGTTACACAAGAGAAGAAGAACTACAAAAAAAAGCTGCATTAACTATAAATTAAACTTTTTAAATACAATTTACCTTAGATTTCCTCATTGATTAAAGACATTGAGCAACAACTTATAAATGTTATATATAAAAGAAATTGTACTAAGTTTATAGAGTTAAGTACAATTTGATTTTCTAATAAGTTGAAGTGCTAAAGATCCAAGTACTTAAGTGTAGTCTTAAAGCAATAATTTAAACCAACCTCTGTGTGCTTTAATTATTAGACTCCTAAACTAATTGTAAAAGTAATAAAACTTTAATTTTACTTTGAAAATCACCAGATAAATTAGTTTCTAAGGTATAATAATTACTTAAAATGTTTCTTGGTACCACTCAGTAATTTAAGTTGTTACAAATTCTAATTACTTAACAAGTAAAAGTTGATAAAGGTTTTTATGATTATCTTAACACTATAAAAGTTAGTCTTTTAAATAAGAACAAAGTCAGTAAGTAGTTTTAAAAACAGTTAATAATAAAAACTTTATTTAACAAAAAGCATTTATGTGGCTTTATACTGCAGATGAAGATTTTTAGATTGTATTGAATTTACTTAAATAACTTTTAAAGATTGTTTTGCTTGAATTATAATACAGAATTATCTAAAAAAAATTTGTAATAAATATAAACATTGGTCAACTCAAAAAGTGGAAAAGGTATTTCATAAGTTTTTAAGACTGGTAACAAAGATATTACATAGTTTTGAAACATTTGGTAATATAATTTCAACCTTTTGAATATTATGAGCAAATGTCTAATTTTCTGAAAAATTTTGAAACTTACATCTTCATAGTTTTATTACAGCAGTTAAGGAAAATACCATCAAATTAGCAAATATGGAAAGTATATATAGGAAGTACACTAAACTAGTACTTCTCAGTAATTATTTTCAGAAATTTGTAATGTTGTTTACCAAAAACTGTATTTTTGTGTTGTCTTGTACTAACTCAGCTAAAGTATTTTATCTTTTATCGTAAAACCTCTTTTCAGTTTATCTGATTTAACTTTAAAAAGTTTAAATAGTTAGTCACAAACTTATTTCCAGCTTATAAAAATGGTACATTGTAATCATAAAGAGTGTCCTTTATTTTGGTCACCTTGTGATGATTACTTCAGAGAATGCAAAAAACCAGAGTTGACTAAAAAGCCAGGTTATTTACTTAACATTTAATACAGATTTATGATGGAAACTTACATGTTTGAACATATATAAACAAATGTTTACTCTACATTCTTGTTAGTAGATATATTGTATAATTATAATATATTTATTACGACTATCTTAACAAATTTTAGAAAATAGTTTAAAACGAAATGTGTTATATAAAAAAAAAGTAAAAAATTTGACGAAAAGTAAAAACCCTAAAGATTTTGTTTAAACGCAGCTTAGCAAAATAATTGTGTTCTTTCAGTAACTTATACTTTTGAAACTATTTTACAACATGTCAGCACTATGTCAGGTGACTTTTTATACAGTTTGTTATTTTTGCATAGCTCTGTAAATTGAAGTTTAAAAGTTTGATATAAAACTCAAAGGTTATAAGTGAAATATGGGATTGATGGTTTGGGTTAGAGGGTTAAATAATAGGTCATGGGACAAAAACTTTAACTAGTAGGTTTGTTTAAACTTACATTTGAACAAACCTACTAGTCAATTATTAATTTATTTGGTTTAGGCAGGAGCGCCGAGTGATGACTTCATAAGGGGATCGGAGCAGCTTATGAAAAACGTGACGTAATTTGTATTTCTCTGCTCCTCTATGATTTCATCACGCGTCGTGTGTAAGAGTCTTGTGTGTTTGTACAAAAAGTCACTCGTGTAAAAAGTGCGCCCATGTAAAAGTTACAACTGTTGAGAAAGTGAGACTTTGTTCAAATATCTGTCACACACTAGGATTTTTATCAGGAATACATGTGCAATGTGCGTTTCTTCAGAAAAACTATACTGTTGTCTAAGGCTCCTTTGTTTCTGAAATTAAAATTAGTTATAACAACCATCATTTCTGTTTTAATTTATTTAGTTAATATTCTCTAGTTTTATCTTTATCAAAAAAGTAACAAATTGTTGTTAAAAAATAATTTTTATATGATTATTTTTAAATAGGAGTGTTGTATGAATGTGACGTGTTGGAAAAAATAGAGAAAGTCAAAAACGACATGGAGCTGATGATAAAAAAAGCAGAGGAAATTATTTGTTTGCTTTCTACAGTAGCTTCGTTGAATTGCATCAAAACACAAAACTGTATTTCCCAAGACTCCTTTGAAAAACTGAATAAAACACTAGCTAATCTTTTTGAAGAGTTTTACTGGAAACAATGTAAAACAAAAGCTAGAATAGTTGTTAAGTTCGAGGGAAAGCACAAACCTTTGTGCAAGGAGTTCATCTTGACCGCAAGTACAATCAAAAAAGATTTTCTCAAAAGTTACTTTTTTAAAAGCTTCACAAAAAGCATCGAGTCAACTGCGCGGTATTTAAGTTCCATCAAGAAACCGAACAAAATCAGCGAGGTCGACTTGCAGCTCTCCGCAAGTCCGGAGATGCGCAGCTTTCCCCAGTGGATCGAAACGCGACACGCGCTCGCGCAGCACGAAGCGGAACTTAGAAGCGACGGGTGGAAGCGAAACTTCGGAGCCGGGAGCTTGAGGCTGAAGTTCATTTCGGAGGAGGTGGAGGGTCTGGGGATGGAGGTGGGAAGGAGCAGGCCTTTCGAGCTGATCGGGGGCGAGATGGAGAAGGAGCTGGTGGAGCTGATTGGCAAGGAGGTCGGCCACGTCAACGCCACGATCACCTCGTTGAGCAAATGCAAGAGGAGAGCTACGCAGGATCAAACAGTTGTGAGTAAGAAGGCAAATTTTGAATGAGTATTTGGTAATTTTGTTCGAACTAGAAATGTTTAAGTTGTCGATTCTGTATTTCTGTTTTTGTATGTTATACATTGTTGTGTTAGTGTATTCTAGTGAATTTGCTTAAGTATTACCTGCTGCGTTTTTTGTTTTAAGCTTGAAATGAAGGTAAATTATTTGTGATGCCAGAAAAGTTTAAGCTTTAGCTAAGTCAACTATTTTTTTATTTTATTTAACATTACATTGTGGCGTACAAATCGGTAACCGAAAGGATTTTTCGTACACAAGGTTCTAAGACAACTTTTTGAGCTCTTTCATTATATTCAGTAAACAATATACTAAGTTAGTTGTCGTATTAAAAAATTTTTGTTTAAATAAATACCTACCACTTCATAACGAAATTTCTTGTATACAAAATAATTAAAACAAAGCAATGATAACTATCATAATATTTAATCAACAACTTACTAAAAATCTTTCTGTTTCACTATAAGTGTAAATAATAAAAAGGATTGGAACATGAGTTCCTAAAAATAGTTTGTTTTTACTATAAAGTATCCAGTAAATTAAATAGCTAGTATTAAAAAGCAAATCGAATACTTTTTTATTTCAAATAAACAATATTTAAAGATAGTATGTGTCATGTTGAAACTCAATAATTTTAATTATAGTAATACAATCGGCTTTCAAACTGATCTCTTTTTACGGTTTTACTCCGACTACCAAACTTCTTAAACCAATGCCTAACGAATGTTGTTATTACCGGAAAGGCTTAATATAGTTTAGCGAGCCCAAAGTTGTTTCAGCTTAGTTAACTTTGTATATATTTTAATTTGAATTAAACATACAGTAAGGACGATAAGGTACAGAATATGTGCAATAGTTAAAGTTCTAACGTGAAATATGTACTTTTCAGTATAAAATCAAGTTTTTTTTTATTTAACACCGAATGTTACTTAACATACACTTTAATTTATATTTCTAAGGATCTGTTAATACTTAATTAACTCATTTTACATTTTATTTTGGTTGTAGTTCGGTCCAAAGTATCTTGAAACTAAAATGATTAAGAATAATTATTGAGCATGTACAAATAAAAGAAAACTAAAGATTTGTGTACAGTAAAATAACTAATCAACAATCGTTCGTATGGTTCGCCTGCAAATTGAAATATAAAAACAAATAAATACACTAATAACCAGAATAGGTGCAAAGAATAAGGTGATAGGGCCTTATAGCCTCTTATATACTCAATTTCAAAAAAATTTTAACTTAGACAACTCAAATTCTTCAACAAATTGTTTAAAAGGTCACAGCTCTAAAATAAAGATAAAAAAAGACAAGTTTAAGGTCTTATGTATAAGACTAGAGAAAATAAATATTTTAAAATATAAGTTAAGGTGTTTGCTAACAAAGATCTGAGCGAAACAAAATCACCGGAATATATAATGATAGCAAACTAAAAAGTATTTTTTCTTAATCAACCCAACACATATTTTTGCGGTTAACGGGTTAACACACTAAAACGGGACTATGAAATGTTTTCTTGATTTTCATTGCTGCGTTGAAGTGTGTTAACCCCTTAACACACAGAAACATGCGTTAGTGTAATAAAGAAAGAATGCTGTTTAAAATTATTAGAGAACTTTAAAAATGACAAAGAATTATTTACTTTGGAACTTATTTCAGCAAGACCTCACAATTATTAAAGCTTTTCAAAAAAAAAACATAGTAAATAAGTAATAAGCTTAGAATAATCTAAAAAAAAAGTTGAAAATGAATAATATTTAGAAGACACAGTTAAAAAATACTTAAATTTGTAGAATTAAAGTTTTCGTAATTTAATATGTCTGAATTCAAATAGTCCACACTCGTCGATCGGTCAGCAGCAAATCGCACCAAGTGTAACATTACCTCTGGTGTAACTATAATAATTTATCATTATTAAGAGTAACATTCCGTTTAAACTGTTTATTTTTACTTAGCTGACTTCAACACAGACAGTCCTATTGAAATGTGATGTTTTGATTTGCTCAAGCAATCATCAATTTAAAATTAATAACCAACGTGATTCTAATTTTCTAAGGTTTTTCCAAAAAATAGTGTCTACATCAGGGTTTTCCAAACTTTTTTGCAAACGGCCCCCTTTAAAGAGTTTGAAAAAGCAATGGCCCCCTTCAACATATAGGTTACTCATAAACTACGATAAAATACACATAAGGCCTTTTTTTTGCTCTTCATCTGCAACTCAAGAATATCTAGTGTAAGTTTCTAAACTACCATAAAATACACATAAGACCTTTTTTTTTTGCACCTCATCTGCAATTCAAGTATATCTAGTGTAAGTTTCAAGTTATAGCCCCCTTCTTCCCCCTTTGCTACTCATGGTCCCCTGAGTATCTGTCATGGCCCACTTTGGGAAACCCTGGTCTACATTGACATTGATTAAAAATTTTTTTTTTTTTAAACTCAAAAAAGTGTTTACAAAACTTAATCAACTAGTTACAGCGATTGGTTTGTTTCAATTTCATTACAAGTTACTTTTAAATGAGAAACACAATGTGTTTAAGATGAATTAAAAATAAAATTTCGTATTTTATTCATTTACTTTGATTTAAGTTAGCTAACTGTTTTCAAAATTACTTAAAAAATATTACAGAGTTAAGCTTGGATTGTAAAGTGTGTTTAAATTAGTGATGTACCGGACTCACTATCCGGGTCCGGCCGGATATTGCCATTTTTGTCTGATATCCGGATCCGGCCGGATTCTAATTTGAAAAATAAGTCCGGATCCGGTTCCGGCCGGATCCTAACAGAGATCCGGCCGGACCCGGATCTAGTTAGTAAAAAAGAGCGTACTAAAAAGTATTTTTTCATAAACAAAACCTGTGTAAATTAATAAGAGTCATTTTCGTCAGTTAAAATTAAACACCTACCGTGATTGGCTCATTTTGTACACGTGACTAATTTACATTTGTTTACATTTAAACTATAAAATAAACATTTCATGAAATGCAACTCTTTACATATGTTGTAAAATTGAAAACTTTGGAATGAATGCTTGCATTATTTATTGTTTAAAGTTGAGCTCAGAGAATATTTAGAGTTAATACGGTTGAATGTACGAGCCAATGAGAATCATATGACGAAATTTTTCAAACTAAATACTGATGTAACAAAACATCAGAACATGACAGGCAGTTTATATGTAAGCAGTTAGTTAGTTTGGTGTGTAGCTTGAAGCAACAAAATATCTAAAACGTTTTTGTGAATGCTTATTGTAAGTAGTGTTTTGTTTTAAAAGTGAATATTTCAACAGGTGTTTAATTATTTAAATATTTAAGCCAGGTTTATAGTTTAATAGTTTATTAAAAATTTTACAGTTTCTTGTTTACTAAAAGTTTTATTTAATTTTTAGTTTTTGTTTTAAGTCTTTTGATATAGATTTAAAAATGCTTCCAGTTTTTAAAGTGTTACCAAAGTAATTAATAATTTTGTATATGCTAGTATTTCTTGTTGTGTTTTTTATAAAAGATTCATCACTCAAAACTGTCGTGTCTGATTATAGAAAGTAGTCTCAGTTAGAAGTTAGTATTTGTAAGATATTAATTAAATAAGGTAGGATTTAATTATGATGGGTAGTACTAATAAGTTAAGTGTACTACAATCAGTCCACAACTTTACTACCAAATTGTCAACCTTTGCTAGCTGTTCTACTGATTATTAAGTTAAAGTAATTTTTTCAGTTTTTAAAAACCTCATTCTGACTCAGGCTTGTTTATATTCACTCTAGCTAGTTTTATTGACTTAAACAGTGGCAACCCTGCTAGTTTGAAAATTTTTGGGAATTTTAGAAAATCTTGGACTGCCTCAGGCTAGTTTAGTTTTTTATAAAAACTCAGGCTAGTTTTCTTTTAGATTTTGAATGAGTTTGAGATGATCCAGTTTTCAATATTTTGTAATTTTCTAGTGTATTTTGTTCAAGAACTTGATTTCAGATTTTTTATTGTAAATAACACCTAAATTTGTAAACCTTGTGGCTAGCTGTTCTACTTATTATTAGATTAAAATTTTATTTTTTTAAGTTTTTAAAAAATCTCATTCTGACTCAGGCTAGCTTATTAAAGCATGAAAACTTTTTAAAAAACACATTAAACCAAATGCTACTATATGGGAACGGGTCTAAATTGCGCGAAGACAAAATTGCACGAGGTTACTAAATTGCACGTGGGGACCAAATTGCACGAGTGTACAAAATTGCACGAAGATACTTTTGCACGAAGACTAGTTTGCACGGAAGCTCAATTTTGCACGAGTTACAATTTTGCACGACAGACAGTTTTGCACCGAGGGTCAATTTTGCACAAATAGTAATAACTTAAAATAACTAAATAAAAAATATATAAAAACCTTTATATTTTATAAAAAAAAATAAAATAAGCATGTATTAGTGTAGTTAATTTTAACTTATTTAGGTTTATATTAGTTTTATTCATTTTTTAATTTATTTAGCTTTTTTCAAATTGAAACTAAATTATTGTGTTTAAAAACTTATAAAAAATTTAAAAAGTTTTTAATAAAAATAAAAATAGGGTTTTGTTTTAATAAAAATATCCCTTATTAAAGAATAAACATGTATTGATGTAAACTTAAACTAAAATTATATAAACTTAAATATAAAATAAAACAAGATTAAAAAATAAAATAATAAAAATAATATTTACATGGGTAGGTGTTTAAATTGCACGAGGGGACAAAATTGCACGAAGATACTTTTGCACAGAAAAAAACGAGCATGCAAAACAGTGAATCAATTAAATAAATTTAGAAAGGAGAAAATCCGTCTGATGAAATTTTTATTGTGCATTGTGTAGAAAATTCTGTTACGGCTGTGTACTTCCATATATTATACTTAAATTTTTTTTTTTTTTAACCTTTTAAACATAATTTATCTATCATTATTTTCTTTTTGTCTAAACTTTATCTTAGTTGCATTACTATTTGCACGCGTTTTGCTCTAATTATATCTAAAGTTTCTCCTGCTCTGTTTTTTCTCTTTATCTAACCCAGACTTGCGCAAAAGCACTGGTAGAAGCAATTTTCTTCTTACTTTTTTAGAAGAAAAAGGAGATACAAGCTTTTGACTAAAATAAGACAAACAAAATAATACAACAGCTAAAATTACTTAATTTCTATTTTTAACAAAAAAAAAATTATTAGTATAAACAAAACTTTTTTTGGTAGTAATATTTTAATAACGGTTAGATTCTAATTTTATAATCTAGTATTATTTTTATAAATTTTTTTTTATTGATTTTTGTTTATTATTTAATTTGTTAATTTTGAATTTTTTAATTATTAGTATTTCTTTTAAACTTTTTAAATTATTTATTTCAACTTTTTTTAATAATTTTATTAACTTTGTTTTGGACTTTTACTTTATGTATTTATTATTAAATTTATTAATTTTTATTAATCTTATTTATTTTTTGATTTTTTCAAAATTTATTTACTATTTAGTTATTTGATTTTTTAAATTCTGACTTCTTTATTATTTACTTTAATCTATTTAACATTTAATATTTATTTTTTTCTGAGAAATAACTTTTTTTAACTTAAAAATATCATTTTTTTTATTTTTCTAGTTACTATTTTTTTTTTATTAATTTATTTTTATTTATTTAATATTTATTTACTTATTTTACTTTTAATTGTTTTTTTTAATTTTTACTTAATATTTTTTACTTATTTTTTAATATTATATAGTTTTTTTTTCGTATTTTTCTATTATTTAGTTATATATCTTTTTTATTTCTGATTTTTTTTAAATATAATATATACATTTTTTCGTGCAAAAGAGTTTCTCGTGCAATTTTGTCCCCTCGTGCAAAAATGTCTACGCGCAATTTTGACCCGTCTCTGGGTAGGAAACAAAACTCGTGCAAAATTGACCCTCCGTGCTAAATTGTCACTCGTGCAAAAATGACCCTTCGTGCATAAGTGTCTGCGTGCATCATTGTTTGCTCGTGCAAAAGTGAACCTTCGTGCAATTTTGTCTGCGTGCAATTTTATCTTCGTGCAATTTTGTGCTCTCGTGCAAATCAGTCTTCGTGCAAAAGTATCTTCGTGCAATTTTGTCCCCTCGTGCAATTTTGTACGCTCACGCAATTTAGACAGCTACCCAAGAAAAGTATTTGAAATATGTATTTAGAAATATATATTTATTCATAGAACATATAAAATAGTAATAAATGTTGACTTTTTTAATATTTGCACCATTTTTCGAAAAATACATTTAATTTTTTCCTGTTTTTATTTTAATGTTTTTTAGTGAATTAAGTTCAATAGTCAGCGTCTTTGTTCTTTATATTAACCTAACAATTTTTGGAATATATACTACTCTTTTTTCAGTTTTGGTATTTAATTAGGGTCTTCTTGCTTCTTAATCTAAACTCACTGACTAATAAAGATACTTTTGTTAAACGTTTTAAAATTTAAGAAAGTTGTTACAATCGTTTTTAATACGGTGCGCGAACTAAGAAACCACACAAGGGTCTATAAGTATATCTTGTTTCGCACACCGACTTTTAAAGAAAATATTAAATAAGCTTTTTTTTATTTTAATTTATTACTTTTGCATTTAATAAAAACTATAAAACTTAAAACACTTTTTCTAGCTTAGTCTTTAAAAAATCTTTTTTTTTGAATCTACTTCACCAATAGTTAGAAAAAGTATATTTTTCATATATTTAAAAAATAAAATTCTCCTTAACTTTATAAAACAAATCATAAATCCAAAAATACTACGCTTTCGTATTATTATTTTAAAGATATTAACACCCAGACAGCAGATCATTAAATAGTACAATAAAACATTCAAAGCTTAAACAATTGAGTTATAATTATGTTTATATGTTTTAGTCTAAATATAGTGAACTAAAAAAGTTGCAATTGAAATAACATTAGAAAAACTAATAACTTTCAAATTTAAATTTAATTAACATTTTATTTAGTTTCATACTCGTTTGAAATTAAACTTATCAAAAAAAAGTATAAAAAAACTTTGTCTTACTATCAGCTGTACATTATACAGCTTTAAAATTTTATAAGAGCAGCATTCAAATTGTATATATACTAAAGAACTTTAAAAAAACTTACTTTTATCGATATTATTTCTCAACTTATCACTATTAGTATTAACAATCTTAAACACTGAAAGTAAACAAATTAATATTTTAAAAATTAAATAAACAAAATTTAACATGCCGTAAAATTTAAGAACTGTTTGCTTTAATGACATATGAATACTACATTTTTTTTTTAATTTGTGTTAATCTCTCTGTGAGTTTTAAAATTTTCTTACATTTAGTTCAGTGGAAATTTAAGCATTCCTTAAACCTTAAAATTCTACACAACAGTTTCTATAAAAGTATTAACTTTTGGAAATCTATAAACTAGAACCTAATTTGTTTTTAAACATTTAAAATATTTAACTCATTTTATATTTTATAGGATTTAAGTTAAGAAACTAAATTAAAAAATCAAAAACTTTTAAACTATAATTACATTGAACAATTTAAATATATGCTTATTTTGAATTATTTTTACTTTGCTGTAAATTATAAATGAATACTACATTCTTTTTATTATTGTAGAACAACTAATCACATATTTAAATTTAAAAGGAAGAGGTAAAAAAAGAGCTAAATGACGGTAAATCTAAAGTTAAAAAATATTAGTTGATAATATACACAGTAAAAAATTACAATTGTTAAATCATGCTTTGGCTTAAAAATTTATTAAAAGGTTGAATAATCATAACAGCAGTGAAATCGTTTAAAAATAATAAAAGGCAATTAACATTTACTAGTGACTAAACATAAAATGAAACATAAATCTTACAGAAAAGACCACAAAGTCGCTGAAGGTCGAAAAAAAAGAAAGGTTAGAAAAGCTGCAGGTCGTCGCGTTCCAGCTGAGTGCCTCCCATATAGAAGTTGTCCGCGTAAGTGTGAGCCCACACCAGCCCCGACCCGCTCACCTCGACCAGGCTGAAGCTGCCGGGCTTGGGACTCCTCAGCCGGTTCCAGCACCCGTTGGGGATCTGGAGGAGCCGGGTGAAGAAGAAGCGGTGGAGGAAGGAGTCGAGGACGATCACGCTGATGCTGTAGTCCCACTTCAGCTGCTGCACCTCCTCGCCCACCTTGAACTCTTTCACGCCTTCGTGCGGATAGAAAAAGTTAAGAAATTTAGATCGTTTGATATTTAGACTTTAGCTGGTATTTACTGGTTGGTTATCAAACGAGTTCAACTAACTTTAAATAAATAGTCTACTTAATTTAAAAATTAGTTTAAAACCAGTTAATATTGTCCATAGCGCAATAAACAAAGAATTTTACTAATAAAGTAAGAAAAATTTATATACAGTAACTAAACAAGGTGTAGCAAAAACACCTACTGCAACTTTACAAAGTCTAACTAAAGGTATCAAGGGTGAGTTAGTATTAATATTTTATACAAAAATCTAAATATATTTTTAATTTAAGTTAAAAAAGTATATAAGATAATGTTAACTTAAGCTTGTGTCATGGCAATCGGAAGTTCAGCCTTAGGTTTTATAGACTTTAATTAATGTTTTCTTAGATTTCTAGTTCAATATATTCAATAAATCAATTTTGTACAGTATTAAACTTTTTTTTTCTGTTTTTAGGAATTTTATAATTTGTACTAAAATGAGTGCGTAGATTCGCAAGAGGTGACTGTAATGCATAAAAGCAAGATAAATTTGTTTTCTTACTAAATCTAAAAAAAAATAAGTCATAATAATTTTTTTGTTTTTGAACAATAATTTTAAAAAGTAATTTTAAAAACCCTTATTAATTACAGTCATCTTCTGGTCAAGAATTTTTGAGCCAAAACAACGTTTTGTGTACTTTACGCGTACTTAACACGTTTCTAACACAGGTGCGTACTTTACGTTGGTCCGTACCTCTTTAAGTGCGTACTTTATGCAAAAGTAACGCCGTTTTAAGGCGTACACTTATGCAAAAGTGACTCTTTGTGCAAAAGTGACGCTCGTATTAAAGTGAACCAAGTGTACCGTTTAGAAGATTAATACTCATTATAAAGAAATTATTTATAACATGTTAAATTTACTTTATGTATAGCATCTTAGAAAAGTACTTCTTAAGTACTCACTGCTGGTTAAATACGCACTTTTAGGCTGTGTACAAAGTGCTTACTCATGAGAAAGATGACTGTACTAATTCTAAACTAGTTTTTTGTTAGCTTATTTACATATCTTACTTTTTTTTAATTTATACATACTTGGGTAAAAAATTATGTTAACTTGAATTCTAAACAAAAATATCTATTTAAATTAAACTTTTATGTACAAAACTAAACTTAATATAAATCTATTACTTGTAAAAAGTTAGCTAAAGCTTTGTGCTTAGATGATACACACAGCAATCTATGTTGTCCATTTTTTAAGACCCTAAAACTTATAGAGATAAATGTCTGTAAAGTTATATATGAGACTATTCATTTAACTATTTAATTCTATTCAAATATAATTTTACTTTAGTATCAATTGTTAAGTAATTTATGACCATTTTAAGAGAAACCAGGTCTTGTAATAGACTATGAATTAATAAATCTAAATTATCTATAAAAATTTAAGTTGAGACTTTTTTCTCAAATCTATAACTAAAAATATTATAAAACATTTTATATGTATGAAAAAGTCAGTTTTTTACCTTCAACAGGGTCTTCAACATTTCTATGTATGTGCTCTTCAAAAGCCTCAAGGGCAGTGGTGAGATCTTCTCTGGAGGCGCACAAGTTGATATCTCCAGGGTTGGGCGGGCAAGGAACAAAATCATTCAGCTTGCTGTCCTTGACCACTCTGACGTTGGGGTTGTCCCTGAACAGCTCTGCATGCAGCTTGTTGGTCATCTTCAGCGTGAAGTCGTCGTCCCCGGACGCCAGCATTGTGACGTTGCCCTGCATCTTGCTGAAGCACCTCACGAACTTTCTCAGCCTGCAAGTCATCATTTCCAGCTGCTCATTCCCCCTTGCGCTCAGTTGCTCCTGCTCATAACATTTGCCGCCCTCTTCCTTTTCACACGGGGTCACAAAGATGTACCACTTGGTGGAGCACTTTGGCTTGCTGTTGTCCCACATCGGATTGAAGGGCTTGACTTCCGTGTTGAAGGGTGCGTGGAACTCGTCGGCGCCTCTCAAGTGCAGCTCTTGCACATCTGAACAGCTGAATTGAGCGTGGGCCTTGCTCCTTTTGAATATTTGTAAGGTGGTGAAGGCCGATGCTGATAGAGCCAAGCTTGAAAACTTAGCTGCAAACATACTTTGCTTTGTGCTAGGCTATCTTGTATTTATTTGCAGTAGTTCTTAAAAACTTGAATGACCTTCAATTAAAGTACGTTGAAAACTTAAGAATAAAAGTATATGTTACACTTTTAGTTATTGATGTGTATAAAATGTGTGTAGTTAGAAATATATTAATTAATTTTTACTTGTAACATCCTTGAAGTTAAGAAAATAATTTTACTACAATAAGTGTAAATAAGAAAAATCTAAAATACTAAAATAATATGTTTCACAGCTAAGCTTATTTAATCAACTTTTACGTCATGCACAACATTATTCATAGAAAAAAAATTATGTTTCAAAATTTATGCTGTTGAAAAAAAAATTAACTAAATTCTACACAGATAATCAGTTTTACCAAAACTAAAAACAATCTTAATTATTTAACCACAAAATAAATTAAAAGTTAAGCTAAAATGATTAAAAGTGACTAAAACATACTATAAAATGTTGGCATTAAAATTTTAGTTTCAGTTGAAAACCCTTAGAAGTCAAATTTTTACTGATCACATACAACTTTTACAATTTTTGTTGTAACAATTTATTTTAAATTCTAGTTCATTGTATGTGGGAATGTATTTTTTATAATGTATGAATACTCTTTTAAAATTTATAAAATTTGAGACAACTAAGATGAAATAATAGTAAAAAATAAATCAATTGCATTATACAAATCTAACTATTGACTTGTTAAAGAAAGATGTTGCTATGTTGAAGCTATTTGTAGTTCAATATGATTAATAAAACAAAGTCAAACAATGAGCTTAATAATATTTAAAAAGTTATACTTATACACAAAACTTAAATTAACAAAATAAGAGAACAGTTTGGCATACAAGAAAAAAAAAATTGCACTGATTACATATTAAATGAACAAGCATTACTTCATTAAAATTGACTACTATAAAAAATAAGAGTAACATCTGTATGCTGATATAAGGAATATAGAATTTATACTTAAAGGTGAATTTTCCTAATAAAAATTGGTTTGGAACTTATCGTTGTACCATTTAGACTCTTAATGAAAAATATAAATGAGACATATATAACTAATAAAGGGAATAGGCCATAGTGGTTTTTCTTTAAAAAGTTATTTTTACTTTTTACAGTAATTATTAAGCTACCCATTGTCTTGTACATTTTTCAAAATTCAGTAAACTTTGAGATATAAGCAATGAAAAACATTTAAATATGTCTTTTATAGAAGAAAAAAATAGAACACTTCAGTAAAATTTTATTTTCTATAGGAGTTGTTGTATCACAATTTTTTTACAAAACTGATTGTATTTCTAAAACTCTTTTTTTATTTGATAACAGTGATTTTATATTTCAAACTAAGATTAAGAATAAGAGCCAACTTTAAATGTTGTAAAATGTGTTGTGCATCCTTAAGGCCTTAAACAAGGCTGATTTAAATAATTGTGAAACTAATCAAAAAAAAATTTTTAACCATATCATAGTTTTTATTAAACTAGCAATAAAAGCTATAGTGAAAATAATAAATTAACTAAATTTTGAAAAGAAAGGATACAAAAAAAATGTAGCATTGAGTTTTCAAAAAGTACAAGTTTGACTAAACAAATAATCTATAAATTATTATAAGAGATGAATAGTCTGCTTTAGAATGACTATTAAAACCTATTTCTGAAAAGAAAGTTATTATACTGGAAAATAATTTAAAGAACTAAATGTGATTCAGTCAAGCATACTAAAATCAATTTAACAACAGTTAATATCAACAAACACTGAGCACTCTATATTAGAAAAAGGATAATACATTGTAAATTATGAGAATTACTAAAAAGTTAACAAAGTTTGTTACAAAGTAGCATTTTATAGATAGCTTATAAATGCCTATAATAATAAAAAATTTGAATGTTTATTTTTAATGTTAAAATGTTATTATTTATCAAACTAAAGTATCAAGTAACTATAGTTACAAGCTAAGCTAGAGGAACAAGCACAGTCCCTTTCATGTATACTTTTTGTTATCACAGTTCAAACCAGCAAACAGAAGCTATGTGATAAAACATAAATGCTGTTTGTAGATCTACACCTTCAAGTTTCTGTGTTTACTGACTTACAAATTTCAATAAGAACAAAATCCTGGTCTTAGTCTACTGAGAATCAAAAGTGGTTGGTATTTACTATATGGTATATTTTACCATGGTAGTGCTGCTAAGTGTTACTTTAAGCTATATTTTTTTTGTATACAGTAAACAGTTGTGAGATGTGTTTGTTGTGTAGCACTAATTAAGGACATAGGGGATCACCTTAATTTTCACAAATTGATCTTATTTTGTAGAGTTTTATCTGAGCTATTAGAAATGTTTAACCGCTTCAAAAAATTTAAAGTAATTTTTGAGATATGATATCAAAGTTGGTGTGCCCAATATGTTACTTATAGAAGGCACAAACTAAAAACACAAAAAAAAACTTTTTCATTAAAAACATATATTCTCCTTCGTTTTTTAACCAATCTTCTTCAAACTTTCACAGAAAGTCTATTACTAAAGTTTAGTTAGAACTAATGCAGGATTTTTTTATTTTTAAAAATAAAAATAAAATGAAAAAACACCTAGTTTATCTTATTTTTTTATCAATTTTTTTTAATTTAAACTGCAACATTCAAAGTCTTTTAAACTTAAAAAGAAATGTCTCCTGAAAGTTTGAGATCTTTAGCTCAAAAAATGAAGATAAAATATGTTCCTAGTAATTTTATAAATTTCCAAGAAAATTAATACTGAAAAACTTATGGTCCATACATTTGCATCGGAAACTTTTTACAAAATTAATATATGTAAAATAATTAATTAAAGTAATTATTATATAAGCTTAAATAAGATTTTTAGATTTTTAAATTCTATAAAAACTGGCTCGTACTCAAAGACTACATTTTGTGATTACAAGGTTGTGTTAAGCTTGTTTATGAGTTGCCAACATATACTACATTATCTACTTTTTTGTTAATTACTTTGTAAGTAACTGTCTTTGATTACATGTCATTTTTTAAATTCAGTATAGATATTCCTTTGTAGCTTAAACTTAATGTATCATTGCTTATTTAGCAACTTTCAAGTAAAAGAACACAGGGTTCGTACGCGAAATTTTTTTCATTTAGCCTGACTGAGACCAATTTAGCCTGACACTTTTTCAAACTAAGGAAAACCCCTTTTAAAAGTCATTTAAGGTATTGGAGGGTCTTGATTAGTACTATTGTAGTCTCCAACTTCAACCAGCTTTATATCAAAAATATTTTGAGCTTAAAATCTGCAAAAAGCAACTCATAGTTTAGTTACAATTCAATAAAATAAGACTAAATTGTGAAAAAGGTGATTGCCCCCATATGCTCTTAAATAACAAATTCAGTGATAAGTTTTAAAATAAGGGTTATATCTAACTTATTACTAGTGTAAAAATTTAATATATATGTGGTATAAAACACAATTGTTCAGTTTAGTTAAGCACTTAGTAAAAAGATTATAACCAGAAAATTTATAATAAAATTACGTGCATTGTGTGTTTTATTAAAATTAAAAATGAAACGCTTACACAAGTACTAATTTAAGTAAAAAATGTTTGTTATAGTATTTTGACTAGTACTTGAAATTGATACATAATTATAAATCCTAAATTCTAAATAAATACAGTAATTGTTGATGTCATATCAGATATAAAAAGCTTACACTTAAATTAAAAAAAACCTTTAATATTTTGTTCTTGTAAAGAAAAATGAATTGTACCTAAAATTTGTACTCACTTAAAACTTAGTACAAATATCTTAAAGCTAAGTTTTAGTGTTGTGAATATCTCTTATAACTTTAAACAAACAGTAAAATATATAAATTAACTGCTAAGAGTTTTAATCTAAAAAGTATTTAGTATAAAGCCTTTAAATTAGAAATTAAAACAGTTTGACCAACTAAGCTCTGAAAAACTTAGCTGATGTAAGCAAATTTAAACAAACAGCTAAGTTGTTGAACTAATGTATTTTTTCTATGGATTTTTACAATTATGACGTATATAATCTCCTCAAAACAAAATAATGAAGATTCTTAAAATTTTGTAAAGATTCAACAGAAGGTTTTAAGCATTTATTTTTACAAATACTGACTGATCTTGTCTTTAACAACTAAATCTTTATTTAAAAATGGACTCACAACTCAATTTGATCTTAAAAAGATTTCTCTTTTATTTCATCAAAAATTTTCAAGCATTTGAACTGAGAATAACTGAGATTCTCAAAGTTTTAAATAAAAAAACTGATTTAGCCTGACGTTTTTGAACTTTTTTCAAAAAAACTGATTTAGCCTGTCTTAGCCTGATTTAGCCTGACGCGCACGAACCCTGAGAACATAATTGAGTTTCCCCATAAGGAAGTTCAACATTTTTTTACAAAACTTAACATTGTGTTTTATTTGATAGCTTAAACTATATACTAAAAGATATTTTTTATAGAACAAAAAATTGAACCACTTTTTGATACATAACCAGTTTTGTAAAAATATCAGATAAAAATTTTTTAATTTAATATACTTCATAGACAATTTTTTTGGAGATTTGAACAATTAACTAAAAATATATTTTTTCCTCATTTGTAAAGCAACTTTCTTTAAATTTTCAGGAAACTATCATTTCATTAATATAAACAACTTGTAAGAAGGGGATTAAAAAAAATGAAAACAATTTAAAAATCTCACAACTTTTCACTGTTTAATTTTAAATATTTAATAAAAGCTTTAAAAATCTGTTCCATACAAATTGTTTAAAGCTTATTAAAGATTGCTTTGAGAATTCTTTAAATCAACTGCTTAAAATAAAGGAAGGATATAGAATTTTGGTAAAATAGCCTACTGTTACCTTTTTTGTTTGCATCTCCCATTATAAACCTATTGAACTTTAACTTTATATGTCTCAACAGTTACTTTGAATTTTTCAAAACAGTAAAAATAACTAGTAGCTCAGCCTTTATGTAAAGAATAATATTAAACTTAGAAAAATTTTGCCCCTCTTTGATCATATTATAATTATATAAAATTGGTACTAAGGATGAGAAATTTTAAACTATAAATATATTGCAAAGGGTAGTGGGTTTAAAAAGTGGTGTTAGATAAAACTCTGTTAGGTGGTTTTTGCTTATTAATAATTCTAGTGCTAGGTTTTTTTTTTGTTTTTCAAAGAGTAATGCTTATTTTAGTTTTTTGTAGATTTTGACTTTGCAAGTGTGAGCAAATGAGTGTAAATGAAAATGCTTAGTTTCAAAAGTATATGTTTTTTGGTTGATAAACATTAAACTTAAATGATAATAAAAAACAAAAACAAAAATTTGTAATAGCATGATACAAGTTTCATTACTTTTTAGACATTTTAGATAAAACTATTTGCAACTTAACTTATTTTTGAAAACATATAAGTTGTATGTCTGAGTTTGTATATTTAAAATAATTAATAAATATTATTCATTTTGCTATGTTATTCTTTAAATGTGTCCTGCATTTTTTTGTGGTTGCTTAGCTGAAAGGGAAACAAAAAAGTGCTAAAGTAAATGATAACATAAATTAAATTTAAGGGGGATTAATTGATGTGGTGACTATAGTTAACATGGTCAATTACGGGACCAATGAATTAAAAAATTGTAATTACCTACTTAAAATACCAAAGTTTTTTTTTATTCTTAAAGTTTTTATTAGCTCATAAAAGTAAAAAAAATGAGTGGCTTGGAGCTTGGTTATTATGATTAATTCTCTAGATCAGTTCAATTGACCTTCGTTGTTAACGTTCACATAATTACATTAGATTTTTATAACTTTTTATAAATTAAAAACAATAGTTTTTACACTAATAAGTGTTTTCAACTTATACCTAATGGTTTTAAAGCTTGTTTGTTTATGTTACTATGATGAAAATGTTTAAAATTAAAAAATCGAAAAAATGGTTGTTTTGTAAACCAGGGTATTTGTAAAACTTGAAGAAAACAAGTGAAGCACAGTTGAAAACAACACACTGTTACTGTTGCTTTAAAAAGCTATAAAAAAAAAACTTGAAAACATTTTAAAATAAAAATTAGGTTTTCAGTAAATTACCTATTATTTTTTTGTCAGAAAATATTTTAGTACTTTTTTTTTAAAGAAGCCAATTTTATAGCCAAAAACTTACGTTGTGAAATATTTATAAACAAAATTGTATATAACACAGTACATTTATGACTTTTTAATATTTTTTAAAAAAAGTAGCTATATTTTGGTCGAAATTAAATACTTCAAGTTTTTTAAGCTTTAAAATATATTGAAAAATATTAAACAATTGGAGGATTGTTTTAAACATTTTATGCAATAAACAAATAAAAGTTTGTAAATTTCAATCAAAATTTCTGAAATTAAAAACGATGGTTACTCAAATTAAGAAAAAATATTTATGTGTTATACAAAAAAAAGTTAGCTTTTATTTTCAAGTTTTTTTTTGCTAAAATTTATTATTTTTGTTATAATTTTTACTGTACGTTTTTTGCTCGTTTAAAAATCACTAAACTTAATTAAATGCTTTAATGTTTAACTTAATTTTTTTTTAAATACATTGATCTTTTGTTAGTGAACAGTTTTCAGCCAATTTCGCAACGTTGCTTAGTAACAACTTGTTGCCAATACTGCAACTACATTATTTTAAGTCTATTTGTTTTTGCTTTGTTAAACCTAAACAAAATAGTAAATGTTTAGTTTAGAAATTTAGTTAACAGTATATTTAGTTCAGTTGTCTACAGTTTAAAATCTTATAAGAGTTGATTATTTTTAAAGAAAAAAATTATGATTAACTTTTCACTCACAATTTATTCTATTTAGAATAATATTACCAAAATTCAAAACACAGTATCAAAGTCGATTATATTATATTTAAAATATTTAAAAATATTTTAAAATATATTTATCTTAAATATACAAAAACTCCATCTAAGCTGAAATAAAACTCTAGTTCAACAAACTAAAGTAAAAATAATAATTGACAATAACAAAACAGCCACTTTTTATTTTTTAAGCTTATAGTTTTTCAATCACTAAAAATTCATTCAATGTGTACAAAAAAAAGCAATACAATGTTTAACTGAACAATTTAAATCTTTTATTTATAATAATTTGTAATGAATTTTAACAGTTTAGATATGATAAATAAAACATTTTTATAGTAAAACCTTTAACAAAGAATGACAAAAGTACTAAAAAATTTAGTGAAACACCAACTTTGTTTTGTAAATTAGAACTGAATAAAATTTAAAAACTTTCCACTTTTCATAACTATTTTTTTTTAACTTAAAATAATATTTATCCTTTATTATTAACATTTGAAACATGATAAACTTTGTTTTTAAAACATTCATTAAAAAAATAATTTTAGTCATTTTATTTGGTTATCACTTTAACTCAACTCAAACAAAAAATGTTTGTAATTTTTTAAAGTGTAAGTTGATATACAATGTCAATTAAACATTAACTAATAGTCTTAGACTATTCTGCTTAGTTTATAATATATTTTTAAACGATTAACTAGTATTGGATTATAAGTTATTAATTAAGGTTTAAACAAGTAATTCTTTTTTAATAATATATAGTAAGTTAAAAAAAAAATACACACATATCTTGTTACTTCCTTTAGTATTTTTTTATTAAATAGGTTTAAAAAACTGTTTGCTCTTTATTAGTTTTTTATCAAAAATAAATAAATTAAATTCTTTAATAATATAAACTAATTGTAAAATAAACTTCAGTATGATTAAAAACGATTAAAAAAGTGTGAATATTTAAAAACATAGGTTTTATTTAGGTACATATAAATAATACTCTCTAATTTTTTTGTGAATTATATATTTTTCACTACTTGCGTCAGAAACTAACAGAAGAAACCAAACATATAATTATAAATAGTTTTTGACAAAAAACTATAAAATCTGAAACTAATAAACTTATTAATGAAAGTAATAAAAGATCAATGTGGATTAAAGATTAAATTAAACTAAAAGAAGTTAAAGGTAACATACTTGTCAACTTAATTAAGTAGAAACACCTTATAACTTTTTTTTTCGTTTAACAATTTTGTTTTTTTATTTTACATTTAAATAGCTTCTAACTTAACAAGGTCAAAACATTTTTGCAGTGATTTTTGATTCTAAATCTAGATATTTGATAATTCTTTGTACTATCTTTACTATTTATTAAAAACTTAGCTATTTAGGAACTTTAAGCCGTGTTTTTTGTTGCTTTTATGTTTATTTCAGCCTTTTCTTTATAAACTTCAACACATATTTAGGTAAATGTCTTTGATCCTGTCACCTAAAAGTTAAGGAGTGTTATTTATTTATGTCTTGTGGTAAAAAAAAGACTTATGTTTGAAGTTTAAAATAACAGTTGCAAAATTATATCTTTATTAAATTTTTTTCTACTTAAATATCTGTTTCAAAGGAGAACCGCTTAGTTCTTACCCGCAATCATTTCCATCACCCAAATACGACTCCCACCAAATTTACCCCAAGAACAGTTTACTGACCAAGGGTAAGGGTTAAGGGTGACAGTGATAGTAAAAAATTAATAAGTAATAGTTAAAAGAAGACAATGAAAAAACAAAAAGGGTAGGAATAGTTATTGTACCGCTTGAAAGAGATGATAGCTAAACTTTTATAAATATAAAAACTTTTTTCGATAGGTAATAAAGTTCAGACAAAATTCTAACAGTTAGTCATAAAATAATAGTATGACAATTATTTATTATATAAAAAAAAAAAGTTCCTGTATAATTACATTAACTAAAAATTAATTTTACGCCTTAAACTTTTAAAAGATAATTTTAGTTCTCTAACTATGTAAATTTTAATTTTTGTTACTACATTTACTAACAAAGTAATGAAATATATTTTACCAAAAATGTTGATGCTGTATTTTGCATGCAACGTAACTATTTACTGTTTGTATATAACTTAAGTACCTAAAAACTTTACAGGTATTTAATATTAAAATGAAAATAAAATCAGGAAGGAGACGGGGAGACTCTTCTGATTTGTACAAGCCTCCGGTGCAGGAACAAATCAGCGAGTGGCAGAAAAAAATCCAACTGCTAGGTTTGTTTAACCAAGAGTTTTGTGTATATTTTTATTAAAAAAAAAAAGCTTGTTTTTACTTGTATGTTTGTTTTTGTATTTTAAGATTAACAATGTATCTAATGAGCTAAAAAACTAATTGAGCGATTTTGTTTTTTAGAAGATTTAATTTATACTATTTTTTCAATGATAGGGTTTTAATTATGTTGACTGAGTTTTAAAGTTTGTTTAACAGAAAAGTATATTGTTTTATTAATAAAAGGAAGTAAGATGGATTCATTAAGGTTTTATCATTATTTTTGATTACTTATATAATGCATGTACATTTTCAAGCTATTAAGTGATATAAAACAAAGTTGTATAAAGAAACAACTTAAACAGAGGGAGACAGAAAAGCGTATTATGAGTCCTCCCAATGGTCGATCAAGCGGAACAAAGATCAAATTGATAAGTTGAGAGAAGGAAATAAGGAGCTGCATAAAAATCTTGCAGTTGTTTGCGCTGTATGTTGATGTTGAAACCTAACTAACTTTTTTAATATTGATTGCCCATGCTCTTTTCATTTTGAATAAACTAAAGTGCTTGTAGTCCAAACTTGTTTAATTACTTTACTTTTGATATAGCTTTTCTAACGTTTTATTTGGTGTTTTTAAAAAGTTTATCATAAGACGCAGTAGTAGTTATTTTACCAACTTCATAAAGGTTTAATCGTTTATACTTTTGCAAGAGAATAAAATATACTAAAGATATAATTAAACAACATGTTATAAATCTCAGTAAAAACTTAAATATATAATAAAAATCAAAAGACTTATAAACATTTTAGGGTTATTAGAAAGTTTTACTGGTATAGTAAGGAAGTATAGCAAAGTAGAATATGTAAAAATCACTTGAAAATAGTGAAATAAGACTTACATACAAATGTACGTAGGGTGATGATCGCGTGTTGGACAAAGCATTTGAAGGAAGACACACGGAGAGGATCGCTCTGAAGAACAAAACAAGTGAGTTTGCCATCGACATCATGGATACCAAGGTTTGTTTGCAAGTTCGACTGGAAATATAAAACTAAAAGTTTTGAGTCATACATACAATCAATCCTAAAACAATTTCAAAACAAAACATAAACACGTTTATAAACAAACTTTAAACAACAGTGAGCATGTTTGAAAAACAAACTATAAAAAATGCAGTTCTTTGGAAAACCATTTAGTTATCTACGTTTTTATTGAGCAACACTTGTTTTAACAATACAAAAAAGCTATATACATGTTTGTAGTCTTTTGTTAAACTTTTATTGATAATATATAAAGTTTTAATACTGAATAACTTTTTGTGACAATTAAGCATAGTTTTTAAAGCATCAATCAACTATTTTAAAAAATTAGAAATTAGGAAATATTTCACTCAATAATATTTTCAACTGTTTTGGTTTATTAATGTTAACTGCATAAAAAATAAAAATAGATAAAACAATCTTTATTTATGTTTTTTTTTTGAGCAGTATTGTATTTTAACTTTTTATAAAAATAATACTCTGCTTTTTTATTTTCTAAAACTTTTATTTTTAGGTTTCCGAAAGAAAAAAGAAGCTGAATTCGGTGAAGGCTGCTTCTGAGTCGAAAAGAAAAAGGATCAGAGATCTGCAGGTTGGATTGCAGCTGTTGCAGAAGGAAGCAGCTAAAATAACCAACGTTGAAAAGGGAGACACGGTACGTTTTATCCACATAGGCTGCGTTACATAGTTTAAACTACCTTAACCATAAAAACTGTTTCACTTTTATGAGAGGCTTACATAAAGTTATTCATTTGTAAAAATATTAAAATGATATTGCTATCAATTTGTTTATAAATTTTTAGATAAGAAAACAATTATAAAGATTTATATCAAAATGTAAGGAAAAAATTAATAAGGCTAACTTTATAAAAGTACATCTAGAATATTAGTTTGAAAAACCAAATAGTAGAGAAACAAAAATTTTAAAGTTTATTACAACATTAGTT
This sequence comes from Thalia democratica, assembly GCF_965202585.1. Lineage (NCBI taxonomy): Eukaryota > Metazoa > Chordata > Thaliacea > Salpida > Salpidae > Thalia > Thalia democratica. The sequence continues at coordinate 33,100,544 of NC_139171.1, forward strand.
TACAAGTATGTTTTTCTTTGATTATGTAATCTTTTCTATACTTTTTGGTTATTTCATTATACTTTTGCACTATTGTTTTTCAAAAATATTAGTGGCCTGCGAAAGACTTTTATTTTTCAATGTGGTCAACGAAATTGTTATTTTTTGTATATCTAACAAATGTCTCATAAAGGGCTACGAGCCCTGTTAGATAGGTTGAAAACTGTTAAGAAAAATATTACTCGTGTTTTTTTATGTAGACTTTACTCATAAAAAAAAAGTTTTTAAATTGGTAAACAAATATTTTATAAGATAAAGTAGTACTTGTTCGTTTAATCAGACTTGGTGTAACCAAAATTTGCAAGATTTATATCTAAAATTAAATTTGTTTTCCAACTAGAAAACCAACCTTAACACACTCTGATACTTTTTAGGAACTGAGACTGCTGGAGAACAGATTGGACAAGCAGAAGCTGAAGGCGGAGGAAGCCGAGCACATCAGCAAAGTTTACACGCAAATAAAATCCCACCTTGAGTATGTTAGTTATCACCTCACTATGTACTAACAAAACCAAAGTACATTTACTGCAGTTTTGATTGATGAAAGTTAAACTAAAGAGTTTTACGTATCTGCTTGTCTTTTGAGTAGTAATTTTTAGTTTGTCTTAAGCACTGACAAGCTCTTTGAGCGAAAACCAATCTGCTAAAAAAACTTTTGAAAATAAAAGGACATTTACAATTTTGATCAAGCTGTTTCTCACACGAACTTACAACTTTTTAAACTCTTCCTATTGGCTCATTCAAACCACGTGACACCTCGCACACAGGAGCAGCAGACGTTCAACTGCCAGCTGGACGGTCTGGACGGGGAGATCGTCAAGGCCAGGGAGGAGCTGGAGGAGGTGCGGCAGATGCAGAGGGACGCGGAGAGGGCGCGGGAGGACGCGCGCGAGGAGCTGGGGAAGCATGAGGGGCGGGTGTACAAGGAGCGGAGGGAGCGGGAGCAGCAGCTGAACAAGCTGAAGAAGCTGGCCGAAGAGAAGAAGGCTCACGCCGAGAGGGTCGAGAGAAGGGTTGGTGGTAAAAAACAACTTAGTTTCAATTGTTTACAATTGATGTTGAAATCTGTCTAAACTATTTTTATACCATTTGTAGGGTAAAAGTTGCAATAGAAAAAAGACAGATTTATGTTTTTTAAACTTAAATATAAATCAAATCAAATGCTTTCAGAGTGTAATTAGAAAATAAGCTAAGAGTATAGAAGAACCAACTGCCTAAAGAAAAAATGTATAATTAGAATTAAAAAATAGTGACTAGGGAAGAAGTTTGAATCCATGTACTTATTTTCAACAAACTGCAGAACTTACGAGACCAGCAGAAGGCTCAAGAGTCGTTGCAAGACACTTCTTCAAACGCAGAGATATCAGTTGAAGATCAAGAGAAGAAGATCGATTCTTACGAAGAAGCTTTCGTCAGGATCAAGGAAGCCACCGGTGTATCCGGCATACAGGTGAAGTTATTAAAACTTTCTAATGATTTTTAGAAAGAAATCGTTTTTAGTCTTTGAAATTTATGTTAGTTACTTTTTTTTAAAGCGATTTGGTTATAAAAAATAAAAATAAATTTTCAATTTTTTTTTAAATTCAAACGATATTTTTTAGGTACTGCAAGTATAGATTTTTTGTAAAAATAAGTTCTACTCTATATAAACTATTAAAATTGTTTTAAATCAATAAACTTTCAAAATATTTATTTTAATAATTAATGTTTAAATATATAATGTATCAACAAAAAATGCATTATAAAAAATCCTATGCTAATCTTTACTTGTTATAAAAACGTGGAATTTCCAACACATACAGGAAGTAGTGGCAAGGTTCAGAAGTCAGGGAGAAACTCAAAAGCATTTGGAAAAATTGAAAAAGGACAACGTAGCTCAGATACACAAAATTCAGGAGGAAAAGTTCAAGTTGCAGCAGCAGTTTGAAGAAATGAAATACTCAGGCGAAGCAAAACTTTCAAGGTGATAATGATGACTTTATAGTGTTTTATGTAGTTCATAGTTTTGAGTTTTTTATTACATTGCTTTTTTTACAAAATTATTTAGATACTTTATAAAACTCACATAGAGGTTATCGTATTATAAGTTTGCAGAAAGTTATGCAACTTTATAAAACTAAAACTATTTTTTTATTAGTTTTTATGATTTTATATTACATTACAATATGATTTAACAGCCACTAAGTTAACCTTTTTTAAAAAAAATTTTCACTAGAGAGTATAGTGCTGAAAACTTAACTTAAAAACTACTGATTAATATTTTTATGTTGTATATAAGTTTGCTGCGTGTTTTTTGTTAACTAAAAACTAAGTGTTTTGATGTCAACAAAACAGTAATATATATAGTACAGAATGAAGTAAACTAAGTGCATATTATCATTAAAGGTACAAAAACAGTTCAGAAAAATTACAGCATCATTTTTATACAATTTTTGTTGTTGTTTTGACCGTATAAAACTATCTCTTTTTCCAAAAGTAGGAATTTATTTTAATATACTTTTCTTTTGCTTGTTGTAGAAATAGAAAAGTTTCTGCGTAAAGTCGATCCGATTCGTAGATACAAGCTTTACAAATAACCATTAAAAAGTTAGCAAGTCTGAAAGTTAACAAAAAATACTTCCTAAAAACACCAGCTGCATGAGAATTATAAGTCGAAGCTTATAAGAAACGTAACATACAAACGCTCTTAATAATAGTTTCAAACTTTATTCAGCGGTCAGAGGATCTTGGAGGAGTTCCAGGCTCACTTGGACGAGAAGAAGAAGGAAAGAGACGATTCGGAGGCGAGGCTGGAGAACGCGTCGGGCGTCCTGGTGAAGGTGAAGGCGGGAGTTGAGCACCTGGCGGATAAATTGCAGCACCTCAAGGCTGTTAGTTTGTTGTTGTGATAAAATCGAATTAAATTAGTAACATAGCGTAGTATTAGTGTATTGTAACAATTTTGTAACATTAACCATTTCAATGATATTACAACGAAATACAGTATTTCAAAGCTGTTAGTTTATAAAATTTAAAAAGCCAGTTGTTTTTTCCTAACACTGTAGAATTTTTTTAAAATATGTAATTAGTAAACATTTAAGTTTTAATGGTTAAGATTTAAATTTAGGTATTTTAAGTAAAAGTTTTAAAGAATAAATGTTTGCTTTAAAAACTAAAAATTACACATTTGTACGAATTTATTTGTCTTTGTTTCAAAACTCATTTATTGAAAGTCTTGTAGAGTATGATGTTTTCACAAAACAATTTAAAATCTCCTAATGTATAATTGAACTGGTCTAATTTTGTATTTTTTACTACATTAATTTATTTATTATATATTTTATTTAATTAACTATTTTTTAACGCCTTGATATCGTTATACTCATTTATTTTTCGACCGCAACTTATCGATTTTCTTCAGACACTTTTAAGTACAGCAATTCTCAAAAAGACAAGATAAAAAAAAAAGCTATCACTGAACCTTAAAACAGGTTTTACGAAATCTTTTACAAGTATACCTGAAATATACTTATAAAGGTCTTTGTAAACTTTTATAACATGACAAAACCTATTAACCATTTTTTTTCAGTTGGTTGAAGAAACTATTTTTATTGATTTAGATTTTAAAACATTAAATTCAAAACTATAATTTTAGATAATATTTAAAATGTTAGTGCTAAACTAAAAGCTTTATTGTACAGAAACACAGTTCTCTCTTACATATTCAAATATTCATTCAGACGAAATCATTGGTGCCGAACGCCAATCTTTCGCCCGCATCCGACGAGTTCGTGTTGAACTTGCTGGCGCAGTCCGAGGAAAAACTTCTCAAGCTGCTGGAAGAACTGGACGGAGCCGAGCTGCCCAGCGTGATCCAACAAATGGAGGACAACGAGGTCTGTGGATAGCAATGTAGAACAACATGTTTTTTAAATTGGAAAATTTAGTTTGTCTTTTATTGAAGACTGGTTTTGTACATTATGAAGTTGCTTTAGTATTAGCTTCATACTAGTTTTAGAAATATGTTCAAAATTTGTCTCTTCTTTATTTGATGAACTAAAACAAAGAATCTCCTTAACGAATACAAATTAAACGATTCCGTTGATTATAATTATTTTTTTATGTTTATGTATCTTTATTTATTATTACAGTTCCACACGTCAATTGAAAACAAGCTTCCATCTTACAACACAAGAATTGACTTACCAACTACAAAACTCGATAACGCTTTTGATGGTAAGTTTGTTGTGGTTAAATTATAATTAATCTGTTTGTAAAGCTCTTAAATTCATGATTGTTAGTTTACCAAATTTAAACTAAAAAAAGTTTGGCCTGTTGGAAATTTTTTAAATAAAACACTTAATGTGTTCCATTATTTTTGATTTACTTAAATATCCTTTAATATATAAAAAATAATAATGATTGAAAATATCATTACATGAGTTGATTTATAAATAAAATAATTTTGTTATAAGTGTTTTTTGTTAAAAAAAAAATGCTAGGATGATTTTATAAAACAATTTTCACTAACTATTACGTCACAATCAGATTCGTCAGAGGAAAGTGGCGAAGATGACACGGCGGCGTTGTCCAGGGCCGAGTTGAAGAGGAGGGCCCAGCAGCTGATAGACGCCAAAACGAAAAAAGGACGAAATCGTCCCAGGAAGAAAAAGCAGGGAAAATATTAAAAATAGTACCGTAACTGATTGTTCTGGACACCATTTATAGCGTCAGTTGTACTTTCACACAAAACTTCTGTAACAACGTATTGGGTATCCTTATCAAATGATTCAGTTTTTTTAACTAAAACTGTTTCAAGTTTTCTAAATAGTTTAATCTTTCTTTATTATCAGAACTGTGAAAACATAAATCAAAACTTTTTACTGTGAGTTTATTTCATGTGATTCGTTTTTTCGTTTTTTTTTTGAGTTCTGTAGTTTTTTATTATACTACTACTCCGAAAAAATAAATATGATTAAAGTTTTATATTTTAGATTAACACTTTACTTTTATCATGTAATTGCTATGGTATACATTCTGTGTCAAATTGCGAACAGCATTATTTTTTTCACCAAACAAATGTTTCAAAAATTAAATTAAATAGTCTTTGTTTTATTGCTTTAGTTTGATCTTGTCACATTAAACGTGATGTTTTTTATTTTTCGTATCACAATTAAACTCAAAAACATTAATAATAACAATTCTTGTTTAGTGTTTCAAAAAATAAAAATAATCACATTCTTGTTTCTTATCATAGTTAAAAACTCTCCTGAAAGTTTTAAAAAGAAACAAAAGTTAAACTAATTTTTGAATATTTGTTTATATACAAAATTCTATTTGAACAGTCATAAAAGATATTTAAACTTGGGTAGATAATCTTATCAATAGGGCTTTAATATGTTTTCTTTAATTGACTTATTAAATAAATAACATTTTTATTTCAAACAAATAGTTAAAATCACTTTTAACAGCTTTGTTTTGGTTTTTTATGTTTGTTAGGTTATGATATTTTATCACTTTGTTTGTACTTTTATCTAAAATTAAAATATCCTATAAGTTGTATATATAGTTGTAGGTTTTATAAGAGGTTTAAACTAAAACAAGTGATAAAAAGCACAAGTATTCAAGCTTAGTTTTTAATTAAGTGTTTTCGTTTCTTATAACAAATAAACTTTATAATAAACTTATTTAGCCTATAATATTCAAAAGGTTGAAGTTTATCACGTGTTTCGATTACAATTTTGTGACTTTTCATCATAATTATGTAGCTTGACACTAAAGTTAAAAAATTTGAACTTGTAAATAGACTTTACTAATAGTAAAATACCGTATACGAAACACAGAATTTTATATAGTTTTTAAACGAATACAATTAAGCTATAAGTTAACCTTATAGTATTAATCAACAAATATTTTTTAATTAAAATGTAATATAAAACTATGGTTGCAAAAGTTTAATTATTACCTCAATTTAATAAATAAAATGCAAGTTATAAAGATTTGAGTTCATGGTACTAGCAAATGTTTTTAGTTTTCTTTAAAGTAATAATTAAAAACAAAACTATTTAGATAAAATTTTTCAATATTTTGAAACATATTACCAACGATCAATTTAGTTACTTAATTTTTTAATATTTTTCTTTTGTATTTATTTAAAGAATCTTTATACATATAACTAAATAAAAAAATTATATAAACCAACTAATTGTAAAGTTTAAGTTTTTTTAAATTTATAAGCTAAATTGAACTGTCTAAGTTTTAAAAATTATAATAGTTGTTCGAAACATACGGTATATGGTAATTAAAAATTGATCAAACGAATATAAACCTATATATAGTAGGGGTAGCTGTCTAAATTGCGCGAGCGTACAAAATTGCACGAGGGGACAAAATTGCACGAAAACACAAAAATGCACGAAGATACTTTTGCACGAAGACTGATTTGCACGAGAGCACAAAATTGCACGAAGATAAAATTGCACGTAGACAAAATTGCACGAAGGTTCACTTTTGCACGAAGACACTTTTGCACGAGGGTACATTTTTGCACGAGCAGACAATGATGCACGCAGACACTTATGCACGAAGGGTCATTTTTGCACGAGTAACAATTTAGCACGGAGGGTCAATTTTGCACGAGTTTTGTTTCCTACCCAGAGACGGGTCAAAATTGCGCGCAGACATTTTTGCACGAGGGGACAAAATTGCACGAGAAAACTCTTTTGCACGAAAAAATGTATATAACATATTTAAAAAAAAATCAGAAATAAAAAAAATATATAACTAAGTTATAGAAAAATACGAAAAAAAACTATATAATATTAAAAAAATAAAAAAATAAGTAAAAAATATTAAGTAAAAATTAAAAAAAAAACAATTAAAAGTAAAATAAGTAAATAAATATTAAATAAATAAAAATGAATTAATAAAAAAAAGTTAGTAACTAGAAAAATAAAAAAATGATGTTTTTAAGTTAAAAAAGTTATTTCTCAGAAAAAAATAAATATTATATGTTAAATAGATTAAAGTAAATAATAAAGAAGTCAGAATTTAAAAAATCAAATAACTAAATAGTAAATAAATTTTGAAAAAATCAAAAAATAAATAAGATTTATAAAAATTAATAAATTTAATAATAAATACATAAAATAGAAGTCCAAAACAAAAGTTAATAAAATTATTAAAAAAAGTTAAAATAAATGAAATAAATAATTGCAAAAGTTTAAAAGAAATACTAATAATTAAAAAATTCAAAATTAACAAATTAAATAATAAACAAAAATCAATCAAAAAAAATTTATAAAAACAAAAATAAAACTAGATTATAAAATTAGATTCTAACCGTTATTAAAATATTACTACCAAAAAGAGTTTTGTTTATACTAATAATTTTTTTTTGTTAAAAATATAAATTAAGTAATTTTAGCTGTTGTATTATTTTGTTTTTCTAATTTTAGTCAAAAACTTGTATCTCCTTTTTCTTCTAAAAAAGTAAGAAGAAAATTGCTTCTGCCAGTGCTTTTGCGCAATTCTGGGTTAGATAAAGAGAAAAAACAGAGCAGGAGAAACTTAAGATATAATTAGAGCAAAACGCGTGCAAATAGTAATGCAACTAATATAAAGTTTAGACAAATAGAAAATAATGATAGATAAATTATGTTTAAAAGTTTAAAAAAAAAAAAAAAATTAAGTATAATTTATGGAAGTACACAGCCGTAACAGAATTTTCTACACAATGCACAATAAAAATTTCATCAGACGGATTTTCTCCTTTCTAAATTTATTTAATTGATCTACTGTTTTGCATGCTCGTTTTTTTCTGTGCAAAAGTATCTTCGTGCAATTTTGTCCCCTCATGCAATTTTGTACGCTCGTGCAATTTTAACACCTACCCATGTAAATATTATTTTTTTTATTTTTTAATCTTGTTTTATTTTATATTAAAGTTTATATAATTTTAATTTAAGTTTACATCAATACATGTTTATTCTTTAATAAGGGATATTTTTATTAAAACAAAACCCTATTTTTATTTTTATTAAAAACTTTTAAAATTTTTTATAAGTTTTTAAACACAATAATTTAGTTTCAATTTAAAAAAAGCTAGATAAATTAAAAAATGAATAAAACTAATATAAACCTAAATAACTTAAAATTAACTACACTAATACATGCTTATTTTATTTTTTTTATAAAATATAAAGGTTTTTATATATTTTTTATTTAGTTATTTTAAGTTATTACTATTTGTGCAAAATTGACCCTCGGTGCAAAACTGTCTGTCGTGCAAAATTGACCTTTCGTGCAAAATTGTAACTCGTGCAAAATTGAGCTTCCGTGCAAATTAGTCTTCGTGCAATTTTGTCCCCTCGTGCAATTTTGTGCCTGCGTGCAAACTAGTCTTCGTGCAAAAGTATCTTCGTGCAATTTTGTACACTCGTGCAATTTTGTTCTCGTGCAATTTAGTCCCCACGTGCAATTTAGTAACCTCGTGCAATTTTGTCTTCGCGCAATTTAGACCCGTTCCCACTTTTCTTATTGAAACTTTGGCAAATAGTGCTATAAAAGATAGTATTCTTTTTTAAATAGTTAAAGTGATGTAGTACTGTAATAAATCAGAGATAGAAAGAATAGTTGTTTTATGTCGATCATATTTTTTTAATAAATGGTATAGTTTCATATAGATACTCTTATTCTAAGAAACATATGTTTTAAAGTTGAATGTTTTATATGTGTTTTATCTTTTTTAGTAGTAAGTAAATATTACTATCTTCCATAATTTTGACGTCATTACTGACTTAACTCATTTATTATTTTAACTAAGAGTTTAGACCAGGGTTTCCCAAAGTGGGCGATATCGCCCCCCTGGGGGCGATTTTAGTAAGTCGGGGGGCGATAATTAGTAAGGGGGCGAAAGGGTGGGCGATGACTAGTACGGGGGCGAAAAGGGGGCGATTTAAAAATTTTTGGCTGTCAGAAAATTTTTACTTTTTGTCTTGCTATGTTACTAATTTTAGCTTGCTATAAATGTTTGACCCTGAGATAAAACTTAAATAAAAAATTTTTTTTATGTAAAATATAGAGAAAAAAATCAAGTACTTATGACTCCTACTTTCAAGTAAATTACATATTTTCATTTATATGTTTTTTTATTTGACAATTACATAGATCATAGACGATCAGAATCCCTCTCACCACTTTATAACCTGACATATATGTTATTTTGGATCATAAATGGTTTGTAAAAATCTATGTTATCTATTATCAACTATCACCTCATGACATTTTCAATTGTTTTTTGAAAAGTCACTAAGTTAGACTAAGAAATAAAACCATACAGGGTTACCAATTTACCGAGAAACCCGGAAAACCTGGAATTTGACAATTTAGGCAAAAAAAAACCCTAATAAATCTGGAATTTTTAACAATTTCAACATATTATATAGTAAAATTTTGATTTGACACAAAAAAGCTATCAACAAAAAACATCGGCGAAAGTCTGCAGAACAGAAGTCCGGACTTTCGTTTGCCGTGAGACAAACTCAAATTTAACAAAAGGGTTGATCATGCCAATTCGATCATCAGACCACAAGTTTCGGTAGACTGAGACCGGTTTCGTCCTTATTAAGACTCATCAGTCAGTCACAACCGAAAAACTTGTACAATGGTCTCAGTCTACCGAAACTTGTGGTCTGATGATCGAATTGGCATGATCAACCCTTTTGTTAAAAAAGCTATCATATAGATAAAACTATGGATCTTCTCGAGGCAGATCTTTTTGAAGTAAACGACTTACAGGAAACCTTCTCAGACTTACAAACTAACCTTGAACTTAAAGTAAATTTTTCCAAAGAACGATATGAAAGCTTTTGGACTCAACAAAAAAAAGGCAAAAGTATCCAATTATTTGAGAGGAATTTAGATTGTTGTTTATAGTTTTTCCTTCTAGCTATGTTGTTGAAAAAACTTTTAGTTCATTATCAACATCTTGAGCAAAAGATCTAATCTAGATATTTGTAAAGGAGGCTTTATTTTACTGTTTAAGAATCAGATTAAAAAAAAAATTGCAAGCAGTCATGAACCTCATCCTTAACATTATATTAGACTTCAGTAGCAGACATTATTTTATTGAAGTTTTTTTTTTTTATTTAATCTTTTAAAATATTTCTTATTTAACCTGGTTTGTAATGTATTTAAAGAGTCTTTTTTTTTTAATTATTAAGTTATTTATTCTACAAAACAGGTTTGAATAATGCCTAATTAAAATTAATTTCGGTAGACTTCCTCTTGATTTCGCACTTTTTACCCAAAAAAACTGCAAATTTATATTTTCTAAAATTTAACTTAAATAAAGTCTATTACTAACTAAGTATTAATAAAACAAAAAATACATAATATTTAATATCTTATATAGATTTTTTTTAATGAATGTTCGTTTTATGTTTTAGTTAATTTTATGTTTATTCATAACGTTATTGCATATAACATATTTAAATTTATCATTTAGTAAAAAAAAAGGTAATAATTTTTGAGTTTGCACTTTTTTATTTTGTTCAAAGTGCGATTTCAAGCGGAAGTCTACTGTATTTATTAAATGGTTTATGTTTTAAATCTATCTATAGTTTTATTTTGACCTGGTTAATTTTGTAGTTTATATTTGTCGTTTTATATTACACTAAAAGTTTTTATAGCGTAGTAATAAAAGTATTTGTTTAAAAGAAATTTATTTGACATACTTTTGTTATTACTTGTTTAACTGTATAAATAAAAAAATCTTGACTACCATTAAAGTTTTTATTTAACTATTTTTTTGGTTTTAAAAGAGTATAAAATTGAAGTCTCTTTTTAAATGACTTCAAACTTTTCATTTGAAAGATTCTTAAACTCAATATTATTTTCTAACTTGATTAATTATTGTTATAAAATCTGTATACTAAGGAATTTTAAACTATTAATACAACTGTTTTTTGTTTTATCTTAATTTTTAATATATTAACAATTATAATGTGTCGTTTATTTTATTAGTTCAACACTAGCTTTTAGTTTTTCACTACTTCTAGTAAATTATTATAGGCTAATAACTAACAGCTTAATTAAGTTATTTAGTATTAACTTCTAAATGTCCGAAATTCGTTATATGAGACATTATTAAAATGTCAGGTTTCAGTTAAGATTTCAGATCGGTAACGTACGGTTAAGATACAGTCAAATTTCGACCCGCTAAATAACTTGAAAACTACTTGTGCAAAATAAAAAAAAATAGTTTTTTGTTACTTAATATTTTAAAATACACTTTCAATTTGGTTTTCAGTTCACAATAGTATTTCCTAGATCACAATAATACTAAATTATTTTATTACAATTTTGATCGAGTTGTTTGATTTTATTAAATGTTGTTTTATTAAATTATGCAGCCCGCAACTACAGTTTTTTAACGATTTGAAACTAGAAAAGATTTTTTTAGTAAATATTAATTGCTGGTTACAAAAGTTGTCCACCACTACCCTAAAAGTTTCATTAGTTTCAAAACAATTCATATTTAAACAGGATTGATTACAGATTACACAAGGCTTTTTAATAATCAAGTATTTTAATACACTTTACTGGCGTATAAGAAAACAACTGTAACTTATTTTCTCAAGCCCTGTAAACTACTTTGAAAACAGCCACAAAAACTCTTGCATAAGAAATACCAGACTAAATTACATTTCAAACACAACTTTTTTGGCTCAAAAGTTTGTACTCAAGAGAAAAACTACTTTGTAAAATTGTGGGGGGCGATTATTTTTCAAATTTCTGAAAAGGGGGCGATTTAGTAAATGAGTTTGGGAAACCCTGGTTTAGACGAACAATATATCTTTTCTAAAACTCGTTTGAACATCATTTCAAGCACTTGTTCTTTCTGTCTGTTTTAAACTTAACATTAATCGAGTAGGTCAAAACTTTTGTTTACAATTGTTTTAATTATGAAATTTTCTACAACAATGTTTAAAAATTTATTTAATTTCAATACCTTTTGATTTACCATCGCGCTTTAGCAGACTTTCCATGTCTTTAGTTTTGTAATTTCAAGTTTTAAATGGACTAAAAAGGTTTAAGAATGATTGCAAAATAACTGTAGGAGGAAGTATAATTTTAATCAAATAATGTTTTTATGCCGTTCATTAAGTCTTTTTATGAGAAACTTTTGAACTCTCCGAGTTTTTACTTTTAAATTTCAAAATACATATTTAATTAATTATAAAAAGGAACTATTTCAAAAAAGTTCAACATTTTTAAAAAGTGCTTACCTGCTATGCCCTAAATTTCTAAAGAAGCGATTTCCAACAACTAACACTCCTTAATATTACTTTATAACTTAATATTATTTAATAACTAGAATTTTTTTAAGTTTGACTTGCTTTACTAGAACAAGCATAAAAATAAAATTGTCTCATTTACAAGTATTAGGGACATTGGGCTTTGGTTTTACAATGTTTAGAATAGTATTTTTGCAAATCTGAATGTCTGAAAAATTATGAATTTGAAGCTTAGTTAAATTTGTTGCCAAAAATAAGTTAAATATCTTTTAATGTCATGTTGTGTTGTTAATGATCAAGAGATAAACAAAAACTTCCAAGTGCAAATACGTGCTGACAGTTTTATTACGGATACCTTCCGCGTAACTTCGCATGTTGAACCAAGTGCAAAAGTGCGGAGATGTACAAGGAAGTTATAATTTATGCTTTTTACTGAACCTCAAAAGACCTAGTATTTATTTCTTGCTTGTAATTTAGGGAGCTCATAAAAAAGGCGAATTTTAAGTTTTTAGCTATAAAACGGTTTACATTTTTTAAATACAACAAATTTACTCTGTGCAAAATTTTTATAATTAAATACAATTTTTGTAAAGGCAAAAATTTTGTTAAGTTAAGCCGTTAACGTTGTATTTGTTTAATAGGTATTAAGGTTTTTATTTAAAAACATACTCAAAACTTTTTTTGTTTCAAAAACTAAAATTTGTTAGAAATACTAATTTAGCAAAAACTTTAAACAAAATTAAAATACAGCTCTAATGCTTTAGTTAAACAATCTTACACTTTGTTAAAGATTATAGTTTTGTTTTTTCTCCTAACAGTATAAAAATATGCAATAAAAACATTTTTATGAAATACAAAACATGAGTATAGTAGTATTTGATAGGCAAACAACAGATGACATCGTAATATTATTATTTTATAATAATAAAAGCAATACATCTTTTTCGATAAAAACAACCAAGTGAATGTTTTTACGTAAAATTGTATTAAATTTTTCGCTTGAAGACTCAAAGTCAAACTTTAATACAAGTGCATATGACACACTTTTGAAAATACAAATAAAATTAGAAAGTTTACGTTTTTTTTTTCATCAAACAAATTTGTATTTTTTATAGCAACGAGAAAACACAGACAATTGTTTGTAAAGTTTCAATTAAAAGTAATAAATTTAAAAAGTACTGCTTGTGTGATCTAGTTTATGACTTTTGTTTAAGCTTTAGTGTATAATCAATTTTCTTTTACATCTAATTTGAAAAATTTCATTTTTAGAAAAATATTCTATCAACATAATCTTTAAACGCTAGGTGGACCATTAACTTTTTGTGAGAATTTTATGCACGAAATACAAAAAAATCGGTATTTTTAAAGCATCTTACAAACTATTAAGGATAAAGTGGAAAACAATAAATAAGCCATATAAATCAGTCTTAGCTTCTTTTTTGTTTTAAGCAGCATTATCTATCAAAATATTTGTTGTTGTTTTTTAATAGGAAAAGTGCATTGAATTTACGATGTATAAGATATTTTGTATATATTTTCAACTTACGTTATATAGATTTAAAAACATTATTATTTTTGTTTGAAGGATGTTTTGTATTTATTTATTAAAAAAAAGTTTTAAACTAGTTTGTATTTAATAAATTAGTTGCTTCTAATAGTTAACAAAAATACCTAGTTCACTTAATATAATCAACTTTATATACAATATATTTACTTTGACCTTTTACTTACATTATGTTTTAAATTGTTAAATAAGTTTTTAAATTAATTATTAATTTTTTTTTAAACCTACTGCGTCACAGATATTCTAAAAATTTCCATTAAGCTGTCAAATCAATCATATATATTTTTTTATTAGATTGCTTTATAACAGTTTTATAACAGTTGTTTAACTATTTATGATCAATTTCTAATTATATTTAATGCTTGTTAACAAAAAAACTAAATTTTATAAACCAATAATAAATTGTGTGACATTCTATTTACGTAGTTTGTAAACAACGACTTTTAATTTTTTTTAGCACCTACGTTAAAAGTGAAATACTTCATTTAGATTATGTTGATATTCAAACGAAGCTGACAGATTTTAATTGTGCTGGACGTAATCTGTGTTACCAAAATGTAGGTCATAACTTTTAGAATATCAAAAAGTAAAACAGATCGATAAAGCTGTTTTTAATTAACTACAAAAGGTATTATTTCAAGTGGCGAGTTCATAGTAGTACTTTCAATATGTTACTATCTGTAAAAATCTCAACATTTATGAGTTTGCTTTTAGGGGAACTTTTCTTATTTTATTAAACAAAAATTGTGTTGAGAAAGTAACTTTTATTTTTTTTTTTAAGATTTTTATGAGAAAAAAGCACCTTCACTTGTTTTTTTGCTCAATAAATGCTTGGTATATGAAACTTAGATGTAAAGATAAACTTATTCCAGTTTAGTTATTAACAACAATTTCAATATCATTAGATAAGTTTTTACTTAGGTAGAAAACATTAAAACCTAACCGTTAATTTCAATTGGCTTATTTTCCGAACGTAAACTAAAATATTTCGTACATATCACTAAAATTTCACATTAATATACAATTTATATAAACTTGATTTAAATATTTATTAAGAAGATTAGTTTATTTAGCAGTTTTTATAAATAAGCACAATAACCTTTCATCTTGATTACAATGTTTTTACAAAAAAAAAAGAAAGAACTGATTTTGCCAATTCGATCATCAGACCTACGAATTGGCATGATCAACCCTTTGTTAAACTTGAGCTTGTCTCACGCAAGCAAAAGTCCAGGCTTCTGCTCTGCTGACTTTCGCCGTTGTTTTTGTTTATAAAAAAAGAAAAAAACAAAACTAAATTTTTGTTTAATAAATCAGGAATTTATAATTTCAGTTGCTTTTTAATCGAGTTTTTTTTTTGTAGTATTTTTACCTAAAATCATAAAAAACACACTTAAGTTTTGATATTCAATATAAATGAGTTCGATTGAAAATTTTGTTGATCTACTATACTGCATTTTAACAGGTAAGTTTAACCCACGTTCTAGTATTAATTGCGCGATTCAAACAGAAATATGAATAAATAAAAACTACTGTATGTTTATTCAAGTTAGTAAACATTTAAAACCAGTAATTTGCTTGTAATGATAAATAATTTTTTTTAACATTTGTGAATATAAAAAATAGTTTATGAAGTATAATTTTTTTGATAGTACTGTTTTTAAAGTTGTTTAATTTTAAAATTATCATTGGCTGTTCATTACTATAAATATATGAAGAATATTGAGTAGTTTAGCTTTTTATTTTTACAACAACATGTTGATCAACATTTAAAAATAAAACAAAAAAGGCTGAAATACTTTACATTTTAGCCAATATTTGTTTTTACTAACCTTCTTTTTAGTTCTGTATCTACTAAATACTCAGCAAATTTTATTTAAAAGATTTTCATTAAGGCACTCGTTTTTAGCCTGATTATTTTTAACAAATTTTTTAATAACTGATAACTATTAACTGTAATCATAAAACAAATTTTAAGACAATATAACAGAAGTGTTAAATTAAATTACATACAAAAATAATATTTAATATACATATATAATTTTTTTGTATATCGTTCGCATTACTGTTGTAAACTCCCATAAAACTATAAAACAAAAAAGTTGAGCTCATGTTTGTATAAGTAAAAATAAGAGTTTTTCTTTTGTTTTATATTAGCTAACGTTAACTTTTGATTAGTGGTACTAAATTTTAAAAATTTGTTACATGTGTCTTTCTTTAACACAAATAAATCGGAGAACGTGTTAAACTTTATGTCTAGAAAAAACTTTAAAATTACAATGTAAACAAAAATAATTATTAATGAAATTTGTTTTGTTAAACCCTAATTTATACAACTTTCGGAATATCTTTTTTTTAAGTTTTTAAACATTTATTTTATTTATTTTTCAAACATATTTTATACTTTCAAACAGTTGTTGGAATACCTTCCAACTTGCTGGTGATATTTGTCACCGTTGTGTGGGAGAAATGTCGCCCCAACAGGAAGGTGTCACAACTCCTGGTGGTGAACCTCGCCGTCGCTGACGTCACACTGCTGATGACGTTGCCGCTTTACGTCACAAAAGGAGGTTGGATGTTCGGTGACGTCATGTGTAAGTTGGTGCAAGGTTGGTTTTATTTAATAAAGTGTTTTAATTTTTTTTTACAATTCGGGGAATTCGGCATGATGAATTACAATGATAAATATAATACGATTGCGTAAATTTTAAAAGTTCCTGCAAAACGAATTATTTAATAAATCACTTTCGTTACATGTAATAAATTGATTTTAAGTTCTACCAAGAACTTTCGTATACTTGTATAAAATTGTTTAATGCGGTCAAAGATATTTGTGAGTAACGAATATTTATAGTACAGATTTATTTTATTTTGTATAAAAATTTAAACTTTCTATTTTGTTATCAAAGATTTATAATAAAAAAACTCATTATAAACAGAACAATTTGTACACGAATATATTTATATAATATCTTTCCTAAAAAATGTGTTTGAATCGTGTATCAATAAAGTGAACTATTTTTCAGGTCATTAGAGTATACAGCTTTTACTTAAATTAACTATTTTGTACTAATTTTTCTAGTTATAAGTTATTACACCAATATTAATTTACCACAAAAGGTAAATATTTCAATTTCATGCTCCCTTTTAAAATAGTTTTTACAAGTTTATCTACCTTTACTCAATGAAACTGTAAATAATCTAAATTAGTTATAGTATAATCGCACTAATGATATTCAATACGCTATTATTTTAATTGATTAGCCAAACTCGTTGGCTTAATTTCCGAACCAATAAAACTAAATTGTTTAATAATTTTTTTCAAAAATTGTATAAAAATACAGCAGTTCCTTAAACATATTTCCAGACACAACACAAATAATGTATTATAAGTTAGAAATGTTTTGTGTTGAAAATTTTATTTACTTTAATGTTAAAAAAACAATCTACAATCTAAACATTTATAACTAAGCTTTTTAATTTCTTTTAATAACAAGTCACGTTAAGCTACTTTGTGTTCATACAACTTTTCAATTCTTTTTACTTTATTATTTTATTTACCAATTCAGTAAGAAACACATTCTACGTTTAAAATTTATTCGCATGACGACGTTTCGACTTTCAATAAGTCATTATCAACAAATTACTGTGCAAAAATCAATAAAATTAGTGATAAACAACTAAGTATACAAAAAAAAAATTTTTCTAAGTGATACATTATATAAAAAATTTATAAATTAAGATTATAAACTCTAATAAAATAACATTTTACATAAGTACTAACAAATTGTTAAACTAATATATATCAAACTAATCAAAAATTCTTAATGTATGGGTAATACCCGGTTTAATTAATTGTTTATTTAAAATTGGATTATAGCGTTTAATTAGTAGAGCTTCACTTATCAGGGTCTCAAATTCTTTTATTTATTTGATTTTAATTTTACTTACAGTAATCGACCACCTCAACTACCACGCGTCCATTCTCTTCCTAACAACCATGAGCGTCGATCGTTGCCTGGCAACCACCTACCTGATGGAAACCAGGGTGTACAGGACCCGCAACAACGCCAGCAGGTGCTCGTGGACCATCTGGTTGGTTGCCATGGTAACAAGCGTCCCGTTAATGTTGTACACGAAAGTGCGGGACGGGAAGTGTCAGGTCCAGTTTCCCTCAAGCGCGAGGGATTTTGAAAGCGAGAGTGAATTGGACGGTTTCATTCAGAGTCTCTACAACAGAACAGATTTCGAGTATGAGAGTTCCGGAGGAAACGTGAATGAGAGCGGTGAGTGGTGTATTGGAATAAATTCGTGAAAGTTAATATTATTTCTTAATTTAAGATTTTTGAACTTTTTTATGTTTGTAACAATAAGAATTGAAATTGCAATTTCATTAAAACTAATCTTCAATTAAATATATCCCCCCCCCCTCCCTTAAAACGTCATAATGTCTCGCAGTTGTTGGCTAATCGGATGATCTTAAACGCTTAAAATGTCACAAAATTTAAATTTTTGTTACTAATATTTTTATTATAAACCACTTAACAAGCACTCAAGATGTGTCATTAAAGTTTAGTTCAGATCTGTTAAAAATTGCTACTACTTTGTTATTTAAAAGTTGGTTAGCTGTTTTTCAACACGTTTAATAGCTTAGATTGATTTTAAAAATTAATATCATTACTTTATTTATTGTAAAAATTTATCCCAATTTTTCAATAGCGACCATTGCTTAAAAACTTAAAATTCTATTTTATCCATTTATGTTGGTACATTCTTTGCAGTTTTAACATTTAAAGTTTCAACAAACAGTTGTATTGAAAGTTTAATTTAAAACAAAGCTATTAAAAAACATATAAACTATGAAACAACTTTTAAGCAATTCGATTTTTTTATCATTACTCAAATCATTACTATTATTATTCATTATCTTTATTAACTAAAATTAACCTAGATATTATAATCAAAGAAAGTTATAACTTATCTAAATTTATATAACTGTTTTAAACAAAGTAAATATTTAAAACTTCTTCAAATTAAGATAGCATAAAATTTTTACTGAATTATACTGGTGCTTGTTAAAAATCGACAAGACTATTACAGATGAAAATAAAGTATTTTGAATACTTTTTTAGTTTAAATTGTGTTTAAAAAAAAAAGTTGTTTAACAAAGTTGTCAAGCTTTACATGATAAAATTTTACAAATAAGGATTATTTTTGAAATTTTAATTTAACTGACAGTTTACACTTTAATAATTAATCAAAATTAACCAAAATAAATATTTAAAATATAGAGTTTAATAGTATAAATTAATTAATGTCTACTTTAATTTAGCTACCATTCAAGATGACACAACTAGAAAAAAAAAGTTTATTATATGTAGGCAAATTAAAATCACAAACACCAAACTATTACTTCAAAATGATTTTATTTACAATAACCGACAACCAATATTTTTATCAATGTGCTGAGCTAGTACGTTTACAATGTTTTTGTTACAGATTTCAGTTTGGAAACCAATCAAGAAACTTTCAAACCAGCTTGTGGGGAATACCAACATTTAGGATCGAAGTTGTACATTGTTTACGAAGTTTCAAACTTTGTTTTGTTTTATTTAATTCCAGTTGCTGCGATCGTGCTTTCTTACGCTTCAATTCTACACACCATTGTTAAAAAAAGAAAAACTTTTGATAATAAAAACAGTGAGTTGTTTAAAGTTTTGGTTTTACATTAATATTTTGATGGTTCATATTTTTTTCTTTGAAAATACCTTTTTATAAAGCTATACACTGTAAAAAATATTTATTCTTATTATATAACATAGACTATTTATAATATAACCATATAAACTACAAAAGTTATACTTTATCAAAAGTTACTTTATATAATACCACAAATTATACAACATTCACTTGTCAATAATTTTTTATCTACAAATAATGCCGTTTTAAAAGTTTGTGTTTTAGATTTACTTTTTTGTGATGTTTATAACTTTAAGGCTTTTGTTTAGAATAAAACAGAAAAATGCTTTATTTTTACTTTTAAAACCATTTAAAAATTAAAATTTTTGCCAAGTTCACAATAGAATTTAATGAGTCGTACAGGTGCTTAATAGAATAAACGCTACCAGTTTAATTTTGTTTTAATATGAGTCCACATAGTTAGAAATATTGATTTTTGTGATAAGAAAATTTACTATACTTTCTTAAAATGATCTCAATTTTTTTTCAAAGCTGTAGCTTGATATTAAATTTATAATTTAAATAGCTTGATAAATAAATAGAAATTGCAAATAGAAGTATTTAAAAACATAATTTGTTAATAATAATAGTTAAAATTACCGTTTGTTAACAATAAAAAGCACCACAGAAGATTGAGATGAAAACTCGGTCAAATATTACATTTGTAAGACTGGTTTAGAAAATAGTAATTAGTCATTTGAGTTTACAAAAAAATTAAATTGTTGCTAAATATTTAAGTTTAAAATTTATAAATAACTATTTTTTTAGTTAATGTCGGTTTAATAAACATTAACAAATAATCTAAGTACAAAAACCTTTTAACACAAATCTAAAATAAAGAAAACAATTTGAACAATCGGCTAATGTAAAAAAAGGCCATAAATTTTTATAGATATAAATTATTTATAGTATAAACAAGTATGGAGAGATTGAAAAACAATTTCTTACGAGTTATTTTCTATCACTTTTATGGAAAACCTACATAAAAATGAATGTCAAAATTTTATTAAAACAAAGGCAATGTTGTTTAAAGTTCACTAATCTGAGGTAAAACGACACTCGAACTAAAAGTTAACTTTTTCAAATGCCATTTGAGTACATAATAAAATTATAATTATGTTTAAATATTTAACAGCTTCACCAAACCAAGCAACTTTTGTGATTGGCTTGTTAGTTGGGACTTTTATTGGGTGCTGGTCCCCTTACCTTATATGGAGGTTGTTGTCCCTACTTCCAAGTGTAAAAGTGAGTTTAAGTTTATAATAAGAACTTTAAGTTTAAAATAATATAGAGAACAACACTTTTGTTATCTTTATAGTTTACAACACATAAAAAAATATAGTTTAGTGATTAAAATAAGCTTTTGGAGGTAAAAACTAAAACGGTCAGCTGCTCAAACAACAGTTGAGTAATTTTATTGATTAAGATTGATTGAAATGAAAGTTTTTACAGTGTTACAAATGATGCACACAAGTATCAGTAAACTACAATGTTATATGAATACAAAACATGCGCTAGTAATGTAGTGACCTCAAGTTTTAGTAACAAGTACAATTATTGATTAAACAAGTGTTTAAACTTTCGTTTTTAAACAGATAACACAATTACTCTATATAGCGTCGAAAACCATTTATTCTATTTTAGTTGATATTTGTTATTTGTTTTGTTTTAGCTGTGATTAAATATTTTACAATAGTTATTCTTAAAAGAGTATTTGAATCTAACTTTTTCATAGTTCATAAAAGCAAGCTTGATATTACAATAATTTCTTTTTATTTATTAGAAAACATGATTTTAAATTTTTTTTGAAATGGTATTCTACGATCTTTTATTTACGTAACTTAAGAAAAAAATTTGTCGAAGTCAACAGAGAATATTCGCAAAACCATAACAAATTGAATTTAGTCACGAAATAATTTTTGTTCAATAAAAATATATTCAATACTAGGTTAAAAGCTAATTTAAACTAAAATATCGACATTTTTTAGATATCGAATGTTCATCACTTAAAATATTTCAAAATTTGTTACAAACTACTCAATTATTAATTTGTTGATGCTTTTAACGTACTTGAATACTTATACAAACATATTGCTATTTAGAAAATATTTGGGTAGTCTTATTATTAATTTAAACAGTATCAGTGTATTAAATAACTTCTTTTAATCAAGCTTTAATGGCCAGGAAGTAAAACTAAAAACAGATGTATCATATTTTTTATCTATTTTGAATGCAATAGTTTTTACAGAAGTTATAGCTGGCTTAAAAATAAAACTAAACTTTTTCAAAATAAGTTTTGCTAGCTATAGCTTTAAAATAGGGATTTAAAAGAAGTTTGAATAGTAAAGTTAAAAAAATATCTTACTAAAGGCTTTCAAATAACAATTAGTTTATTGATAAAATAAATTTATTTCGACGATAATTTAGCTCAGATATTTTGATTAAAAAAATTTTTGTCTTTGTTTATAAATATTTTATACGCAAGCAAGGATCACAAATATTTTTTATAATAAAGAATTAAACAAAAACTTTAGTAGCAATTAAAACAAATATATTTAAATTAAACTACATCAAAACATTCTTACTATTAAAAACATTTTTCTATATCAACTCTACTGTTTATTTTAGTATATTTTAGGTAAACAATATAGAAACATGCGAAAATTTACACGAAATATTTCTATTCCTCGCTTATTCGAACAGTGCGGTTAATCCAATTCTGTACTCAGTATCCAGCAAATTATTCAGAAAAAAAATTATAATTTGCTTTGAATTCATTACAAAAGGAAGAAATAAAAAGTTTGTTTCATAATAATATTTATTTATAATCTTCAACTAATTTTTTTCTGTACTTACACAACTTGGCTTCGATGTAAGATTTGGTAGTATTTTATCGTGAACATAAATGCAGAATAATCTATAAACTATACAGAAATAAACAACTTCAAACTATAAGTATAGGACTTTAATTAAACTCTTTAGCTAAACTTATTATAATCCTAATTGCTTGTATTTGTTTGAATACAAACATAAATGCACTAAAACAGTTTTGAATAGTACTTTATTACTAGCTTTAATAATAAAACAAATTTCATTATTGAATTCTAATCAAGTATATTTTTTTTATTGTTATAAGATAATATACTTTTGGTAAAAAGAAACATTTTTTTAATTTAATCTTGTTAGATAAATTTTATTTAATTAAAGGCAATTTTTGTTGAAGAATGCATGAAAAATAATTTTATTCTGTTAAAAGTACAATACTGCTAAAATGTTAGCTCATTATTTTTTCCTAAACAAAAAAATTGTTACATTTGTTTGAGTTAAAATAGCGTTTATGCCAAAATGATAACTCAGTTTCCGTAGGAAAAACTAGTCATTAGTTTTTTAGTATCTTTTTTATTATAATTTTTTTATATTTATGTTATATTTTTAAACCACATAAAAATAAACTGTTTTATTTTTGATAGGATACTAACGTTACAAAGTTTGGATAGAAAACAAAAATCAAGTTTAAAGAAAACCCAAATAAATATTACACCGAATATTAAAAGATTAGATCGTTATAAAAATAACAACGGTAAAACTAAAAAGCATATAATAGTTTAAAAATAAATAATTAACTCATAACTTTAAAGCTTGGTATCCGAAACTCATATTGATATTCGCTAACTTACCAGAAGTTTGTAAATAATTTCCCCGCGTCCACTTTATTAAATATCGTTTCCTTTACTAGTTATTTACCCATTCACTTTTTTGCCCCCTTAATTGCTTTCACCCCTTATAAAAAAAGCCGCCCTAAAGGAAACCTTGCTTTAAAGTTTATACTTCTTTATCATTTTAGTTTAAACAGCTTTAATTATAGATATCTAAGAAAAAATTTGCTGCAAACTTTTTAATTTTTAATTCAAGTATAACAGTGTATACAAATGTTATTATAAACACCAATTAATTTTTAAACCACTTTAAATTTTTAAACTCTATAAAAATAACTAAAATTTTGTAAAATATTAATTACCATCAAAAAAGTCTACATTGTTTTTTTTAATGTATTATCAAATTTTTTAGTTTAATAAAGGAAATTTTCTATAAAAAAGATTTAGTAAAAACCAAGTATTCTTAATAAAATTTAAAGCCATAACATTTTTTAATTTTTTTTTTAGTTATTTCTGAAAAAGTTTTTCAAGCAAATGGTTTAATAAAAACTTACATTAAAACATTCACTTGATTATTTTTATCACAAAATTTGTATTGTTTTTATTTTTTTCAATAATACGAAGTCTTTTCTTGCTTGTTTATTAAATACTACTTTATTCATATTTTGTATTTCATAAAAAATGTTTTCAACGGTGTTTGTCAAATGTTAGGAAAATAAAAGTAAAACTATAATGTTTGAAAAATTTAGACTGTTAAACTATTTATTTTGCATAAAAAAAGTACAACTTAATTGTTAATGTTGCTTGCATGGGTATCAAAATATTGAAACTAAGTTCTTGTGTATGTAGCTTGATTTTTTTCAGCAAGACATTCGTTTTTTTTTTTTTTTCGCTTTTAACACAAATATTCTTAAATAAATATGTATTTATTAACACCTCAAAGTATAGTTCAAACTTGATTTACTAAATAATTTATAATAACTACTCATTATTTATTACTTGTATTGCATTTACATTACCAGCAGCTTAAATCTTTAGAGTTCCAATTATTAAAATATTCAGATTCGGCCGAATTCAAATTTCAAAATGAGATTCAGATTCGGCAGATTACTATTTGCTTTATTAAAGACATTGGGAAAAAAATATATTACTAGTTTCAAATAATTTGATACTGACATGTTTGCGGATAAAATATGCAAAAACTAGCTATCTGCCACGACCGGTTATAACTTTTTAATTTAAATCCGGATTTTTTTTTTAACTTAGGATCCGGATCTAATCTTTAAAAAAAGTCCGGATAATAGATCCGGTGGACTACTAGTCGTAATCTTTTTTTAAACTAGTTAAATTAGAGATGCGATCTTTAACTTTAACGTTTTGTTCTTTTATCCATCTATTTTGTTTTATGTAGGAAATATACGTTCCTTACTTTTAAATAAGGATATTATGATGCAACATACCACTATTTAAGAGTTTTATTGGAATAACTGTGAAAAATTAAACCTTTTAAAATTAATAAGAACAGTTAAAAATTTCAGTTTGCTTAACTCGTGTTTTTAAAGAGTTTATAAGTAACATAATTAACTTTTAATCAACACATTTGAAAAACTCAATTCACTAAACTTTATCTAAGAAATAAGTAATTTTTCACTTGTTTTTACAACAAACATTTTAAGAGTCTATCGAAATACTATGTTCGAAAAAAAAAACCAACAATTTCACGTCTACTTAAATACATTTGCCTACTAATTTTCTACGTTATCGTATCAGTACTGGGTCAGCACATCGGGTTGATCCAAGTTGAGTTTTATGTTGAGAGTTTTGTCGAAGCTGCCCAGATGGGCGACTGAACCAACGCTTCCGCTGTTCTCAGCTTCTACCACGGAAACTGCTTCCTTTTAAGTAAATTGTATGTCAAGTTATGTTGGGAAATGCTACACACTATAAGTAAAAATGAAAATGACATATCCTTACAAAGAAACAACTATTAAAAGCAAGTGTACAAATATTAGTATAAGTATTTATTAATAATAATTCATAGTGTAATGCATTTGTAATGCATCCCTGATATTAAGTATTACTTTTAGGTGAGTATCAAAATGAAGCTTTACAGCCAATCACAATCAGCACATTGCTAATTGGCAAATCACTTATTTTTATGCATAAAACTTGTGATGCAATAATACCACATTGTTTGTCACTGTCTTGCAGCCACTCCTGTGTTGTTTGGACACAGTTTTATATTTGGATTTGAGTGTTCGTATCAGTCCACTTACAGCTTATTTGATTTGTTACTTGTTTGGACAAAAACTCCATGTTTGATTTTGAACAGTTGAAATTTAACTCAGCACAGTTACCTACCAGTTCAAAATAAAATAACATTTTCAACTGCCTATCTTTACAATTTTATTAGGGGCTTATACTATCAAATTGCTAGGTTTTTATATTTTACTTACTTGCTAATTTATACAATCTTGTTAGAACTGATACTTATTTAAATTGTTTTTTTATAATTGACTAATTTGCCAATTTTGTAGATTTGTGTTTGTTTATTGAATTTAAAGCTTAATAAATTCTTTAACTTGCATTGAATCTATTTATCAAATTAATTTATCTTAGTCTCAATTTCACCAAACATTGACCCTTACTATAGACCCCTTCTAGTCAGGATGTAGCAAAGCTATCAAATAGAAAACTTTCCACACGATTTAGCATGGACACTAATGCGTCCACCATCCGGGGCATTCCTCCCGTAAGTCACAATAGATTATAAATGTTTTAAATTATATATTTAAATGTTTGATAGAATACCGGCATTTTAAATTAAGCAAGTATAAATGAACACTTTTATACTACGTATACAATCTTATATTATTATTTTTTATCTTCCTAAAACTAAAACTAATGCAAAAAAAAATAAGAATATTAGGATTCAGGTATAATTTATTAATACAAGTTACTTTCAATTTTCCAGGAGTATCTAGTGTAAATTTCAAAAAACTGCTGTAATATCTAGTGAAAATTCAAAAACTTCTACTCAATTGCCTTTTTTTTTCTGCTCTTCATCTCAAATTAAAAAGTAACTAACATAAATTTTAAAGTTTTGCAGCAGTATCTCATAAGTCTCCGCGAAAATGCCTAAGATCTTTTTTATTGCTTTTCATCATAAACTCCAGAATATATAGTAGGTGCCTATAAAAACGGCAACCTTTGAGTTTTCAGCTCAAAAAGTCTTTGCATCTTACAACACCACAAAGGCATCCTGCGCAAAAATATAGGTGATTTTAAAAAATGCTTGCTAATTTCCATTTACTGAAAACCACCCCAATGCAGATTGTTCGGGATCCTTAAAATGCGATCTTAGAGTTGTTAGCCTGATTTTTTGTACATGTGTCAGTTATCATTGTATACAATTTAAGACTATTAAAAAGTTTCATTAAGGTACTTCTTGATTTCAAAAAAATTGAACAAAACTTTATGCGTTCACGCCTGCTCAAATACAATTTTCAAACTTCTAAGTTAACTTCTAATGAGAAGCCTGGTAGGGGTGGGTGTCAGAATGACACAGCGACAAAATGACACGGTGCGTCACTTTGGCACGGTGCGTCACTTCGACACGGAGGGTCACTTTGGCACGGCGACAAAATGACACGGTGCGTCACTTTGGCACAGCGACAAAATGACACGGTGCGTCACTCTGGCACGGTGCGTCACTTTGGCACAGCGACAAAATGACACGGTGCGTCACCTTGGCACGGTGTGTCACTTTGGCACGGAGGGTCACTTTGGCACGGCGACTAAATAACATGGTGCGTCACTTTGGCACAGCGACAAAATGACATGGTGCGTCACTTTGGCACAGAGGGTCACTTTGGCACAGCGACAAAGCGACACGGTGCGTCACTTTGGCACGGAGGGTCACTTTGGCACAGCGACAAAATGACATGGTGCGTCACTTAGGCACGGTGCGTCATTTTGGCACAGCGACAAAATGACACGGTGCGTCACTTTGGCACAGAGGGTCACTTTGACACAGCGACAAAACGACACGGTGCGTCACTTTGGCACGGAGGGTCACTTTGGCACAGCGAAAAAATGATACGGTGCGTCACTTTGGCACAGCGTCAAAATGACACGATACGTCACTTTGACACAGCGACTAAATGACACGGTGCGTCACGATAGCATGGATTAACAAACTTATATGCAAAACTAAACTTCTTCAGTAATATAACTTTTAATTGTAAAATTTTGATAGTAATTAGTTAAACAAATTATACTTTTTCCAAACTATAGTAGCTTGATACATTTGAAACTATATATGTTACATTGCTTTAAAATTTAAGTCATAGTATAAAAACATAAATTTCTTAAGTTTGTTTTCTACGTCTCACGACTTCTCATACTTATGTAATGAAAAAAATTTAGTATTTTTTGTTGTTAAGTTTAATTAATTATTATGAGGAATTGTTTAAAAAAATAACTAAGATTTAAATTAATACAGAGTTATTTCGTAGTAAGAATAAGTCATGCGTGTTTTAACTGTAGTTTTTAAAAATACAGAGTTAAGCTGCTTTTGTAGTAACTAGCCATTTATATTAAATATGTATATATATTTATATTTAACAAAAGTTACTAAGTTAGGATGTTAACTTAAAACTCTGTATTGAAAATATATAATAAACTTGTCTGAAAGCAAATAATTAAAATAAACGGACCTGGAGCCTAAATTTATGAAAAAGTTAAAAATAGTATTATGAACAGTTGAGAGAAAATTAAGAGTCTGATGCAACCATTCATGCGTATTTATATATTTATCACTTTAAAAAAAAATCACTAGAAGAGGTTATACATACAACATTGCTGCTGCAGCCTTCTAATTAAAGCTGCAGCCATTCTATTAAAGTTAATACTTTAAGTCTTTTTTATTTTTACAAAACTTTTTAGTCTAAAATATAAACTTAGAGTATGACAGATATTATAGTATTTTATTGCATATAAGGATTTAATTGCATTTATATTTAATACAAAATCAGTAAATAAATTTCATAATGATACAGTAAAAGCAGATTTTAATTTGCGTGTAAAAATTTCGTCTACTTTACATTCTTGAGTTTTATTACAAAGTTTTAAAAAACTCGGTTTTGTCTTAACTCTGTTATGAAAATAATATTTAATTTTCTATTTTTAATCTTGCAACCTATTAAGTCGCCAAAATAGCGCAAGTATTAATTTTTTTAAGCATAAAAACGTAAAATAAGAACCGCATTAGAATTTAGAATTACAACAGCAGAAAGTTGCTTTCGATAACGTCTGAGTTTTAGTTTATAAAACAAATTTTCCTCTGTATTTACATCTACTAGTTTATTGTTTTGATGTACTGAATGATTGATCTAAAATGAAGATTGTATTTTTTAAATCAGAATGTTGCTGAAGTTTAAAAAATATGTTTACATGAGTTTTTATCTTTTTAGTCGTAAAATGGCAAGTCATTTTCTAATTTTTATTACTCGTTTCAAGTTCTAGTACTAAACTGTGTTTAAGATTTTCCATTCGAAAGTAATCAAAAATAAATTTTCGTTAATTTTGGTAGTCGTATTTTGTTAAAAAAATTGCTGCTTTTGCATCTTTGTGAACGTTGTTTGGTATAAACAACTAGTTGTTGTTTATTAAGCACAGCTTTTAAGCACACCTAACACCTTGCTATTGCTTAAAAACGAGCATGTTTTTTATAAGTACGACGATGAGAATAGAAGGTATAAACATTACGTGTTTCACTTTATTTTATGAAGTCACGATCAAAAATTCCTGCGGTCTTTGTTTTTAAAGTTAATCAATGTGACTGTTGCTGATTCTACAAAACCGGTTAGAAGACAGGAAACCGAAAAGTTTCCTAGAAAAATAAGATTGTTGTCCATACCAATAAAGATTGAAGTTTCACAACAAATCGTTCCCTCCCTTATTAACCACCGTGTCATTTTGTCGCTGTGCTAAAGTGACCCTCCGTGTCATTTTGTCGCTGCGCCAAAGTGACGCACCGTGTCATTTTGTCACTGTGCCAAAGTGACGCACCATGTCATTTTGTCGCTGTGCCAAAGTGACCCTCCGTGCCAAAGTGACGCACCGTGTCGTTTTGTCGCTGTGCCAAAGTGACCCTCCGTGCCAAAGTGACGCACCGTGTCGTTTTGTCGCTGTGCCAAAGTGACCCTCTGTGCCAAAGTGACGCACCGTGTCATTTTGTCGCCGTGCCAAAGTGACCCTCTGTGCCAAAGTGACGCACCGTGTCATTTTGTCGCCGTGCCAAAGTGGCCCTCTGTGCCAAAGTGACGCACCGTGCCAAGGTGACGCACCGTGTCATTTTGTCGCTGTGCCAAAGTGACGCACCGTGTCATCTTGTCGCCGTGCCAAAGTGACCCTCTGTGCCAAAGTGACGCACCGTATCATTTTGTCGCCGTTCCAAAGTGACCCTCCGTGCCAAACTGACGCACTGTGCCAAGGTGACGCACCGTGTCATTTTGTCGCTGTGCCAAAGTGACGCACCGTGTCTATTTGACGACCGTGTCATTTTGTCGCTGTGTCATTCTGACCCGCTCCCCTGGTAGCTACCAACCTGATGAGTCTATAACTTTTTAAACTTTACAAGTAAATCCTAATAAGAAATGTATTGAATAGACTGCCAATTAGAAATCTGATAGTAAGGTCACGGTTGCCACTGGTTTTTGACAAACTTCTTCCAAGTTTTCTGATTTTCTTGAAGTTTTTACAAGTACGCGTTTTTGGGTCTATTTTTAATTTAAAGTCAAGTTTAAGTTTAAAAACTGTATTAAGTAGTATAATAACATTGAAAAGATACTGTAAAGCAACTTAATATGTGTTTTTTGGTAAAAATAAAATTGTGAGGACGAAATATTTTTACATATATGACAGAATTTTCGTGTCAAATCAAAATTTTACTACTTAGCATTCAGAAATTGTTTAAAATTCCAGGTTTTCCAGGATTTTTTTTTTCAAAGTTTCTCAAACTCCACGTTTTTTCAAGATTCCAGGTTTCACATTTTAAATTTTTTGGATATTTATAAACTCATTAAAAATCTTTCCTTTCTTCATTTTTAAGGCTAAAGTTCTCAAACTTTCAAGAAAAATTTGTATATAATTTAAAGACTTAAATGTTGAATTTAAAAAATAATACTAATTGTAATGTTCCAGGTTTTATGGCAACCCTGTAAGGTTCTGCATAAAACTATTATGTCTATAACTTTTTTTTTTGAGATACAAACTCGCAATTTTTTATTCATTACAACTGTACCTGATAGCATGGCTCGTGCAAACCGGTGGTGATGTTGAATACTTTACATGTAGAAACTATTTAAAATTCCAGGTTTTTCCATGTTTTTTTTCAGAGTTTCTCAAACTCCAGTTTTTGTGGCAACCCTGTAAGGTTCTGCACACAACTATTATGTTGTAAACAAGTCAACAGTCTACAACTTAGTTTTATTTTAGATAGCAATTTAGAATTGTACCTGATAGCAGGGTTCGTGCAGACCGGTGGTGATGTTGAACTCGACGCCTCCCATCACCAGCTTGCAACTTCCGTCCCTCATCACCCGTATCTTTCCCACGTACCCTTCTCCCATCCTCTCCAACTTCTCATCGAGTTCCTGTGAAAATAGTAAAAAAAATTGAACTGTCTTGGCCTTACAATTTTATATTTTTGTTTTTTAAAGTCAAGCAAAGTTAAAAACAGTAAATTTTGTAAAGTCAACACCAGAGGTTTTTTTTAACATGGTTTTGTTTTTTAAACATTTTATAATATTTTTCTTTAAAACAGCGCTGCCTTTTAAAAAACCGGTGCGGAACAACTCAACTGACCAGTTGCTCTTTAGATTTGTTGGCGCCGTCTGTTTTGCTCGCCGGTTCTCTGAGCGACATTCCGTACGGCTTCACGGGCAGCTTGTCCGGCATCTGAATGTACAGCAGCTTGTTGGAGTCTTTGTGTTCACTGAAACGTAAACAGCTTGTAAAAGCACTTTGGCTATTTTATAAATGCTTACAAAAACGTGTTTTGACCAGTTGGCTATGTTTTAGTGATTTTTTTAAAATCAGATTTTGATGCCTGAAAACGAGTCACAAAAAACAAATCTAATAAATTAATTAGTTTATTAGTATAACCCGTGGAGATAGAAAGTTAGAGAAGTATAAAATTTTTAATGTTTGTTGAGCTTTAAAAATGCAGAATATAAAAAGGAACTGTTTAAATTGTGTAAAACAAAATAAATCAAAGTCAATTTCTGTTTAGTAATGCTTTAATTTAAAAAAAATATATACTAACCGTAGAATTTCCCCAACATTTTTTCCAACGGTATCTAAAAAATGAAAACAGGTAAATTAACAAAAAAAAAGCAACTTTGTCTCAATTTGAACTTAAAAGACGTAAGGAGGACGGGGGTTAAACATTTTATTTTACAAAAATTAACACTGTCTCTTATATGAAAGCTTACAGTATAAACTTCTAGCCAGTTTAAAAAACAAAAATATTTTATTTTTGAGATATTGTAATTTTTGTAAAAATTTACCGATACAAACGTATGGACCGCAAATATTTGATAGTCAATTTTTTTGGATATTTTTTAAAAATCTATCCTTTCTTTATTTAAAGGCTAGAGATCTCAAACTTTTAAGATACATTTCTTATATAGTTTAAAGACTTAAATGTTGAATTTAAAACATAAAATAATAATTCTAATGTTCAAGTAAAAAAAAAAACAGGTAATTGATTTTTTTTTATGAAAATTTCTCCATTAAAAATATTTAAATATTAGTAATAGACTTTCAGTAAAAAAATTAAAAAGATTGATTTTAATCAAATAGTTTTTTTTTTTGCCTTTAAAGTTTTCTCCTTCTATAAGGAACCTACTAAGTTTACCAACTTTGACCGCTTATATCTCATAAGTTATTTTGATTTTGTTAAGCGGTTGCAAATGTCTGAAAGCTCAGTTAAAACTCACGCTAAACGCAATCAGAAGATTTTTTTTAACTTTTAGGAATAAGATCAATTTGTGAAAACAAAGGTAGACCCCCTATGACCTTAAAGAAAAGAAGCTAAACGCAATTAGAAGAATTTTTTTAATTTTTAGGAATAAGCAAGTTTAAAAAAAAAATATTTTACAGTAAATATTTAAACCCTATTTATCCAGACAAACAAAAGTATTCATGTTTATTCAAACCGGTTTTTTCAATGAGAACTTCTCCTTTCACGTCCATGAGGCCCTCGGCGTAATCGATGGGAGCCAGGTCCGCTTCGGCCTCCGTTTCCTCCTCCGACACCACTTGCTGGTGAAAAATAACAAAAATTAATCATGTCCTATTTATGTTTCTGCAAGATATCCGATTGATTTTTTGCATGAACATTTTAAAAACAAATAAAGATTTTTACAAAGATTAGTCAAATATGCCACATTAGCAAAATTTTTGTTTCTGCAAAATATCCGATTGATTTTTTACATGAATATTTTAAAAACAAATTAAGATTTTTACGAATATTAATCGAATATGCCACATTCGCAAAATTTCTGTTTCTGCAAAATATCCGATGAATTTTTGCATGAACATTTTAAAAACAAATAAAGATTTTTACAAAGATTAGTCAAATATGCCACATTTGCAATTTTTATGTTTCTATAGAACTACCGATTGAATTTTTACATGGATGTTTGGGTACTAATGGTAATAAATTTAATTTTTGTTTATTTAAAAGTTTTTAAAATTGTACATTAAAGCTTTAGTTTTAAAAACAAAGGATTGATTTTTAAATGTGTCTACAGTTTTACATTTGTATTTTACATGGATATTTCGGTACCTGTTCCTCGATTCTTTTGATGAGATCGTTCACGTTCACCTCGTCTTCCCCGCACACTCTCGACTCGACCTCGCACTCCGTTTTGATGTCCCTGCAAAAGTTGAAGAAAGTTGCGCAAATGTACAGTGGTCAGTGTGAAAGTTGGTTAGTCTAATGTTTATGAGCTTGGTGTCATGAAAAAACTGAAAAAATAATTCAACAAATTTTCAAGTCTGGACTTCCACGTGTCGAAAGGTTTCAATGATTAAACTGACTGTTTATTGAAAATTAATTTTTTATGTAGTAATATATATTCAAAATATATATAAAAAAATAACTTAAAAATGTATTCTTTTATCAAATTGATAAAATAGTACGGTTATATTAGACATTAAGTCCATAGATGGGTTAAACACTTTTTTTACAAAAATTAATTTTAGCATCTATATGAAATCTTTGAGTACAAACTACAAGCCAGTTTTTATCGAATTCAAAAATATCATTTAATTTTTGAGATATTTTACTTTTTGTAAAAAGTTTCCGATACAAATGTATGGACCGCAAATTTTTTAGGGTCAATTTTCTCATAAATTTTAAATTTCACTAAAAATCTATCTGCTCCTTCATTTTTCAAGAAATCTTCTTCAAATTTTTAGGAAATGTTCCTTATTTTAAAAGAAAAAAAACGTTACTTAGGAATTTTAATAATTTGAAAAAATAAAAATCTTATCACAAAAAAAGATTTTTTTTTCAAAAAAAATTATTATTTACAAAAAATAGTTTAAAGTCTAAATTAATTTTTTTTTATTATTGTAAAAAGATTAGACTGTTAAAGTTTGAAGAAGATTGCTTGAAAAACGTAGGAGAAGATAGATTTTGAATAAAATAGTCTTTTGTCACTGTTTTAGTTTTCCCTTCCCATAGGGAACCTATTATGCGGCCCGTCTTTGACTGGTCATATCTCAAAAAATTATTTGAGTTTTTTAAAACGATAAAAAGCATATTGAAACTTAGAAAAAACTCTATAAAATAAGATCAATTTGTAAAAAACATGGCCTTAATAGTAGCAATATTTTTGTTGAGACTGTACAACAACAAGTACATTGACCTTCTAAAATAATTGTAAATTGCGGAATTCTATTTAACAACTCAAAATACAAATTTAAGTGTTTACTAACAAAAGATCCTAGTGAAACAAGTTCACTGGAATATAAATAAAAACAAATTATACAGTAATCTTCCTTTATTGTACCAACATATGTTTCTGTGTGTTAACGAATCAACACACTTCAACTGGGTTCTGTAAAAAAAATAAATACTGCAATGAAAGAATAGAAGCTAAAGTAGGTACATACATGTGTTCATTAAAATTAAAATAAGCTAATTTCTACAGATTTTTAGAGGTTAACAGTTACTAATAGGTAAAATACATGTGATCAATATTTGTAGAAACTTCATTAAAAAACTTGTACTAAAATCAAACAAATCTTAGAACTTTTTTTCTTATAAAATCAGTTATCATCAATATGTAGTTACAATTTTAGGTAGAAAATAACTGATACAAAACTTATATTTCTAACATAACAGATAATTAAAACTGTATAAGTCAGAAATGTTTTGATTAAACTTTATTTTATTTAGAATAAAGATTTTTTTAAACTTTTTTTAAAAACAAAAGTACAAGAGTTGTTTGTTAGAAATATAAAACAAATAAGTATTTGTCTTTAAGTACTGTTTAAAGTTTTTTATTTTAACATATCCATTGAATTTTGTTATAGGAATTAATACAATTTTTCATAGTAAATTTGAGCAAACAAAGCAGAAATCAATTTTTAAAGTCTCATTAAACTTATATTTACCTGGAAAAACTGGAAGCAGTTCTCGCGCCGGAGCTTCCGAGACCGCCGCGGGAGCGTTTGGGGGCGCGGTTGTTCGTGGCTTCGAAAACTGACGTTTGCGGCAAAATTTGACTCTGTTGATAAAACAAGCTTGATTTTGAACAAACTTTATTGAAACATTCAGAGTACGAGTTTTTGATGGCAGAGGTTTAATGGTGAAAAGAATAATTTTGGGAACGGGTGAGAATCGCGCAGAGTGACACTTTAGCATTGTTTTATTTCCATGATACTTTTTTAAAATTTTATAAAATTTTCACAACAATGTTCTAAAATATAAAAAGAACTATATAAAAATTTAAGTTAAAATTAAACGAGCTTGAATGTGTTAAAAGTTTAAGTAATTAAACAGTTCGTGTTTAAATTTTACTATGAGTTGTTCTAAAACAAACTTTAATTTTATACCAATAAAATATAAATTTACAAATTTTATCAAAAATAAATAAGCAAGGTCTTTAATTAAACACAAAAATATTTTAACAAACTTTATATCAGTGTGGTACAATTGTAACAAAATAAAGAAAAATTTTAGCTTATAAAAATTTATAATTGCTTCGTAAATTATTTAATCAAGCAAACCACAAAACAGAAAAGTAATTAAAATTGTCAATAAACATAATTAAATATATCATGAGAGTACTTATAAGCTAAACAAGGATAATGAATAATCAAAACATTTCTGCTTAAATAACTTCGGTTTATTTGAATGAATGTGTATAGCTTCAATTTTGACCAGGTCAAAAGTATAGTTAGAACTTCTTAACACTTAAAAAATAAATGTCGTGCTGCTAAACCTAGAGTTATTTTTACATCAAGTTATGTTTTGATTCTTAAAGGCAAAGACCTCATACCTAACAAACATAAAAGTTGCGTGGTTTACAAGTTCGAACAGCTACATCGGTCACACCTCTAGGCACTTTGAAACGAGAATTAAAGAGCACATTACAAAGTGTGTAGAATAACATATTCACAAATCAGGCAAAGATAATTAGTATAGCAACTTCAAATGCATAGAAGAGATCTTCAATATCAGAACATTTAGTTAAAAATCCAATTTGTGGAAAAGTTGTAATGAAACGAAATTTTAAATTTTAATAAAATAATACATTATTTTTGACATGATG
Source organism: Thalia democratica (assembly GCF_965202585.1). Lineage (NCBI taxonomy): Eukaryota > Metazoa > Chordata > Thaliacea > Salpida > Salpidae > Thalia > Thalia democratica. Next base: position 33,136,674 of record NC_139171.1, read on the forward strand.
TTCAAAATCAAAGCTATATACATTTATTCAAATAAACCAAAGTTATGTAGGCAGAAATGTTTTGATTACTCATTACCCCTCTTTAGTTTACAAGTGCTCTCATGTTATATTTAACTACGTTTGTTGACAATTTTAATTACTTTTCTGTTTTATGTTTTGCTTAATTAAAAATTAAAATTAAATTTTTAAGTAAATATTTTAGAAAAAAAAAAGTTTACCCACAGGTCTGTGACTCTTTTTCTTTCCAGATATTATCAGACGCTTAGGTTTATTTTGATGTTTAATAAACGCGGGTTGCTCTACTTCTTTTTTAATCCTGTACAAATACAAAACCTTTTTAATTTTGGTAAGTTTTAAGTACTTAGCACTTTTAAAATAACTTATTTTTTTTTATAAGTTTTCCATTTAACCTTGTATGTACAATAACTTTATTTTTAGTCATTTTATCAATGTTGAAAGCAGACAAAAAATTATAAACTATTTTTATTAAACTACACTATGTTGCAAATGTTTATTTATTAATAAACTATTATTTTTATAATTCATAAACATTATCATTAAAAAAAATAAAAAATTTAGTAAAATATTAACATTTTTCATGTTAACTAAAAAACAATAATAAAATAATAAAACCATTTTACAAAATTTTTGTTTAACAAAAAAGAGTAAACTAATAGGAGTATGAGTCTCACAAACTTTTGCTTCTTTTGGGCTGTTCCTGTTTTGGGTTTGAACTGTAAAAAAATTATTAAAATTAACATTTATTTCTTACAACAGTGAATTAAAGTGTATGAACACTTGAAACATTGAAAAAAAAAATTATACACAGCAGATATCAAACTAAGTATATATACATATACACAGGGTTGCCACTCGTTTTTTCAAAGATTTTTCCAGGCTTTCTAAATTTCTTCCAGGTTTTTAAAAGTACACATTTTTGGGTCCATTTTTAGTTTTAAGTTGAGTTTAATGTAAGAAACTGTGTTAAATAGTATAAAAACATTGAAAATATACTGAAAGTTACTTTAAATGTGTTTTTTAATAGAAAATTTTTTTGATGATGACAAAAAAATCTTATTAATATGATAGATTTTTTATACCAAACTGAAATTTTACAACTGAAATTGTTAAAATTGTTTAAAATTCCAGGTTTTTCCAGGTTTTTGTTCAAAGTTCCAGGTTTTTCCAGGTTTCCAGGTAAAGTGGCAACCCTGTATACAGTGTTATCACTTTCTTTATATACTTAATTGTTTTAATTACTTTAATTTTTGAACAAAACATTTTCAAAAACTTTTACAGACAATTTAAGTTTGTTAGAGAGTTAAAATACTTCAATAACTTTAAAAGATACTTTTTTTGTGACATGCTTTTGTCTAACTACTCTTTCTTTCATTTAAATAATTTTACATGTAACAAAAACAATGCCACCAAAGCATTTTAATACATAGGCATGCAAGAAAATGTCTTTACATTATTCTTATTCTGACAAGATCAATTATACATAAAAATCTAAGTAATGCTCAAGCTAAAATAAAATGTTTTTAAAAAAATAATATATTATTAACCAATTACAAACATTGAGATAAAATAAAAACATAACTTTCTTTAAGTGGTAAAGTGAATAAAATAACTAATTTTCAAACAAAGTTAAGCTTTAAACAATTCTCTGAACAAAAATTACATAATTCAGGGTTGAGTCAAAAGATCCTTAGTGATCAACAACTGTTCAGAGTGATTTTAAACTGTCCTGAATCATACTTAAATTTTAAAATCCTTATTTTTACTTTTCAAAACCAAGTTCTTCAACAAAACTTGGTATAAAAAAACAAAATATTGAAACTAAATCAACTAAATCTAATTCAAACTCTAGTAAAAAGCTCTAAGATTTTATAAAATATTAAAATTATCCTGGGTCAAAAAACCTAAACTAGTGTGAGTCATCAGTTTAAAAAAAATCAATTTTGTCTGAGCTATCCCGAGTCACCCTGATATTTTTAAAAATTCTAAACAATTTAAGTATAATGTGAGCATGAAAACCCTGTAACTTGTAAGAAACATACTCTTTAATTTTTTTTTTAATTAACAAACAATAAAATGACTTTTTTTTTATTTTTTTTTTAATCTGCTTTCTATAAGTTTTTTTTGTAATATTAAAAGGAATTTTTGTTAAAAAATTTAAATAAACTGCTTTAAAATAAACAAGGAGATATATTTTTAATGAATATACAAAAATTTAGAGAAAAATGTCCTTGAAATTTTTTATTACATAAGTTTTCATCTCAAAAGTTAATTAATTACTTCACGTTTAAAAAATTACCTAACAAGCATACACCCAATCAGGGTTACCAAAGGTTTTAAAAAAAAAATTCTAGGATAAATATTTTTTAAAGGTTAAGCTTTTTTGTCAATTTTTAGTAACATTAAAATTAAAATAAAAAACAGTCTTGTAAACAATATAATATAATTTCAAATTAAAATATTGAAAAGATACTGTAATGCTACTTCAAATGAGTTAAACAATTAATAAAAACGCTATTGTCCTAGAAAAAATATTTTTATATGACAGATTTCTCAAATCAGAACAAAAACTTAGCATTTTACATTTAAAATTCTAGGTTTTATGCTAGTTTTTGTTAAAAATTTCAGGTTTTTCCAATTGTTTTTTTTTTAATTATCAAACTCCAGGTTTTTTTGCCTTAACTTTCAATTTCTAGATCTTTCCAGAATTCCAAGCTTTTTGGCAACCCTGCTCTATGTTTTCAAATTAAAAACTTTTTGTAAAATGATTTTTTTAAATAAAAAAATGTTGAAACCCCTATGCCTTTCATAGTGTAATTATATTTTTAGTTAAATTTAACAACAATCTATATTTATTGTTTAAAGCAAACTAATTCTATTTCAAATAGTTCTTAGATATATAATTCTTAGGGATATAAAAATTTTGTATTGAGAAAAAAACTTACAATTATTCAATAAAATATTAATTCAATTGTTATATTGTAAAAACTACTTTCAAGTTATAGCAGTATTTCTAACGTAAGATACTACAAATAGTTTTTTATTTATTTATTAAAATAGAAATACATAGGAAACAACTAAAAATCATATGATTTTATAAACAACATTAAACTAACCGTCTTTTTTTCTTTTTTCACATTAATAGAGGAAAGCCTTCTCAAACTATCTGGTGCGGAGCTGCTCGCAGGCCTGTTGTACATGGGTGCTTCCTGATCTGAAATAAAAGTAATTATCATCATTGTACTGGCAACAAAATTATTAAAAAACAAAACTTACTTGTGTTTTTGTCAGACATGTTACTACTGTAATCATAAACTGTTTTCTATTTTAAGCCTGCAATAATGTGGTTGATACTTTGTATAAACTGATTTTTGATTCTTTAGAAACTGCTTAACTTTCAGACTTGAAATCTTTTATACAATTTTTTTTTTTAATGTTCAAACAAGGAGTTATATTAACGCAATAAATTAAAAACTTGTGCAAACCAATTATTTATAATTTAATAGCTAAAAGGTAGCATATATTTTATTTTACCAATACAACGGAAATTTTAAATTATTTAAAAATATTAAAATTTAGTAAAAAATATATTTTATTCAGTTAGTAAAAAACAAAATATAGCAATGCTTAAATAGAATAAAAACAAGATCATACAAAACTAGAAAAACATAAACATTTTTTGAAACTTTACTCAAGTTTAAAACTTTTATAAAAATTATTTTTCGTCAAAAGCATGACTGTAACTCTTGTATTTACTTTTTTGCTATAAAATCTTAGATATATAAACAAAACTAAAAAAAAAAAATAACTATAAAAAAAAAAACTGGTAAAAGCTTTACAAACAAATAAAGAACTTCTACTAAATTATAATCATATTTTGAATAAATTGCATGTTTTTGAAAAGTTACTTTTAAATTTTCAACATCTGATTCTAAAGTTATAGATTTAGGTGATCAGCTTTGGCTTATAGCAGTTTGGCGCAACTTTAATCAGTCATGCCAAAGACATTGAATACCTAAATAAATAAAAGACAAAACTAACTATGAAGTATTAGAGTACTAAAGTGATCTAAGTCTAATAAAATAAAGTAATTGTAAAGAATTCATCTAATAAAAATAATTAAAACTATACACCCTCTTAAATTTTAGCTTAAAACAAAATTCTGAAGTCTAAACAAAAAAAAACATGTGTATTTTTTTAAAAACTTGTCAAATAAAAGACTGTATTAACTAGAAAATATTATATATATGTAACCATCTCATTATTTTTCGTTTATACATTTTGATACTTTTTATTAGTAAAATTACCCTTACAAAAAATACTTTTTAAGAAGATAGTATATTTAACAACCTGTAGTGCACAAGACTTTTCCTTTATTTATTGTCTTATAATAGAATTTAATGAGTTACAGAATTACTGACTTTAGCTACTTTAGGTGTCAATTTTCTTCTTGAAATAGCAGTTTCTTAATTAAAATTATTGTACTTGTTATATCTTTAATTTTAAGTTTATTTCAGAGTTGCCAATTTTTTAGTCAAAAAACTGTACTTAGTGGCCAAAAACTTTGTTGAGATACCTTAAACTGTCATGAGGTTTTAAAATCCTTAAAAATCCTTTTTTAAGTTTTCAAAATTTGTTACAGAAACAAAATCAAGATCTTCAAGAAAATTGGTAATAAAAAAATATTGAAATTAAATTAACTAAGTCTATATCAAATACATGTTTTAAGTTTTTTTTTTAAACCTTAAATTATCCTGAGCTTCTAAAAAAATTTAAAATTATCTACAGTAAGCTTGAATTTTTTTTCAATCAAAATACCCCGAGTTATCCTGAACTGTCATGAGGTTAAAAAAAAATTAAATAAGCATTTTAAAATCAACAAAAATTATGTTCTTGAATAAAATTAGTTAAACAAAATAACAAAATAGTGAAACTGGATCAACTAAATCTCAATCTACATCTAAATAAAACATGTTCTGAACTTTTAAAAAATCTTAAAACTATCCTGAGACTTTAAAAAAAATCATAACTGTCATGAGTCATCTTGAATTTTAAAAAAATCAAATTTTCCTGAGTACCCTCAGTGTATGGCAACCCTGTATATTCTTAAAGAGATGAAAACTTGATCAAAGTAGAATTTCATCAATTGAATTTGCTCTAGCTGGCATAACTTGTGTTTAAAATGTTTTTTTTTTTGTAAAATGTAAAAGAAGCTTTTTAGCCATAAACTTTCAACAAAATCCTAAAAAACAAAATCTCTACTTCAGTCCACTAATATCTCATAAATTCTTTTATAAATAAGAAGTATAAATTACTAGCTGAAAAACTATGTGTAAACTTTCAGGGTTGCCAAAGATTTTTTGAAAGTTTTTTCCATATTTAATAAATTTCTTCAAGGTATTAAAGAACGTTTTTTGTTCCTTTTTTAGTATAAAATTAATTAGAAGTAAAAAACTGTCTCAAGTAGTATCACAACATTAAAACAATACTGTAAAGCTACTATAAGTATGTTTTTCAATTAAAAGACATAAATTTATTTTCTATATGATAGATTATTTTTTACCTAATCAAATTTTAGTTTCTTTACATGTAAAGAAACTACAATTTATTTCTATGTTATAGATAATATTAAAAAAACTATGTTCAAGTTTTTCCAGCTTTTTTATCTAAATTGTCAAGTTAAAGGATTCTAAGTTTTTTGGTAATTCTGAATTATAAAGGGTTGCCACTTTTTATGCAAGAAAGCATCCAAAGTCCTAAAGTCAGGGTTGCCGTTCTTTAAATAAAAAAACTGTCCAAGTGACCTCACACTGTCCTGCGTCATCTTGAATTTTTTTAAGTTCTATAACAGTTAAAAAAATTCAAAAACTTTTAACATATTTTCAAAACACCTTATAAACCATAATGAATAAAGAATAAAACTAAACTAATTAATACTGATATTAAATAAAACTTAGAACTACTTATAAATACTAGGCATGAATATATTGTATTGAAAAAAAATTGCAAACACTAACAAATATAAAGAACCATGAAAAAGATTTTAAAAATTTATGCTTTAACAATAACTTTGAATGTTATCAAAACCTGAAAAATACTTAATTCTGAGAGAAATATTTATAAAAATATATAAAACAACATTACAATTAGAAATACTTATTAGATTCCAAATCAAATAACTACTTGAAAAATTATATAAACTCGACAATAAACAACAAATAATACAAATGTCTAATTGAACTACAATTTAGTAGCAGCAAGGTGGTCTGGAATGATTTCACTGCCTAAACTCAGTATAAACATATACAGCTGAACATAGCTTACAGAGAACTTAATTACATTCATTTTTTCCTAGCTGTAATTTTCTTCTATATAATTCTAGGTTCAACTAAATAAAAACAACCAGTAAAACTGTTTTTTCATTACAAACTTAAGGTTTTTTTTTACCTGTCCTGATTTATTTTGATTATACTGAGTATCTCGAGTGTATGACAACCCTGCCTTTAGTGGGATAAAACTAGCCTGAGTTATCTTGAGATCCTGAATGTGTGGCAACCCTGATTTTACTACAAATGCTTAAATTTTCATCATAAGCAACTATATGTATAGCATTAAAAGTTACTGATTCATCTGCTTAGAAAAAATTTAAGTCCTGGTTTGTTTTTTAGTTGTATAAAAATTTCCAAAAATTTAGTCTAATCTTATTTTGCTCATTTTCAAACTTTAATAGTTTTCTTATAAACTATGAGTATAAAAATGTTGGTTTTTTAAAACTTCAACTTAAAACTTATGTTATAAAGTTTTGAAGTGAAGCTTTAAAATTAATTACACAGTTTTACTTGTAATAATACTGGTTTTGGATACCCCTAATATTTGATGATACATTGATGTTCGATTATAAGATGAATTTTTAAATATTAGTAAGAAAATGTTAACAATTTTAGACTTGATAAAAATTTTAAAATTATCTTTAAAAAGACTAAAAAACATAAGACTTAATCAAAATTAAAATTTTAAAAAAGAAATTTTATTGTACTTCAGTCATGTTAAAGAAATGTTATTAGTTGAACACCAGAAATTCTAGTTAACATGTAAGAATAATAACTTGATAAATAATTAAACATAAAACCAATAACTATACTTTTAGTTGAAATCAACACTATAAATGAAAAAATAAACAGTAGGACATGTCTTTTGAATAATTGAAATGGATCAACTCAATTTCACTTAAATTATAAAAAGAAAAAAAACCAAACATGATTTTTTTTAATTATTTATTAGCCCAAGTTTATCAAAAATAAATCAAACTTTTAAGAGTAAACCTGAAACCTTCAAAAATGATCAAACTAGCTAAGCAGGGTTGCCAAAGGTTTTTTGATAGTTCTTCCAAGTTTCTTAATTTATTTAGATTTTGAAAAAGCATTTTTTAGTTAACTTTTTTAATGAAATTATACTTAAAGAAAATAATTGATTAAAAAAAAAAAAAATGTTAAAAAGGTATTCTGGCTTGCCTCTCTTATAGTAAAAACAAATATCCTAAGGTTTTAAAAATCTTTAGAAACTGTTTTCTTTTAACAAAAAACAATATGTTTAGCAGAGATAGCAGCAAAGCTTGAAAAAATTTAAATAGTCATTTACAAATCAAAAATAAACAAAGTTTTTGAAAAATTTTGGTAGTTACCTAGCATGATGTTGCACCAATTTCAAGCTGAAGTGTATAGCTAGCCTTAAACTTATATTTTATATTTTTTACCCAAAACTTTAGGTAAAAATAATATTGCATAGAAATTTTCTTTCTAATCATAAACAAATAAAACTTATATATCTTACAATATAAAGCAGTTATATGCTTAAAGTTTTATGTAATAAGCTTTTACATTATGTATGGTTGCACAAATATTAGACTGAAACTATATAGTTAGCCTTATATATATATATATACATTTATTTTCTTTATTAACCATAACTTGGGTTAAAAATCGTCTAAAAAGATACTTTGTCTTGAAAAAGGACCTGTTTTAAACTTTAAGTATCTTTGGAAAATTATAATGAATATAACAAAATTGCAAAAAGAATGCATAACACACTTTATGGCCTTTAACAGTTAATTAGTATACAAATTAATTTAAAATTATATATTTATAATTATACAAAATCATAATTTTTAACTCAATGTTTAATTGTAGTAAGAAAAAGCTTTAAAACATACACCTAAAAGCAATATCATCAATACCTTATATTGTAAAATATGACTAATTATACTTTAAAACCTTTTTGGCCTAAGATTATTGTTAAAATAGTTGAAACTGAAAATAAGAATCTAACTATATAAATTCAAATCAGTATTGGTGCCACATCATGCTAGATAATTACCACAACTCTAAATTGTTTATATAAAAAACATGACTATCCTTAGTTGGCATAAATTTTAAAAATTATAATATCCTTTGTTACCCTGAATCTTCCTGGGATTTTGAAAAATTTAAATATATTTTGAGTTGTTTCTGGATAGTGTAATGCTAAATTAAATGTTTTTCATAATACGAAACCAATAAAAAGTACAAAAAATAATTTATCTTACATAAATATCTGCTGTATAAGATTTTATCTATATTTTATCAATGTTTCATAATTTTTCATTTAAATTGTTTAATTTTCCAAGTTCTCTAAATGGGAAATTCCCAGAGTAAACTTTCTAGTAAAAACATTTAGTAGAAACTATTTTTTACACCAGGGTATTTTACATTTAAAACGGTAACATTAAAACAACTATAAAAAAGGATTAAAATTCTCAGTACAGTTTTAAGATTTTCATTTATTGTTTTCAGTATAGAAAGTAATATTAAATTACAAATAACAAATTAAGTCTTCATTTTTTGGTCATTAACTTGTATGAAAAGTACCAAACAAAACCAAAAATGTTATTTTTATTTTATTATCTTAAAAACATATTTCTTTTTGAGTTTTTCGACCGAGTAAGTAAGTTTTTTGAACAAAAAAAACCAATATGCTCGAAAACTTTTTAGTTTAAGTGACGTGGGTGTTGGCTGCAGTTGTAAGTTTTTAGAAATGTTTTCAGCTATAACATTATGTAAATTTATGCAAATGAGGCTAATATATTAATATACAGATATTAGGAAAGTTTATATACCCTTATCAGTATCACTAACCCAACATTCCTATTTTTTTTAATCTACACCTTTATACCTAACTCACTTTACCCAAATATATAAATATAAACCTAAAAAGAGTAGTTGTATTGCTTAAAACTTGAAATAAAAATAAGTTAAATCAAAAGCGACCTTCGAAATGCAACCGACGCGGACGTGGGACAAAAAGTGCAGTGAACCTCACTAAAATTGAAATTGTTATTAGCTGAAAAAAAAAAACTAACAATCAAAGTTATACTATGAAAATAGAAAAACTCACGACAGAGTTGTTAAAATAACACAAGAAAATAAACTAATTACTACAGACAATTTATCAATAATTTATTCACAATATTTTTAACTAAAAAATAATTGAAAATAGAAACCATGTCATGGTAGTTTATATTAGTTTATATAAAAGTAAAAAAAAAAAAGATAGCAACAGTTAAAAAAAATAAATATTTAAGAATATTAAACTAAATTTTTAATAATTTCTTCTTAGCTGTAAAATTTGCTACTCTTAAATGATTTCTTTAATTAAAAATTTATTTTTTGCGATAAAAAGTATTGGTAATTTGGTCTACTAACAAATAATTCTTTTCTTTTTAAATTTATTTAAACTAATGATAACCACAATATATTAAAATATATTAAATTTAAGTTTTTCTAAGCAATTACAGTTGTTCGATTAATTCATTATTTTTTATTCACATGACTTAAAAAACATTTAATTAGTAAACAAAACTTATATAAAAAAATGTTTTGTATAAATTTGTTTTAACATTCAAATATAGATAAAAATAATTTTCATGGTCTTGAATTAAAACAAATAAAAAGTTTTATCTACCTCAAGTTACCAAACTTTAAAATTCTAAACCATTTTCTAAACGAAAAATATCTTTAAAAGAAACTTTTTATTGACTTTTATTAAAATAAACATGTATATCTAAGAATAAATACACATGAATTATATTTTAAACTTTTAATTACAATTTAAAAACAATGCAGTTATAATTAAGAAAAAAAACATGTTTTCAATAACTTAAGCAAATGATTAAATATTTTTTACTTTATACAAGTAAAAATTATAAGTAGAACTATAAAAAAAATATGATTTAAAGATTTGAATTATACTGTAATTTTGTTTAAATTTCTAAAAAAATTAATTTAAGTTGTAATGCAACATTTAAAAACTACGCTTTTAAAAAATGTTTTGTTTAAAGTTATGTCTTTATACAAATATAAATTAATATTATAATTTGTGAATTTATCTATAAGATAATTAGGCTTAACTGCAAACAGTTTAAAGCTACGAATAAAATAAGTTTTTAACCTACAATCAGTTATTCTAATCCAAAAATTGTGGTCAAAAAAAACTTTTCAGTAGAACTAAATTTATAAAAAAGTTTAAATACAAAAGGTTTAAATGACAACATTAATAATGTTTAAAATAGCATCAATAGGAATAGTTAAAAAGACGTATTAATGTTATTAAAAAATACAATTTTTCAACTACATAAGTTTTATGCCCTGATAGTGTTAAAAAGGATGAAAAACTGAAAAACTACACGAAAATAAAAATGAAAAGGCATGAACAACTTATTGCACCATTATCTTAAATAACTCTCTTTGATATTTTGATAATCATAGAACAAGTTTATATAATAATAAAATAACACTAATAAAGTTTGCTCTTTTAATAATATAATATAGGGTGGTCACATTAAGAGTATATGAGGGTTCTCCTGAAGTTTTTAGAAGTTTAGATGACCATATTTTAATTTGTTTTATAAGTGTCAACCCTCAAGTTTCAATTCTTAAATATTCAACTTGAGAGTATTAAAAGTTGTCATAAAGGCACTAACCATGGTTTAAAAAAAATGCTATGTTTAAGTTATTCTATGTTTGTATAACTTACTATTAAATATTTGTATAGTTATAGAGTTTTCTCAATCTTTAATAACATGTCATTGGTAATCTCTGAGTAAGGTTACCAGATTTCCAGAAATAAAGAGTTCTGAATAGTAAATAAATGTTTGTTTTCACTTTTAAGATAAATAGTATTACGTGTGACTTTTGAGGACTGTCCAATACAAAACTATTTATAGGTTAAGGACAGTTTAAGGTCACTCAGGATAGTTTTTGTTGTTTGAAAGAGTAGGAACCCTGAAGTCAAAATGGGAATGCTGTCATGGTAATTGAGCACTCAAGTATAACAAACTTTTTATTTCTTTTAAATAAAATATTTAATCTCAAGTAATTAGAGCAAGTTTTTAACAAGTATGATTGCCACACACTCAGGATATGGTAATTACCTAGCATGATGTTGCACCAATATCAAACTGAAATACACTATATTCCATGTTTATTTTAACCTTAACTTTATGGTAAAAATCTATTTTTAAAGCCTAATATATTTAGTCTATAAAGTTACTTTGTTTTAAACAAGCTTAATAATTACACAAACAAAATAATTTTTTTTTAATATCAACTAATAAAACTTAAACATTTAATCGCTTTAATTTTACAGTACTGTAGTTGATATAAAATATTGTATTGATATAATCAATTTAAATTGTAAAATAAAAGCAATTAAAATCAAGTTTTTTTTATGATTAATAAGTTTTATTTTATTATTTACATATTTATAACATGTTATTTTTAGCCTAAAATTATTGTTGAAATAGATCTTGAATAAAGTAAAATTTCAGTTTGATATTAGTGCAACTTCATGCTAGGTAATTACCCAGGATTTTTTGCATAGCTCAGTTTAGTTTGTCTAAACCAGGATTTCCCAAACTTTTTTTTCACAAGTGCCCCTTTAAGAAATCAAAAAAGCTACTGCTCCCTCCAACAAGATTTCTCAGAAAACTACTATTAAAGATACCTTGGACTTTTTTTTTCTCTTCATCATCAATCCCAGAATATCTACTGTGGTCTTTTCATCCTCAAAAATCCATCCTCAAAAATTAAAAATTAAAATCTTAAATTTGTGTGTTTTTAAAAATCTTTTACACTTACAATTTTCAATGTTTTTAAACAAAAATCATGTTAAATGGTTTCAATGGCTTTGTAGATTATGAATAACAACTTTATTTCAAATAAGAAATTCAGGAAAGGTATTTTTTAACTTTTAAACTTGACTTTTCTTTTCAATAAACTTCTGCTATTGAGCATAAGCTCTTTTCAAAATCCTTTTACGCTTACCATTTTTGATGTTTTTGAACAAAAAACATGTTAAACGCTTTTGACCGTTTGTAGATTATGAATTTTGTTTCAAATAAAAAAGTCAAAAAAACTAGTTTTTTCATTTTAAAACTAGACTACTTTTTTACTAGCACAAAATTTTTGTGATATCCAATATTTGAATATTTAGATATCCTATAAAACCTAATACAAAACATTCAACTTTAAATAAAAAAATCGATACTTATACTTTTCTGACAACATTGAAACTTTATATTAAAGTTCTTAAAGGTCTTATTTTAATTGTCCATTCCTTAATTTTTGCTATTTGGCCGTTTTTTTATGAGCAGTGACATTTCTAATACAGTGATTTTTCATACGGTGAAAGTTTAAAATTAGTCTTGTGGCTCCCCCTTTTATATCATTTGGCCCTCTAAATCTCCTTAATGTTTTCCAAAACTACCATTTAAAATGCCTAAAGCCTTTTTCTCTCTTGCTCTTACTCATTAATTCCAGAATATAGTGTTAATTTCAAATTTTGACCTTGGCCATCCTGTGGCCCTTTACTGCTCATAGCCCCCTTTGCTGCTTGTGCTTAATTTCTGTAATGGTCACTTAATAAAACCCTGATCTAAAAGGTTTTTTTTGGTTGACAGTTAGAGAGCACTTCTAAATACGTAATTACTTTTATAATTAATTATAAGAAATACATTTAACAAAGTTATTGCACATGTAAATTCAAAATTTTGTATGTCTATAAGTGAAGACAAGGTTCCCACTTCCTTTGATTTCCATATATATTTGTAATTTTCAAAAAAAATACTAAATTTTTTTTAGATAAAGTTAAGAATATGTTAAAAATTTCCATGATTTTCCTAGAGTTTACTTTTTTTTGCTTAAAGCTGGAAATTTTTGTCATAGTATATCATATAATTGATTTATAAATTTTAATGAATTCTGGCTGACTTAAGCTAGATTTGATATTTTTTCTTAGTATCATACTAGTTTTTATAACTTTAAATTTCTTTTATCTTAGCTTAAAAAAGTATATTGTTACCAAGTTTTTAATTGTTAATTTTTGTTTTATGTATTTAAGCTTGATTGATAGTAACTTAACTTAAAAAAAAAACATGTTTTATGCGTTTATTTCAGTTTTGTTATTAAATCAGGCCAACTCAGATTGTTTTTACTCACTAGGGCTGGCTTTTGTGCCTCTGAGAGTGACTATTCCGTTTTTAGTATAAATGTTTTTCTATGTTATAAATTATGAAACTATACAAAACGTCTGACAATTGCAGAAAATATATTAAAATGACAACATATTTCATAACAACTCATTACTTGAATATTTTTTAGCAGTTAAGACAATATATTTAGCTTTTATACTATATTAAAATGAGTAACTTTGTTGCTACTGTAAGTTTTTTGAATCCCTGCTTGTGTTTAAGCAGTTAGTTTTATAAACAACAATTTATTGTGTGCCTTGGTTAATATAATTGACAGTACAGTATTCTGCCAACTAGGTACCCACTTCTTAGATACATACAAACTGGCAGTATAGTGTGCACTTTTTTGCCACTTGATTTTTTTTTGCATATAATTTTTTTGCTTGTAATTTCATTGTCCATGAATATTTTTTTTCCCATTAATTTAAAGAAATTGTTACACAAATAGCTTAAATATGCTTTTAAAACCAGTTAAATATTAATCAACATTTACAGATTTTTAAAAAATGCCAAGATCTGCACAGGCTATACAGGTATTGAATTTATATAAGACAATACTGCGCTTGCATCAGTACTTACCTAAAGATTTAAAAAGTGTTGGTGACAAATATGTCAAAAGCGAGTTCAGACTGCACAAGCAAGCAGATGAGCAGTTTGTGAAAAGTTTCATGGCTCAATGGGATGACTATAGAAAATCGTTAGAACATCAAGTAAAAAATTCCCCTGGAAACATGTTTATAGGATCAAATTTGACCAAAGAAAACCTAGATAAATTATCTGAAGATCAGTTGCTGCAACTTTATGAGCTGAAAAATCACATGGAAAAGCAGCGAAAATGAACAATGATGCTTTTGTTTTAATCAAACTGTTTCAAAATTTTGTATTTAATTTTCTTATTTAGTTTAAAATCTTATTGTAATGATGATTAGGGTATAATTTTAAAACGTAAAAAAATTAAAAATCAATATGCTCTGTGTAAAAGTAACTGTTAAAAATGACTTTGTAACACAAATGAAATAAGCATTTTGAAAAAATGTCTGGTATATTAAATAGCAACTACTTATTTTAGTATTATCTGTAAAACAAAGTCTTTTGTTTAAAACTACATCTAGTATCACTATTTTTTGTCAGAATTACACTGAAACGAAAATAAAAAAAATTACAATGTTTACCCATGCATCAAAAAAGTTTTTACACAATTTTGCTAACAAAGTATCAAAATCCACAGCACCAGGTATAAAAGTATGTGAAACATAAAAGTAACAGTTCAGACTTTAACTAAACTAAGTATAAGTATTTAGACTTTTATTTATTATTACATACTTTATTTCTGTGTATTGATAAGTATTTTTTTGTTGTTGTTTTATAAAATATTGGTAATACTATATTTAAAAGCTTATTATTTGTGTTTATGGTAAATGCTGAATAATAAATCTTATATATATATACACTTTCTATATCAAGATCATAGTAGGTAAAACTATTTTTCTCAAACTTAACATTGGATTTTGCATGAAATTTTTTTATAAATCATAATTCTGTTTTCAAAGAAAAAAAAATGTTACATATAGTCAATAGTCATTTTAATAAAAAATCTTTTGTACGACTAAAACAAAGACAAATTTTTAAATTTCATTAACTTATTGTTTTTGGAAATGAAAAACTTCATGAAAATCTTCAACTTTTTTTAATATTTTTGAGCTAGAGACTTCAATTTCTTAAAAGTTTCTATAATTAGTGATAAAATTTTAATCATTTTACAACTAAAATTTTTGTTAGAAAACTTGACAAATAAATATAAAGGTTGCTTTTAACCAAAAGATGAACTTTTTTTTTCGGAATTAATTAAATGCTTTTGGTTAAATAATGGAGTATTAGTAACAAAATACAAGTTTAAAGAAGATAAGTTGAAAATCAAGCAGAAATTTAGTTTTTAATTGGATAGCCTTTTTTTTGACAGTTGGTTTGTGCCTTTTATAAGTAATCTCTGAACTCATAAATTTTAATTGCTTATATCTCAAAAGTTATGTTACATATCCATAAGTAGTAAAAAGCGTTTGATAGCTAACATAAAGCTCTATTAAATAAGACCAACTTGTAAAAATAAGGTTGACTTCTCTTTGGCTTGTTCTATGGCTTGTATCTTAAACTTGTTCTTTATATCTTCTACTACCTAAATTACGTATATATTCTCAGAAATCTTTTGAAATATGAGTTTTAGTTTAAATTAGACAAACATCAGTTATTATAAAAAAATCAAACCCTCTGTAAGCATTAATATAAATGTTGAAGTTATAAAAAACAAAATTTCTGCAAGATATATTTATTTGAACAATAATGACTATTGTATAGTTATCTTTAACAACTTATTGTATTCAAACGTAAGTGACTGAATTAAACTTATTATGTTTAAATATATAAAAAATTTATCTTCTTACGAATATTTAAAGAGTATATCCAAATATAATTTACTTGTTACATTTTTAACAGAATTTGTATCTCCTTATTGTTTTAGTTTTTTTAAATATTTAGCTCTTAAACGAAAACTTTATTTAAAAACTGACAATGATAAAACTATTTTAACTAAATTCATAGTTTTTTTTTTAACTGTTAGGGTTTAACTGTCAGTTTAATCTTAAGTTCATATCAAGTTATCTTTTTACTAATAGTATTAAAAACTTTTTATGTCGTATAAATCTGTTAATTAATTTGTGACATATCTTGTCAAAAATATTTTATTAGTACTAGTTTTTAGTGATCAAAAAATATTCATTTAAGTATATCGAAATTAAATTGTGCTCAATTTAAATGACAACCAAGTCTTTCAAACATTATTTAGAGCCAAAACTTTACGCTTTCTGTTAATATATTTTAATTTTAAAATTATTCAAATAATAATAATTATTTCTGTAAAGCAAACTGATGCCTTCTAGTTTTAAACTATCAGAACTTGGCTTAAGATTATTCAATTTTCCCACCTGTGTTTAAGAAATAAAGATAAGCTACAACCTTTCACTTTTTTACAATTAACTTCTTAATTTTAAACCTAAACAAACTTTTCAGTTCAGTCAAAATTTGGTGGTGAGAAAAACAACCACAGCAACGTTCACTTCGGCTGAAGCAAAAGTGGTGAAGGGTCAGAAAGTTGTCGGTTACTGGCTGGCAGGATGCGCCAGTTTGGTTGGTTTTTTATTAAAACTTAAGTAATAGAAAGTTAAGTTTTTGCAATTTTGTTAAGTGATAATAAGTTAATGTAACAAGGTGTTTGGTTTAAGTTTACATGCAGTTTTAATGTATTTAGAGGTCTTAGAATATGGTAGGGTTGCCAAAAAAACCTTGAAACCTGGAAAAACCTGGAAATTGACAATTTAGGTTAAAAAAACTGGAATTTGAGAAAAAAAAATATGGAAAAACCTGGAATTTTGAACAAAATCTTAAAAAAAACCTGAAGATTTAAACAATTTTAACATATTAAGTAGTGAAAGTTTTTTTTTGAGTTCGATTTGACTCAAAAAATCTATCATATAGATAAAAAAAAATTTTCAACATTAAAAATGTTTTAATTAAAAACACATTTAAAGTAGCTTTAAAGTAACTTTTCAATGTTTTTATAGTTTTTAACACAGTTTCTTACCTTAAACTTAACTTTTAATTAAAAATAGACCCAAAAATGGGTAAAAACGTAAAGAAAATTTTTAAAACCTGGAAAAAATTAAGCAACATAATAAATATAGTAAGCAACATAGAAGCCTGCAATGTGTTTTTTAGCTTAAAACATACTTTTTAAACAACAGAATAAAATTTTCATTTTAACTAACAATGAGGATCTTAGTGTGAAAGCTAAAAATTTCTAAAGCTTAATTGTTGTGTATTTCATCACAATTTTTGTTTAGTCTTTTGTTGATTTAAACATTTTTTAAAGTCAGAAGAGTTTTTGCTATACAAGGTGACCTGTGAGCAAAATTTTAAAGATAAATTGGCCATTTACCTATGAAAGGCTGCTTACATCTGCCTTAGAATATTTTGAGTCTATTGTTTTATAACATATTTGTAAACATATTTGTATAAAAATGAGTTAGTTTTTATACTAAAGCTAAGCTTATAGAATTTTTTGTTTATAGAACTTAACAACCAAATTTGCTTAACAAATAACATAAAATTTTGATTTTAAAGAGTTGTACTGAATTTAACTTCTATGTCAATTCATTAAACTAGTAAACTTAATGAAATTTCATAAAATAAAAATTTAAAACGTTTAATGCTACAGCTTTTCATAAGTAATGCATCCCTGCTACAGATTTAGTAAGAATTAAATAGTTAACATTAAAGTATAACTTTCAATTAAAGTTAGATAACACCAATAAGCTTGGTACAACCTTACAAATGATGTTTTTTGATAATGTCTTAAAACTTTGCAGACAGTTGGTGCGGTCGTGTTGGGAGGAGTGACCAGGTTGACCGAATCCGGCTTGTCCATGGTGGACTGGCACCTCATCAAGGGCATGAAGCCTCCCACGACGGAAGAAGAGTGGATGAACGAGTTTAAAAAGTACCAAGAGTTTCCAGAGTTTAAAATGTTAGTGTTTGTTTGTAAGTTGAAATTTCTATAAAATTATTTTGATATTTCTTCTTAAAAATTTAGCTAATATTGTAGAATAAGCTAAAAATATACAGTTATATTTTTCTATATATGAAAAATTACAATATAATATTTAGATTAATATATAATTGAAACGATTTTTAATTTAAAGTTTATATAAAAAGTTATATAATATATTTAATGAACAGTATTTACTTTAGTTTAAAATACATAATGAAATTGTAAAGGTTTTTATATGAAACAAACTTACAATCTCCTTTGGCTTTCAAATTTATCTGACAAACTATAACTTTGCATTAATTAAAATTTTAACAACTTATACTGGTATATTTTGAAAATTTGTTAAAAAACCATTAAACAACTGTCTCAATTATTTAAACAAAAACACTTTGCAAGAGATCTTTCGTTTATTAAAAAACATCACGACATTAAACAAGTGCAAGTTCAAAAATAATGATACGAATTTTTTGTCTTAATTTTTTTTCGTCTCTTTTTATGCGTCTTTCAATTCAATAAAATTTATACAAAATAAACTTGCAATACTAAAATACTAAAATATAAAAATACTATGTAGTTTTTAAATTTAGTATATGTAGATTGAATTAGTCTTTTATTTAAACTTAATATTCCGCTTATTTAATTTTTAGCAGAATGCAAAGAATAAACATTGAATACATTGAATGAGTTCAAGTTCATAAAATAAATTTTAAATTAAAAAATAATACAAGTTTTTTGTGTTAACTTATTTCATTACTTTCTTATGTGTCTTTCAGTTTAATAAAATTCATACAAATAAACTTGCAACAAACATTTCATTCTAAACAGAATGAACCACAGCATGACATTGAACGAGTTCAAGTTCATATGGCACATGGAGTGGGGCCACCGCATGTGGGGCAGGTTAGTATTTATACTTATATATAATGTATACCTTTGAATTTTATAACTATAATGAAATTTTTCAACTTTTATATAAGGAGAATAATATCATCTTTAAGTTTTATAAATAAATAAAAACAAATTATACAGTAATCTTCCTTTATTGCACCAACATATGTTTCTGTGTGTCAACGAATCAACACACTTCAACTGGGTTCTGTAAAAAAATAATCACTGCTTATTATCAAAGCAATGTTTAACTCTTTAGAAAAATTTTAACGAGATCTTCAGTTGTCAATAAAATCTTGTTTAAATTGAATTGACATATGTATAACAATCAGTCCATAAACACCAATTATTATTGATCAGGTTCATCGGTCTCGCCTACTTCCTGCCCTTCTCCTACTTCCTCACCAAAGGATACCTCAACAAGGCTCTCAAGATGAGATGCGGCGTGCTCGGCGCTCTGCTGTGCTTTCAAGTAAGATCACTTTCATTGTGAGCTCATACTTTTGCATTGTAGTTTTTAGTAAAGAATTGAACTGATTATTAAAATGCAAGTTGAACGTTACTTTTATTGTGAACGCACCGAGCTTATACTTGTGCAATCAAAGTCTTGGTAAAGTATTAAACTACTTATTAAACTTCCAGTTGGAAATGTTTTATTTATTTACTGCTTGGTGCTTTCAAGTAAGATTTTTTTTCTCGTAAACAACCTGTGGAGCTTGTGTTTAAAAAATGTTACTAGAATATTAAATTTTATTTTAATTTAAAATTTGAGAATGTTTTACTTTGTTTTATTAAAAAATTAAACTGATTATTAAAATGAAAATTGAAAGTTACTTTTATTGTGAACCACCGAGTTTATACTTGCGCAATTAAAGTCTCAGTAAAGTGTTAAACTTCAAGCTTCAAAGTGTTTTTTCCGCTACTCGGCGCTCTGCTGTGCTTTCAAGTTCGATTTTTTATCAGAAACACGCAAAGCTTGTGTGTAAAAAATGTTAGTAAAACATTAGTTATCTTATAAAATTAAAAATTGCCAATTTATTCTTTTCTTTTGTTTTATCAATTCTTTAAACCCAGGGCGGTCTCGGGTGGTTTATGGTGAAAAGCGGTTTGGACGAAAAGATAATTGAAAACAACGCCGTTCCCAGAGTCAGCCAGTACAGGTGCGTGTTTCATTCACTTTTTATTAAGTAAAATTGTTTGAAGCATTCTTGTGTTTTAGATTGGCCGCTCATTTGGGATCTGCGTTTTTGTTTTACTCCGGACTGTTCTGGACGACCTTGGGCCAGCTCTTACCCAAGTTGGAGGTGCCAAACACGAAAGAAGTGACGAAGCTTCGTCGGTTCGCCATGGGCACGAAAGGCCTGGTGTTCTTGACAGCCGTATCAGGTTCGCGTTAAATACTTTTTTTTTTGGTGTAGTAATGTTTATTCCGAATTTACTTTTTGATTGCGTACTGGCTTTTGTATGTGGGAGTAAAACTCATTATACGTCTTACGACAGTATCGTTTTTGTTTTTAAGTATGCTTTAAATAAGTTTAAGGTTTGATTTATAAATGTTGGACCCATTATGTTTGACATCAAGGTTCTTACACTCATGGCAATTGAGACTTCTTAAAAATATTTGAAAATCAGAACAGCTAAAGCTGTCTTAATCCTTTTTAAAAGTTACTCGAAAGGCTTAAGTTAGTTTAGATTTATCCTAAATTTCAGGTAAGTTTTTATGATTTTAAATACAAATAGTTATTTAAAAAAGTTTTTTTTACTGAAAATCATGGGCCCATGATGAATGTTTTGTTATTATTTTGATTCTTTAAGAAAATTTAATTCAATTAACCATATTTGTTCAGTCAAACTTTATATATTTAATTTACTCTCATTTATGTTTAACTGAAATTGGATTAGTTAAAATATATTCTTCATGTTGAACATCTTTCATTTTCAACTGTAAAACAATAAGCATTTAAGTGTATGCGTTGTTTAATAAAAAAAAAGTTAATGTTTCAATATTTTTTTTCTGTAATAATATTGCTAAAACAGTATAAATCTTTTGTAAATAACATGTTTGTAAAATTTTATGGTTTTAAACAGGGTGGTCACCAAACATGGAATTCTGGAATAACCTGGAATTTACCAGTTTAGACTAAAAAAACCTGGAAAAAACTAAAAAAAAAAAAACAATATACCTGGAATTTTAAACAATTTTTACATGTTAAGTAGTAAAATTTTGATTTGACCCATAAAATTTATCATAAAGATAATTTTTTTTTTTGTCATTGTCAAATTTTTTTTAAAACACATTTAAACTAGCTTTACAGTATCTCTTCTATGTTCTTGTAATACTTTGCACATTTTTTAACCTTTAACAGCTTGAAACAAAAAATAGAGCGAAAAACGTGTACTTTCAGAAATCTGTAAGGAATTTAGAAAACTGGAAGAAATTTCTCAAAAACCAGTGACCACCCTGTTTTATAGTAGATCTTAACTATATTATTTAGTTTTAGATTCATAGTCATTAACTTATTCTTTACTTTTATTATACTGTTAATTATTTTTACCTTTTGAATGAATTTTAGTATTTGTGATTCTCAAATAAAGTTTAAAAAAATACTATAAATTTCTTGCTTAAACTAAGTAGACAATTCTTGATATTTTAATTGTTAAGTTTCAGTTTAATTTAAAATAGTTGAAGTATAACAAAAAAAAAGCTTAGAGTTTCGTTAATAAATCAAGTATTTTCAAAACATATAAATATAATTTTAAATCAGCTTAACAGTTTTTCTTACGTTTGTTTTATTCTTACATAAAGCTATCTGTAGCCATCTTAAAAAACATATTTCCTATTTGTAATATTTTATACATTGCTTTGTGAAAAATAGTATAATAATTCTGTTTGTCTCTTTTTAACCTAAAATGATTTTAAAGAGCTGCTCAAAAACTGTATAACAATATATATTTATAAAAAAATCTATGACTTCTCTATTTTAAAAGTCAAACTACAAGTTTTAAATTTCAATTTTAGAAATACTTTGAAAAAATGATATAGTGAGTCAGTTCTTAAAACACTACAAACTTTTTAAAAATAAGGCATAGTCTTTTTAATATTTAATTTCCTTTTTAGAAACTATTAATGTTTTGACCTTCCTATTAAACTATATCATAATTTAAGTTGATTGAATTAGAATGTTGTTTACATTATTAGTAAAGGTTTGTTTTGTCGTATAAAAACTTTTCTTATTTTTGTTTTGTGTGTGTTACATTTATTTGTATGCTCTTAAATATGTGTTATAGCTTAGCAGGCTACTAAAATGATAAATCACTTTCTTCAATACAAAAATCTAGTAAAATAGTTGGTTTAAAATATTTTGTATCATAGCAAAAAGGTACATGATCAACATTTAGATTTCACAGAAATATTTCCAGGCACTTTTATTTCACAAGACTTTTATTTCTGTTAAATCTTGGTATGTAGAGCTATTGCTATTAAAGCGCCTTTATTATCTTAAGCTTTATTTAAGACATAAGAAAAACAACTATTTTAAAAGTACTGAAAGTAGTCCGTGCTTACATTTAGTTAACATTGATATGTGTTTGTATCGTTTACGTTCATATTGAATTTTTTCAACGTTGTACATAAAACTTCGTAAATTCGCACTTTTCGTTTTATATTTTAACTGTAACTCTATGCAAAATGTTCACAGGAGAGTATATACAAAAAAAAAAAAAAACGAAAAATATCGACCGAGGGTAAGGGTTAAGGGTAGTAGTAAAAGTAAAAAAAAACAATTAAAACGAAAAATAGAAATAAAAGTTTTCAAACCGTGCAAAAAAGTCCTCGTTTAAAAACGGTTTTGTGCATATTAGACTCCTACCCATCTTGCACAGGCATATGGTATAAAAAACTTATTTACAAAATTTATGTTTAATAATAATAATATTTATGTTCGCAGGAGCGTTCGTGGCGGGGTTGGACGCGGGACTGACTTACAACACTTACCCGAAGATGGCGGACAAGTGGGTTCCGGACGACCTGGTATCAGATTACATCGAACCCAAGTACAAGAACATATTTGAAAATCCCACCACAGTGCAGTTCGATCACCGGTTGTTGGTTGGTAGTTTCACTAAAATTTTAAACAGTTTAATAAAAAGAAACTTTTTTACTGTTTTGATTTTGCGCTTGCCTTCATTATGATGTATTTTTAGTTAATTTAACTATTTTTAAACGTTTACCTTTTATTTAATTTTTAAGAAAGCAGTCAATAATTTTTTTCTTTCTTAAGTTCGAACAAAATTATGATAGTTTTTAATTGTTTATATATTGCTTAAAAAACATAACTAAGTAAAAAAAAAAATTCAAATTTAAAAATATCAATCCATAGTTTCTATATGTAAGAATTATTTTTATCATTGCTTGTAACTAACAATGCATACAAATTACAGGGCCACTCAACATTAGCAGCAGTGATGTACGTGTGTTACAAAGCTCACAAAACCGCTGGGCTGCCCGCAAGAACCTTACTCGCTTCGAGATTCATGGCTGGCATGGCGGTATTGCAGGCTAGTTTGTTTTATATGTATATATGTATATTAAGTTTCATTTGTTATGTATTTCTAAGTGTAATGTTAAAGGTTTTGTACACAAATTTTAGTTGTGGATAGCATAAGATGAGCAGAGGTTACGAAATATTTGATCTAAAACCGATTTTGGTAAAAATATTAGTAAATAACAGTTTTATCAGTACTGGCTAGTATTATATTTTTTACCTAAAATGAATGAGAGATTGCTCCTTGGTATTTTTTTTTAAGTTTTAAGCCAGTAAAAGTCATTTTTCAAATTTTTTTAAGTAAATTTTAAGAGGACTAGTTAATGGTCCTTGATACATAGCTATTGTTGTTTAATTATCATTTAGCTTTGAATGTTAGTTAGTTAATTAATGACTGTAAGACACAATTTATCAATGCAACAGACTTTCATAGTTTACGTTATACCATTACCAATGTTTATATATTATTTTGTACTTGCTTTAAACTAATTTACTTAATTTTTATCAAAGTAGATTTATATAATAGTTTTTTTAAGATCACTAGCTATAACTTAAAACAACTGGCATTCACGAATTAGTATTCGGATAAGTTACTTTATTAATATAATTTGTGGTTAATTATATTCTAATTACTTTTTTGCTTTTCTTTCATTATATCCTAATTCAGTGATGTTTTTTGTGACTCTTTTAATAATTTAAGGTTACCTTATATCAGATAATTATTGTTTATATATTTAGTGCGTTTCCAACTTTCTTGGTATTTACACATACTATATTGTAATTAAAAAAAACATTGAATTAAATAAGAAGTGGTTTTGTAGGCTACGTAAGCAAATATGTTCAAACTGTGTCTTGGCCGACATAAATGACGGACAAATTCTAGATAAATTAGAAAAGTGGCTTAGAAAAGTAATTAAAGACTTATTGTTGTGGTATAGGGCATGGGTCGGCAGCCTTATTCATAAAAAAAGGGTCAATTCTACTAGAAAAAGTCTTTCATGGGCGACAATTTTTTTAGATAAAAGAGTCCTCTTTTGCGGAACATTGAAATTTGAAATTTGTACAAAAACTCTTAATACATAAAATTGTATTGCAGTTATGTTTAAATGGGGACCATATTAGACAACTGCCCGTTTAAATGAGCCTACTCTTTACTCGCCATTTAATTTAAAGCTTGTAAGTTTTAAATACAAGATATCTTAAATTAGGGAAAAAAAGCAGTGCAAAAAAGTATTTTTGTGTCATGAAAAGGAGGACTCAAAGTATCAGTGTGATTAATCAACATTATTTTTTCAAGTAAGAAAAACATATGCTAATAAATTGCAATTAAAAAACTCTCTTTGATATATCATTTAACAATTTTGTAACTTTTATAGCAACGATAAAATATTATAAATGTTTGTAAACCTTTAGAATAGCGTTCAATTACTATTTTTAAAATTATCAAATACTATTGATTTATTTATGCTTGATAGTTTGCTTACAGTTAAGTTTTATGCACTGGTCATCTATCTATAAATTTAGTGTTATTATTTACAACATTATAGACATTTTGTTTCTAAAAAAATCTTCACATGCTCTTCCGGACAATTCTGTTTTTAAAATCAATATCTTGTCGGACCCAAAATCCTTTTTATTATTAGAATTAACACGAATACACGGTGATCGATGAAAGGCGTTTTTTATTAGATCAGAACTACACGTTGATTTTTTAAATTAAACCCTATTGGTTTATTTTGAAAAGCTGCTGAATCATGTATTAATTCATGTTATCAATAATAACAGCAAAGGTTTTTAAAATATAAACTATTAAATGTAAACACACTTTTAATGATGAATAATAGTAACAGCACAGTTAATTTAAATTACAAACAATTAAATGGTAAATTAAATTTCACAGGTAGCACTGGGAGTAACAACGTTGCTCACATACGTTCCAACCCCCACAGCCGCCATGCATCAGAGCGGCAGTCTGGCGCTGTTATCATTCGCGCTCTGGTTCTCACACGAACTGCGCAGGTTTCCCAAGTAGGGATTCCCCCGAGTTGAAACTTTCTAATTATAATTTTGAAGTAGTAATAAGAAGTTTGTTATACAAATTTAATTGTTTCTAATTTTGTTTATTAACGTTGAACGCTATGATAATTGTTGTTTTAGGAGAAGCCTTTTACTATTTTCTACGCTTAATTTTACTGCGTTTTTATTAACAGCTGAGAAAAGTTATTACTAATTGAATAAGTTAATTTTTAGAATTTGAGTATATTTCAAAACTTAATTTTAATTCTCTCAAAATATTATTCGCTGTAAACAAGGTTATACAATTAAGGGAGAATACACTACACATTGATAGGTAAGCAATTAGATATGATATTTTTAATAATATGACATTAGTACAGGGGTCGGCACCCTTTTATATGTCGCGGGCCGCACTATGAGAAAGAAAAGTCTTCTGCTGGCCGCGGTTATTTTAATACAGTTGTAATATCAACATAAAAATGCTGTTTTAAACCAAAGTTTTGATAAATTAAATACCTAATAGACTACCAATATTCAGTAGTTGTTAAATATAGAGCCTAATTGTAAGTTTTTGCTACATTAAAAAAAAAGTGTACATATTTAGCTAAAATTAACTCGCGGGCCGCAGATAACCGATCCCTGTACTAAAATGTTATTCTTTTCTTTGTTTTGTATTTCTTGAAACTATTCACCATCTCTATTTCGACAATAAAAAGATATTGTATTGTTTTATGTATTCGTTTTATATTTTTTATGTGTTATTAAATAGCGTACTAGAAAATATTTAAAATGAGCTAACTAAAAAAATACTTTAAATTTTTCTGTTTTGTTTATACATTGTTTACTTACATTGAATTTAACTTAACAATTTATTTTTGAGTCAAAGTCTTTAACTTTTTCCAGAACCGATGTTCTTGAATAAGTCGTCTTGAACAAACGTTCTTGAACCATTGTTCCTGAACTGAATTGTATATATGTCCTACAACTTCGTTTACTGCTGATTATCCAAAACCAATAAACGTTACAACAATAAACAATGTACTTAAGTGATTACAATAACCCCAATAATAATTTATACGTTGTAATATTGACTTAAGCTTGTAGGCATTCTAATTAAACGCAAACAGTTATGTTATAACGATATTTTTAATGTTTATAGTTTAAGCTTTAGCCTGTTTTACTTAAACTTCGTTTTGATTAAGTTTTAACGTTCAATTACATTTTGAGAGTGTGCCCCAGTATATTTTAACTTTAAAATTGATATAAAATATTTCAAAGATGTTTTAATTTAAGTCGTTGTGATTTAATTAGTGTATAAATACTGCGCTTATATTGTTAGAAATAAGTTAGAACATAGAAGTAAATGCTGTTTAAAATTTTTATCAGATTTTAGTTCGTATCTCACAAGTGTAAGTCGGTCTTGCAACTTTATATTTATGTTAAACGTTTTTTTCTACAAGGACACAGGAATGGTAAAAACTTTTTTTTACAAAATTTAACATTGGTTTTTATATTAGAGCTTAAATTATAAAAGTAAAATCAGTTTTCTTATAGAATCTAAAACTTACAGTTTACTTATGAGATATCAAAGTTTTTTTTTTAATTATCCGATACAAACGTATTGATCGAACTTTTTTCATTGTCAGTTTTCTCGAAAAATAAAAAAATGAATAAAATATATCTTCTTCTTTTTTTTGAACTAGAAAACTCACATTTTTAGGAAACACTCCTTATATAATTTAAAAACTTAAAATGTTAGAATTTAAATAATGTTGAAGAAATAAACTTATATAAAAAAGTAAGAAAAAAAAAAGTATTTTTTAAAATAAAATTTCAAAATTTAGATAGTACTGGCTTTTCAAAGATTAAAAAAATAGTAATGGATTTACTATGAAAAATGAAGAAGATAAATTTTCAGTGAAACAGTTTTTTTCGCGTTTTTGATTTGCGACTTTTATAGGAACCTATTTAGCTCATCGACTTGGATTGATTTTACCTCATAAGCAAGTTAGAATTTTTTTTCAATTGGTGAAAAATATGTGGTAGACTTTACAACATAAGATCAACTTATAATCAAGGTGGACCCCCTTATAACCTTAACATAATTTTTGTCAGAATAAGTTCTATACTTTCTTTCTATCCCTTTTTTACAACTAGCCGTTTGCCATTATTCTAATATTTACATAATTAAAACAAACCTAGTGGATATTCAATAACACATATGAAAATTAATTATATATATAGTTAATTAACTTTTCAATTAAGGTTTCAAAAAGTTAAAATGTTTTAAAATTATTATATAAGATGTTCGCATTTGTAAATCTATATCAATTAAAAAGAAATGTTACAACAATAAAATTGACCCAAAAGTTGAAATGTCGCCGTGATACTTTTACTTGTAAAGTAAACACTACGTAAACATTTGCACCTGGTACTCAATAATAAACACAAAAAAGTGAAAAGACTAGGGTGCACGACTCTACAACCGAAATGTTGTTTCGTGCACCAGGTCCTTGGACTAAAAATTTTGAGCGCTTTTTTTAATCGTTCGATAAACAATATATATAAGACGTTTATAAAAAACAATAGAACCATGAATCGACTCAATTGTTTAATTTTAGCTAAAGCTTCTCTGATCAAGAAATTTTCAGAGTAAAGTTTTTGGTTTTAAAGCTGCAAAACTTATTTTAAACATTCTGCAATAGTATATTGATCATAAAATTTTGATGCTTATAAATATGACTTGGTATAAAAAAATCGGTCATCGATTTGTTCTTTAATAACCATTCTTTGAATATAATTAACTGTGAATTCATTAAACAGCTAAAGCAAAATGTTTAAATTTAAAGTAATCGTATAAATAGATAAATTGTTAGTATACTTATAAAGCAAAACTTTAAATGTCTTTTTGAGTTAAACAATTAACTAAATATGTATTTTTAGACCTGTTTTTCATCAATCCTTATTTTTAATAAATAAACAGATTTCAAAAACTCAAAGTAAAATCATTGTTTTAAAAACATTCATAAAAAAACACTAAACATTGTTCTTTTTAAAACATCAATTTTTTAAAGCAGTACAAATGTTTAAAAAGTACATTCCATAATTTTTGTACTGCTTGAGGAAATATTATCACACAAGTAAGTTTTACCATAAATAATACTACAAACTACATAATAGAATACAAGATAAACAATGAAAACATAATTAAACGTAGTTAAAAAATTCTTTACAGTGTGTTATCTGACTTATAATGTTTGAGTTACTTTGCTTATCGTGTGTGAATTGTTGAAAAATTAAACTACTTTCAATAATATTTTAGGTTTCAAAACAAAAAATAATAAAAGAGGATACTTCATATCAAAAGTTTAAAACAATAAAAATTTTGTTTAAAATTGTGGAAATATTCATGTTTTTTTTTAAACTTACTTGTTCATGTTTAATTATATTGATATATTCCATTTATTTGGAATTTTTAAAAGTTAATTCTAAACATTTTTATATTCAAATATTCCTTTTTTACACACAATTGATAACATGAAGCAGCTAACTATGGGAAATTCGAAATTAAAAAAAAATATTAAACATAATTAAAGGTCCATTTTCGTTGGTTAAATTCGTTACTACTTTAAAAATTGATGTTTTAATGAGAACAGTATTTTATCTATACATGTTAGTAGTATAATATGACTTGATAAAAATATATTTTCGTTTTGATTTATAGTTGTTATTGTTCAATAGTGAATATTTTTATTTCCCTTTCTTCTTTTCTGTAAAATTTTTATTTTTAAAACACTAACATATCAAGAAAAAAGATAAATAAATAAAAAATATAAATTAGATAACCTATTTATGTACAAATATATGGATTTTTATAGTTTTATGATATTGTTAAAAGTTGCTTTATGTATAAACTATTCTTTTAAACAAAATTAGGTTTGTATAAATTTATGGTGGTTAAGAAATATTGCTTAAATTCTAATGAATTTTCGTTAAAAAGCTTAAAATAAATAACTACTTAGTTATTTTAAGTAGAATTTTTTTAAGATCTTTTATCAAAAATATAAATGTTTCAGTTTTTATTAACAACCAACGTTTCACAAGAACTTTTCATCGGTTTTTTGTATTTGTAAAAATATTCGGCCTCCTCAATAGTTTCAATGAATTCAATATCACGAGTTTCCGGAAGTAAAAGTGACACAACTGCTGCAGCGAGTCCTGCAAAGTTATAGAATCTCAAAGCTAAACAAATGCGCTTTTAATTAATAATTCATAATTCAATTAAATATTATAAAAGCTTAAAACTAAGCTAAAAAAGTGCAAAATACTCTTTAAAAAAGTTCAAATACTTAGTTTAAATGAATCAGATATTGCTTTATTTCTTCAATTTTTTTGTTTTTATCAGTATAAGCACAAGACTGGAAGTAATGACTGTCAACAGCAGTTTCCGAGACAGTCTACAACCGAATTCGTTCTTGTTACAACTGTTCAGGTAGACATTGTCGCTAAAACCGCTGTTTCAATCTAATCAAACGGAATTGAAGGTCGCAAATTTGTAATTACAGTAAAAAAATTGTATGGTATGGATACGGTACAATCGTAAAAACTATGACGATAAAAATAAACTTTTTTCTTTTAAACAAAACTATTTTAATGCTTTCTGCTGAAACAAAAGTTTGTAGAAACTAGAAAGTAACAACATAACTCAGCTACTAGTGTGCATAAAACACATGTTACCTTGCGCAGAAAGTCTGATGATTAGTAAACAATTTCGAAAAAAACTTCATCAAAGTAATATAAATTTAGTAGATATAAACTTATTTTAAAAGCTAATTATTAGTAGCTCCTTGTAAAAAATTTATAAAAATTTTACCAAAATAATATCAATTAGAGTAAGATTGATTTTAAGATAATAAAATTATGTGCTGAAGTTGCTAGCGTGTACAATTTTTTTTCTTAGTTTACTGTGCAAATGATTTATATACTTTTACAATCATTGATTTACCCAGCTGAAGTTTTATTTACCCTTTATCTTCGGTTTGTTAGTAATTTGCATTTTTCTTAAGAACTAACCAACAATAGTAAATATTGCGCTCGGAAGCCAACTTATTGTTTTTTGAATTGAAATAATGAAAGGTGCAGAAATGCTTCCGATTCTTGCAGCAAAACTCCCATACCAATACCTTTGCTTCTAAAAGTATCAAACTTGTTTTCAATTAGTTGTAATAGAAAACAGGTAAAGTGCTTTTACTTAAGTAAATTTTAAAGAACTACCACTTGTTTTTATAGAACATTTCTTTTCAGTTTTAGAAATAAGATCTATGACGAAATGAGTTCTATTGAAAAATATAAAAACTTTGCACTTTAATATATAAAGCGTTAATTTTTTTTTAAATAGATTATCATTTAAGAAATCTTTTAAAGTTTGCTCATATATATGTATTTACTATTAAAAAATAACATGTTAAAATTAATATTATTTAGATAAACAAAAAGAAACCTTGCGATATTTTTTTTTTTGTTTTTTCTCATTTATGTATAATAAATACCAATTTAAGTATATATTCATATACATCAACTTAAGTATATACAACATGTAGTGTAAATAAAACAAGAAATAATTGAATTTTTTAATAGAATCTATTTTTAAAGTATAGTATAGATTATAGTACAGGTTAGATAAAAAAATTATAACTTACTACTGAAAAAAATAAAATACAAAAATATTAAAACATCATTTTAGAACTCGATTAGTTTATTTTTAAATTAAGGTGTATTTAATAGTCGTTAAAAAAACCTATATATTCTTGTCATCAAATAAACTACTTATTGTATTTTTGTTCTTGATTTAAGAGTTGTTACATAATTTCACTTAAAACTCAGATTTGCTGCACTAATTCAGCTTTTTTTTTTCTTATTATATTTGAAAAACATAAACTTTGCTATAGTTGTTAAAAAGTTTAAAATATATTTCTTTATACTTTTTAGCTGATAAACTATTGTTTTAAAGTTCTTAAGAATTAATAGCTAGACTAAAAATTGTACAAGAAATGTTATGGTAAATTCTAATTTAAACCTTATAACAGTAGGAAATATTTCTGAGCTTAGTGAATAGACAATAGAAAATAGGGCCAAAATTCCAAATTTCGCAACAAAAGCAGATGCAATTCCAACTTTTTGAAAGTCTGTTAAAAATTTAAATTGATAAGAAAATTAATTAGTAGTAAAAAAAATTTATAAAGCCTTTAAATTTTTATTTTGAAATAAAAACTTTTTTTTAATGTTTATAAGATAAGCCTTTTAATTCTTTTTAATAAAGGTTAATATTAGTTTTGTTTCAATTATACTTAACTTATGAGTGATAAAGGAATTACCATATTTTATGTTTTTGTACAATTAAGTACTTTCGAGGCTGTGTTTAATTTTAAGCTTAAAAACCAATCTATAGTAACTTATAAAAATTACCCGAATCTTGTGCCACTAGTTTTTTGATTAGAACGGAAACAAACAGTCCTACACTTGTCAGAAGAAAGCTGCCAGACATGACAATTCTGCGGCCCATTTTATTTATTAATAATGCACCCAACAGATAAGATGCTATGACCAAAACTCCGTCTTAAAGTATTTACTTGCTTAAGTAATTACTAATTTTTAGTTTATTGATTGTAAACTTATACTTATTTACTTACTGATATACTTCTTTAAGTAAAGTTTGAGTTTAGTATAATATAATTTGACGAAGTGGAAGGTAAGTTTATCTAGAGAAAAAAGCATTGTAAATAGACTTTAACTTGTTGATAAAGTATAATAATAAATAAAGTATTTAAATAGTAAGCTAAGATAACTGTTCCTAGCAAACTTAAGTTGATTTTTTTTGTTGTTTTGACGAAATTAAAATAAAAATTCTTCTTTTTTATTTGCAATTTTTGCTTGCTTTCTATTATTACAGCTTTAGACTAGGACAAGTATTCAAAAGAAAAGAAAATAAAAATAAAATTTTAAAAATAGAAGAAAATTAGTTGTTCTTATTATCATTATTGTAAAATTATTAAAGTATTTTCTTTTTATTTATTATTAAAAGCATAAATTTTACAGTATTTATCTTCATATTTTATAAAAGTTAAGTTCAGTTATTGTAAAAATCACTTCTTTAAAATTCTTAAAAAAAAAAATACAATAGTTTATTTAACTATTCAAATGTAAAATTGTTTTTACCATTCAAGTTAAATTATTAAGTAAAATAAAAATTACCTCTTTAACAAAAATACTTATGAAAATTTTTTTTTGTAAAAAATTTCAACGTAATACATTTTACTTTCTTTAAAGAAGTTGTAAACTATAATTCAAGCATTCACACGTTTTTTATTAGTGTTGTTTATCTACTTTTAAAAGTTAATTTAAAGTTGAATATATATTTTTTAGTTCATATGTTACTAAACAAAATTCATAGTACATTACTAAACACAAAATTCAGTTAATTTTTGTTTATTTTTATTTTCTTTCATTTTTCATTTCCATTAATTGATTGTTCATTACTAAAGATCTAAATATTTAAATGATAAAAAAAACTATGTGTAATAGCTCGTAAGAAACTTTATAAGCATGTGGTGTACGACTCGATAACCGAAAGGTTCCTTTGTACACTAGGTCCTTAGACCGAACTTTTTGAGCGTTTTTTTTATCGTTCAATAGACAATATTAATAATGATAAATATAAATCAAATATCTTACTTATGATGCTGTTTAGAAAAAAGTCTCCAGAAATACTCCCTGCATTTAAAGATACACCAAAGTAAATAAAAAAAGTGGCAGCACTGTTGAAAGTTTCAACTTAGAAAAATGCAAAAAGTTATGAGAGTTTTATAAACATTAGTTAGTATTTTATATAGCATTGTACAGTTAAAGTAAAAATTAAACAAATCTTAATTTATGCTTAGGATAACTATTTAAGAAAAAAACAAAAGTGTGTTATTCTATGAACAAAATTACCACAACCTTTTAATATATGATTTTTCATAACTCAGTTCATGTAAACTAAAGGTGCGCAATAAGTAATGCCATTCTAAGTTTTGGAACGAAAACAATTTTATCTTAAATTAACAAACAAAAATTTTTTCATTGTAAAAAAAAAGTTTTTAAGCGGTATTTATGCCTACTCTTTTAAGTTTTCAAACTTTATACCATTTAAAATAATAAATCGAACTATCAAAGTTGGAAAATATCTTCGATAAAAGACTGATTTTTAAAGATAATAAATGTAACCAATAAATGTTTTATCAATGCCAAGTAGCTTACAACACTTGCTGATATTTAAAAAATCGTCATAGTTTTGAACTATATGAAAAAAGTTTTTAGTGTTTTAACTTTTATTTTAAGATCTTATAGAGTATAGACAATATTCAGATTTTAGTTATCACAGTATTTATAGAACTATGTAAATTTTTTTTATCGATTAGTATCAAAATTAATTTAAAAAAACTGATAATTCAAACTTACAACAAATAGTAAAAATAATGAAGGGACTAGAAATCAAGTGAATAATAGCTTGTGTTGATTAAAAAAAAGATTTCAAATTCATAGCATGTTATTATAAGTACAAACATACCATATAAACTAGGTCTAACTAAAAACGTTTGCTCTAAGAGTTATAGTTAAGTAAACAGAGTTTGAAGATAGCATAAAACATACTAAAATATTAAGCAAAATACAACATATATATTTTTTTTAAATATATATTCAAACATTACCAGCAAAACATGACTTTAATAGTAACTTTCCTTATTGATGAATGCTTCAGTATTTCAAATGAAGAGTATCTTTTAAAATCTTTTTTCTGTAATAAAACATTATTTTTATATTAAAAAACTTTTCCCAAAATATATTTTACCTTTGAGATGTTGTCATTTTCTTTTTCTGCATTCTTCCAAAAGGCTTCATCTATTTTTTAGTACTGAAACGCGACATTTGTCTAATAACCTAAAATTTAAAAAAAAATCATGAACTAACATTAATGCTAAGTAATCTGGTAGTGAAACAAAATAACTCTTCATCAGTATTTTATTAAATTTTAATAAAATTCATTCATACTTTAATTTAATTTTTAAAAGCTAGCTTCAGAATAAATTAACATATCTTTTAAGTTTATATTGAACTCAGCTTAAACTTGAATTTTTTTGAACTTTGAAAGATTTCTAATTTCTTTCAAGTTAAATAAATACGTTAATTAACTAACACCCTAATGTTTTTTACAGTTTAACTTTGATAACCAAAAGTACTAGCAGATAAATTACTTGTATATTTTACCATTAACATTTAATTCAATTAACCTTTTTTCCTTGTTTGATCTTGTTAGTTGCTATGTGACCAAGGTTGTTTTAAAACGTTTTCATATTTCTGTAGAAACTATCGCGGTATTTTTATAACTTAAAGTTCCTATACAGTTGTAGGCAAGCAGAACTTTTAATTATTTAAAATCGGATAAAAACATCGAGATAAAATAAAAATACCTCGTAATAGTTACACAAAACAAATACTTAAAAATTTACTAGCTAAGAAAAAGTGATTCTTAACCTTAAGTTTAGTCTCGACCAGGGACGTAGCTACGTAAACTTGCTTTTATTTCAGCTTGAAAAAGACTCTGCTTTCTTAGCTTTTAGTATTATTTTATACTTAGTTATGCACTCCTGATAGATAATTTTGACATATATGTACTCTTTAGCAATTTTAGTGTCGTAAAAACTAAACGAATTAAACACATCCAAATTGTAACATTTAGCGTGCTAAAGCTTTAATTTGTCAAAAAGCTGCATTGCAAAATTGATTCTAATGGAAGTTGTAGCTTCAAAAATCAAAATCATACAATTTTATGTTACAAAAATTTGCATAACTTGTTCTTACTATTGACTACGTTAGATGTTTGAAAAATGTTTTGAAAACAATGTAAATGTAAATTTAAAAAAACTTAAAGTACACTTAAAGTATGAAGAGAAGTGATTCTTTAGTAAAGTTTTTATTGTCGAGACCAGGGACTTAGCCAGCTCAAAAAAGTTACGAATCTGCAAAAATTAAAACATCTGAAGTATTACTTCCTAGCGGGAACACATTAATTTAAACTATCTCTAATGTTATTGAGTTTAATCTGAAAATATGCAGTTATGTTAATAAAACAAAAATGGAATGTTGAAGTACGAGTGATAACTGTATACAAGGCAATTTATTTTGCTCCACATCCCCTATGACTCTTTATGTCATGCCACTTGTGTAAACCCAGAAAACAATTTTTTTTAAATAAACATAAAAAAATCACAATTTAACTCAAAAACATTTGTAGTTTGGTTTTGGTACTAGTTATGATTAAAAAGTTTAAACATAACTCACTCATTTTCGAAAAAAGTTTATTAATTAATTTCGTTTAGCTCTTCTTCAGAATAATATTGCTAAAAACTATTAATATTATAGAGTAATTTTAGTTATATACAATGAATTTGAAAAGTCTAACTAGAAATAGTTACGTCATGAAGTATAAAAGTCTGTTTAGAAAAAGTTTGAAAAATAGAATTGAATTGTACTGAACTAACTTGAAGTAATTTATAAGACAAAATTGCTAAAACAAAAACATTTAAAATAGTAGAAATTTCTACCTGAAACTAAATTAAAAAAAAGCACATTAAAAAATACGACAAAAACGACAACAATAATACTACTAAAGACGCTATTTATAAAGTTTTAAATTGTAAAAATCATTTTGTTTGCAAATTTTTGGCTCGCGAGTTCTAATAAACAAAGTAATAAATTTGTCATAGGGGATGTGGAGCAAAATAAATTGCCTTGTATACAGTTATCACTCGTACTTCAACATTCCATTTTTGTTTTATTAACATAACTGCATATTTTCAGATTAAACTCAATAACATTAGAGGTAGTTTAAATTACTGTGTTCCCACTAGGAAGTAATACTTCAGATGTTTTAATTTTTGCAGATTCGTAACTTTTTTGAGCTGGCTACGTCCCTGGTCTCGACAATAAAAACTTTAGAAAGTTTAGAAAGTGAAAACATAAGTTTAAGGTGAATTAATTAGATCTACTTCTTTACTGAAACCGACCGGATTAGTGAGGGACCGGATAAACGAGGGTGTACTGTACTTTATTTTTCTAAAAAATCTGTCTATTGTGTTTATCAAAAATTATATATTTTGACGTTTTATTTTCAAAACATAGAGTTTTAGTATCAATATAAAAAATAAGGTTTATTGATATTTACAGTTACACAAAAATTAATTTAGTTTTAAAAAAATATTTTAACGTGATTTCTTTCAGAAAGTTTCCGTGCAAATTTAAAACCAGCATACAATCATAGCATTTAAATATAAGCTACAAAATTTATATTATGTTACAAGTACCTTAAAAACGTTCTAAAAAAAAAATTTGCAGTTCGATTTGGTTTGCGATAGGTTTTACTTAAAGTCTCTTTCTACGAGCATGTATGAAGTTGGTAGCTTGATTGGTTCACTGGTATTTGGAGACTTATCAGACAAGTTATTTTTTAATGTTTATTTTTAACTAACAAAAGTTTCAACAAAGACTTGAACGCCGAAATATAAACAATTAATTTACGTGTAAGTAAAACAGGCTTACGCTGTTTAATTTTTGTTTTAACTTGTAAATGTAAGAAGATCAACAAAATAAGATTTTGTAACTTTAGTAGTTCACTAAAATTGCCATTTAAGTTTTTGTGAATGTTTTAAACGTTAATACTAACTCTTAGGAAACATAACAGCGACAACTTGTAACTTTTTTCATTTTTTTTTTTAATTAAAACCTTTGCAAGTATTTTTTATTTCATTACATTACCAAAATCACAGATTAGGACGGAAAAAAACCTGTTTTTTGACGCTCATTTTCACTCTTGTATGCAGTTTTGCAACACCGTACAGTAACACAATTGTAACTTTCATGATTTTACGAACATTTACTGCTGCATTCGTGATTGGCTTGATTATTTTATCATTTACTTACGGTTAGATAAAAATTTGTAAAACTTAAATCATTTGTTTGTTGCAAAACAAAATCTTTCAGTTTGAGGTTTTATGCTCTTGTGGTAAACAGAGGTGTTTACTAAATCTTACAATGTGTAACGAATTAATTATGTGTTTAAAAGCTATAATCTAATTTTTTAAATTCTTAAAACTTATCTGAGCAAATTTTTTGTTAGGAATAAAGTTAATAGTTGTGATATATAAAACAAGCATTGTATATGAAAGATTTTACTTAAGCATATTATTTATTCATAAACAAAACTGTGGTTTTATATATATTTGTATACAAAAAAGTAAAATATTTTAAACTAACTTATAATTTCTTTCAAATACTTAAATTATTAATCAAAACTTTGAAAATACTTGATAAGCTAGTATAAAAATCAATATCTTTAAAAAAAATTTATTTATTTAAGGTACAAAACTACAAATTTTTTTTCAAAGTTTTGTTTCAATTTAAGATCATTTAACTTTTAAGTAGTGATGTACCGGACTCACTATCCGGGTCTGGATCCGGCCGGATATTGCCGTTTTTGTCTGATATCCGGATCCGGCCGGATCTTGATATAAAAAAAAAGTCCGGATCCGGTTCCGGCCGGATTCTAATTTGAAAAAACATTAAACTGTTTACATTTAAACTATGAAATAAACATTTTAGAAATGCAACTCTTTACCTATGTTGTAAAATGAAAAACTTTACTACCAAATTGTTAGGCTAGTTTTAAGATTTTTTGAAAAATTCAGGCTAGTTTTCTTTCAGATTTTGAATGAGTTTAAGCTGATCCAGTTTTCAATATTTTGTGATTTTCTAGTTAATTTTGTTCAAGAACTTGATTTTAATTGATTTTAGATTGGTAAGGCTATAGGGGGGGGGGGGTCCTCCTTGATTTTTACAAGTTGATCTTATTTAATAGATTTTAATCTTAGCTACCAAATATTGTTTCTGTGATGTACTTTATCTTTCTATCAATTTTCCTTATTCTAAATTTAAAGTTATTCATAGCTTTTTTTTAGCTTTAAAAGAAATAAAATTTTGAAACTACAAATGTAAGCTCTACTTTTTATGTGAAAACTAGTGATGTACCGGACTCACTATCCGGGTCCAGATCCTGCCGGATATTGCCATTTTTGTCTGATATCCGGATCCGGCCGGATCTTGATATCAAAAAAAAGTCCGGATCCGGTTCCGGCCGGATTCTAATTTGAAAAAAAAGTCCGGATCCGGGTCCGGTACATCACTACTTTTAAGCAAGTATTATTGTAAAACTTGCATTACAATGTACAGGCGTTATATTTCTATTTGCAAAAAAAAATTTAAGGCAAGAAGGTATCTTAGTTTGATTTTGTAAAGCACGGGTCAATAATAATATATAAACAATAACATTTCCTAAATTTGCTTTACTACAAAAATAAAACACAACCCGATTTAATATCGCTACATTTTATTTAGTAACAGAGCTCGTACAATCAAAGCAAAGAACAAAGGTTTCAGCACTGTATCAAATTATGTTTCCATTAGGATATATATCAGAAACAATTGTTGCATATAAAACAAGAAACTGGACAAAATTAATGGTAATGTTAAATACAATCTTTTAAATTTTTAGTGAAATAAGAGTTAACATTTTTAAAGTTTTGGCTTGTAGACTTTAGACAATTTAAACGTTATTACCATACATTACTTTAATGTTTAATATTTTTTAAATACTGTAAATTTATACAGAACTTTTTCTTTAAAAAATTTCATGAATTAAAAAATTAAAATACTTTTTGTAATTTAGCCAAAATAAACTATAAATCAGTTGGATAAAAAAAAAAATAAACTTGTTTAAATTAAAACATCTTTTTTTTTCATATCTATTTTTTATTATATTTTTTATATGAAAATGCTGATATTTTTTCAAAATATATATTCAAATTTTTTAAAATTTTTATATTTTAATTATGTTATTTTCACAATACCTTAAACTAACTATTTAAAAACACTAAGCATTAAATATAATCAAAATATACAATGTTTAAAAACCTTATTTTATTAAGAGTTTTTTGTACCTTATAGCTATACACTTAATTTAAAAAAAAAATTATTTCCAATCAAGTATCACTAGTTCGAAACTATTACTTCAACAGTTTGTTTTAAACGTGGTTTCAATTCCTCTTATCATCTTTATAGCTGCTATTCCTGAGTCACCAAGATGGCTCCTTGCAACTAATAAGATTAAACAAGGAAAAAAGGTTAATTGAATTAAATCAGGGGTTCCCAACCAGGGGTGCTCGCACCCCTTGGGGGTGCGAGGCAGCATTCCAGGGGGTGCGAGATGGCTTTTCATTTTTGTATGATAAATAAGGAGATTATCACTCTCTGATAAAGTTTATAAAGTTAAAAAGTACATTTTGTTATGAAAAGAAAATGGCGCTAATTTTCTGATTAAATTAATTTTATTAATACGTCATAGAGCAAGAGCGCTTTTCTAGAAGTAAATTCATTTTACTAATTTCATTTAATAGCTGTTAGTTTAGAATTAACATTGCAGTAAAGCTTTATAAGAGTTTTACACCTTTGAGTTTTAATCATCTATTCTTTAAATATTTAGTTTTTTTAACTCGCCATTAGTTGTTTAAAACAGTTTATGAGCTAGCATCTATTTTAATAGAAATACGTAGATAACAATTAGTATTTCCAGCAGGTTTTTTATTAGCTGTTAAGAACAGATTCTATTAAGTCTATTTCATTTATAATGTAATCTTTTATTAAGCTTAGTTGTGCAGAAAGTAGAGCTTAAAGATTTAACATCAGTAAATTGTGATGTTCACATTAATTACTGTATATTATACTATTTAAGAAAACTTGTTTTTAGCTTTTGTGAAACCAATTTTTATAGATCAGCAAAAGTATTCAATGCATTATCTTTATTTCTATTCATTCCTTTTTTGAACTTAAACCGTTTACCTTTTTCAATCTAATTTTTTCTATTTATCTAGTAAGAATACAAACTTTCTTTTTTTATTTGCTTTTATACAAATATTTTTTCAATTTAAGACTAAATATCTTTTAACTTTTTAAAATCTTAACTCAAATCTCTATTATTTTGAAACCTCCTAGCTGCTAATAGTTTCTTACGATTTGGCGTATAACGTAGCTAAATCAAAAAAACCTCATACAATTGCTGAAGAGTTGATAAAGCCATGTGTGTTACAAATGACAGAAGATGTTCTGGGAAAAGAAGCTTCAAAAAAGCTTTAGTTAGTGCCGCTCGCTATCTAATAATGTTATTGAAAGTCGAATTAAAGATTTAAGTTCGGTTTTGGATCTACTGACAAACCTCTTTTTTTGGCTTCTTACCATGAGGCGTAAAACGTAGCTAAATCCAAAAAGCCTCATACAGTTGCTGAAGAGGTGATAAAGCCAGGTGTTTTACAAATGACAGAAGATGTTCTGGGAAAATAAGCTTCAAAAAAGCTTGAGTTACTGCAAGAAA
This sequence comes from Thalia democratica, assembly GCF_965202585.1. Classification (NCBI taxonomy): domain Eukaryota; kingdom Metazoa; phylum Chordata; class Thaliacea; order Salpida; family Salpidae; genus Thalia; species Thalia democratica. Next base: position 33,177,815 of record NC_139171.1, read on the forward strand.
TAGCTTGAGAATTATGCATGAACCGTTTTCTTGAAATGCAGTTTAAAAGAAAAACTCTTGAACAATATTGGTGTTGTTCAATGAATATGTTTCCAAAACTTGGTGAAAAAGCACTAAGTACTCTCATTCCATTCGCGACGACTTACTTGTACGAGTCTGGATTTAGTTCTCTTTTGTCAATAAAAACTAAATCAAGAAACCGCTTGAATGCACAGGCAGACATGCGAATTGCAATCAGCAACAAAATGCCACGTTTTCAGAAAGTTTTGTGCAACAAACAGGAACAAAAAAGTCATTAACTTTAGAGTAGGTTTAAAGTTAAGTTCTTAATCTTTTCAAAATAATATTGTATGAATAGAAGTTTGTTAAATACCTTGTGAGTATAACGACGTGTTATTTAGGATTTTTCTATTAAATATATAAAAGATTAGTTTAGTATTTTGTTAATTTTAAATGAAAACATATTTGCTTTTTATAAAGATAGATTTTTGTTTTTTGTTTAATTGAAAAGTAATTTATTTTTTTAGTTAGTTTAAAAAGGAGCATGTAAAATTTCAAGTGATGAGCTCGAAACTCACTTGCTTGACCTTCAGAAAACGTTTATCGTTGCAGAGGGAAGAGTGAGTTCTATTGTTTTCTCCCTTATAAAAAATAAACAAAACTTGTTCGAATATAGTATAATATTTTATTAAATTTCAAAGTATTTTATTTTTGTTAATGTAGTACACTACCATAAAAATTAAAAAACATATTATTAGTTAATAAAATCAAAAGTTTTATAAACAAATTATTAATAAATAATTATAGCATATAGTGTTAGGGGTGCGAGATCAAATTAACAGACTTTAGGGGTGCGGGGCATCAAAAAGGTTGGGAACCACTGAATTAAATGATAATGGTAAAATATATAAGTAAATTCTCTGCTAGTACTTTTGGTTATCAAAGTTAAATTCTATGAAACATTAGTGTGTTAAACTATTCAATTAATTAATTAACGTATAGATTTAACTTGAAAGAAATTAGAAATCTTTCATAACTCAAAAAAAAAGTTTAAACTGAGTTCAATATAAACTTAAAGATATACTAATTCATTCTAAAACTAGCTTTTAAAGTGAAGTTAATGTATGAAAGAATTTTATTAAAATTTAATAAAAGACTGATGAAAAATTATCTTATTACTTCCAGTTTCCTTAGCATAAATATTATCTTAGTTCATGAAAATTCTAATAAACTTTAGGTTATTAAACAAATGTCGCGTTTTAGTACTAAAAAATTAGATGAAGCCCTTTGGAAGAATGCAGAAAAAGAAAATGACAACATCTCAAAGGTAAAATATATTATGGGAAAAGTTTTTTTAGAATAAAAATAATGTTTTATTCCAGGAAAAAGAATCTAAAAGATACTCTTCATTTGAAATACTAAATCATTCATCGATAAGGAAAGTCACTATTAAAGTCATGTTCTGCTGGTAATGTTTAATTATCTGTTTAAAAAAACAACATTATTATATTATATTTATTAAACAATGACCCTAGAGTAAACGTTTTTAGCTAGATCTAATTTATATTATATGTTTGTACTTACAATAACATGCTTAGAATGTGAATTCAACTTTTTTTTTTATCAACAAAAGTTATTTTTCATTTGATTACTAGTCTCTTTATTACTTTTATTATTTATTGTAAGCGTGAATTATCAACTTTTGTTAAACTCATTATGGTACTAATCGATAAACTAAGTTTACATAGCTCTATAAATGCTGTGATAATTAAAATCATTGTCTATAGTATAATATTTTCTATAAATATTTAATATAAAAGTTGATACACCAAATTATTTTCCTTTCATAAAGTTCATCACTATGATGATTTTTTAGATATCAGCAAGTGTTGTAAGCTACTTGGTGTTTATGAAACATTTACTGATTACATTTATTATCTTTAAAAAAACAGTTTTTTATCGAAACTAATTTTTAGACTGTAAATTTTCCATTATATTTTATTGTTTTAAATGGTATAAAATTTTAAAACTAAAAAGGATTGGTATAGATACCGCCCAAAAAACTTTTTGTTATTACAACAAAAAAAACTTTTGTTTGATAATTTAAAATAAGATAGTTTCTGTTCCGAAATTTAGAGCAGCATTAGTTATTAGCAGCATTATAAATTGAATTATGAGAAACCATATTTTAAAATGTTAAGGTAGTTTTATTGATAGGATAACACACTTTTTTTTTTTAATAGTTATTCTTAGCATAAGTAAAAATTTCTTTGATTTTTTCGCGTGAACTGTAAAAAGTTATTTAGAATAGTAACTAATGTTCATAAAAATCTCTTAAAGTTTTGCATTTTTCTAAGTTGAAACTTTCAACAGTGCTGCCACTTTTTTTATTTACTTTGGTGTATCTTTAAATGCAGGGAGTATTTCTGGAGACTTGTTTCTAAACAGCATCATAAGTAAGATATTTGATTTGTATTTATCATCAATCTTACCTTAACTACTACTTAAAGTTTGTTTACAATGTTTTTTCTCTGGTTAAACTTACTTTCTACTTGTTAAACAATATTATACTCAACTCAATCTAAACTTTAAGAAGTACAGCACTACGTAAACAGGTATATTCAATAAGCTAAAAAATATTAATTAGTTAAGCAATTAAATACTTAAAGACGGTGTTTTGGAAATAGCATCTTATCTGTTGGGTGCATTATTAATAAATAAAATTGGCCGCACAATTGTCATGTCTGGCAGTTTTCTTCTAACAAGTGTGGGACTGTTTGTTTCCGTTCTAATCAAAGAATTAGTTGCACAAGATTCGGGTAATTTTTATAAGCTACTATAGTTTGGTTTTTAAAGCGTACGAACAGTTTAAAAACAGTTTTGAAAGTACTTAGTTATACAAAAACATAAATTATGATAATTTTTATATCATTCGTAAGTTAAGCATAACTAAACTGAAATCAATATTGACCTTTATTAATAGAATAATAAGGCTTATTTATAAATATTAAAAAACAGTTTTCTTTGCATAGTTAAAACTTGAATAACTTTATAAATCTTTGTCACTACTAGTTAATTTTCTTATCAATTTAAATTTTTAACAGACTTTCAAAAAGTTGGAATTGCATTTGCTTTTGTTGCTAAATTTGGAATTTCGGCGTTATATTTTATTACCTGTATACTTACCGCAGAAATGTTTCCTACTGTTATAAGGTTAAAATTAGAATTTACCATTAGACTTCTTGTACAACTTTTAGTCTAGCTATTATTTCTTAAGAACTATAAAACAATAATTTGTAGCTTAAAAGTATAAAGAAATATATTCTAAATTTTTTAACAACTGTAGGAAAATTTATGATTTTCAAATATAAAAAGAAATAAAAATAACTTAATCAGTACAGCAAATCATAGATTTAACTGTTAAAACTGTAACAAACCATAAGACAGCAACAAAAATGTACTTATTAGTTTTATTTAAGACAAGTATAAATAAGTTTTTTATAACGCTAATTAAATACACCTTTACCAAGAAACAAACTAATCGAGTTCTAAAATGATGTTTTAAAATTTTTGTATTTTCTTTTTTTCAGTAGTAAGTTATAAATTTTTTATCTAACCTATATTTTTAATATAAATTTTATTAAAAACTTCAACTGTTTCTTGTTTTATTTACACTACATGTTCTACATACTTAAGTTGGTGTGTATATACTTAAATTGATGTTTTTTATACATTAATGGGAAAAAATTAAACATATATATTGTAAGGTTTTTTTTGTTTATTAAACTATTTTTAACAGTAAATATAAATAACAGCAAACTTTTAAAAATTTTCCTAAATTAATACTTATTTTAAAATAAATAAAATAATTCAAACACCTTTTAATAAAGTGCAAAGTTTTTATATTTTGAAATCGAACTCGTTTCGTCATAGATTTTGTATCAAAAACTGAAAGAAAAATATTTTATAAGAACAAGTAACAGTTCTTAAAAATGTACAAGAGTAAAAACACTGTACAAGTTTTCTAGTGCAATTAAACAAGTACAAATAAGTTTGATATTTTCAGAAGCAACGGTCTTGGCATGGGGAGTTTTGCTGCAAGAATCGGAAGTATTTCTGCACCTTTCATTATTTCAATTCAAAAAACAATAAGTTGGCTTCCGAGCGCAATATTTACTTGGTTAGTTTTTTAAAAAGTGCAAGTTAAAAACAAATCTGAACCAAAAAGGTAAAAAATACTTAATTAGGTAAATCAATGATTGTAAACATTTGCATAGTAAACTAAAAAAATCTGTACACACTAGACAACTTTAGTACATACTTTTATTCTATTAAAATCAATCTTACTCTAATTAGTACTACTTTGGTAAAAGTTTTCTAAATGTTTTTCAAGGAACTACCAATAACTAGCTTTTGAAAATAAGTTTATATCGATTAAATTTATACTACTTAAATAAAGTTTTTACTTCGAAATTGCTTACTTATCATCAGACTTTCCGCGCAAGGTAAATCATTTTTTATACACAACAAGAGTCGAATTATATTGTTACTTTCTACCAACTTCTATTTTAACAGAAAACCTTAAAATTGCTTGATTTCAATAAAAATAATGAACATTTATTTATCGTCATAGTTTGTATAATTTTACCGTTAATACCGTCATTAAACCGTACCCATATCATACAAACTTTTCGACTTTGTTTACAAACATCGCTAGTTCTCGGTCCCGCTTTTTCTACTTGAAAATATAAAACTTAAAGAATTAATGCAAAATCTGATTATTTTAAGCTAAGTATTCGAACTACTTTTAAAGTATAGTTTGTACTTTTTTACCTTTCAAAACTTTATAAGACTCATTGCAGCAGAAATAAAGCAGAAACTGATGCTTACAAACTAATGTTTGCAGTACTGTTTAAAAAAGAGTATATTGCACTTGTTTAGTTTTAAGCTTTTATAATATTTAATTGAATTATTTGCATTTGTTTTGCTTTGAGATTTTATAACTTTGCAGGACTCGCTGCAGCAGTTGTGTCACTTTTACTTCCGGAAACTCGTGATATTGAATTCATTGAAACTATTGAGGAGGCCGAATATTTTTACAAATACAAAAAACCGATGAAAAGTTCTTGTGAATAGTTGGTTGTTAATAAAAACTGTGGATAAATTTAAAAATAAAATTAACAATTTTTTCTTCTTAAGATAACTAAGTAGCTATTTATTTTAAGCCATTTAACGACTGTTTACTACGGATTTTACAACCGTTTTTAGCCACCATAAATTTATAAACACTTAATTTTGTTTACAACAATAGTTTATACATCATATAGTATTTAACATTATCATACAAAAATAGGTTCTTAAATTTATACTTTTTTTGTAAAACTTTTAAAATAGTTTTTTAAACAAAAACTACATACCTAGTTTCTTGATAAATTAGTTTTAAAAAATAATGAAACAGAAAAGAAGAAAAGGAAATAAAAATATTCACAATCGAAAAGTAACAACTATAAATCAAAAAGAAAATACTTTTGTACTAAATGATACTAATAACATGTTTATATAAGTGTAGTGCAATACTAACTTTTTTTCAAACCAAAAGTAAAGAACTTAACCATCTAAAAAAAATCTTTTCTGCTTAATTTTTTTTTTTAATTTCCCATAATTAACTACTTCATGTTATCAATTGTTTGTAAAAAATGAATTTTCGAAGTAAAAAATGTTTAGAATAAACCTAAATGTTTTCAATTAATGTTTATACAAAAAATAAAAACATAAAAGTTTCCAAAGTTTTTTTTAAAAACATTTAATGCTTTAAATTTTTGTATAAGTAATTTTATTTTTAATTATTTTATTTTGTTTTAAAATCTAAAAGAATAGTGATTTTTTCAAATCTACATATGATGAGTAAATTAAGTAAAACATTGTATTAACTTAATACACTGTAAATATTTCATAAAAATTACGTCCAATTATGTTTTCAATACTATATTTGTAATCTTTTATGTCGTTTTTCGTCGTACTAAGTGTTAATTACTTATGTGATGTTAATATCTAAAGTAGGGGTGGGCAACGTACGGCCCGCGGGCCGGATCCGGCCCGCGAAGTGAAAATGACCGGCCCCCAAACCTTTTTTAAATTTAAATGGTATCCGGCCCGCGGACAAAATTGATCCTGCCCGCGAGTAGATGATCCGGCCCGCTAAGCATTTTCAAAATTTATATGAAATCCGGCTAACCAAGGTAAATATTACAAAACTTGTAAAAAAACTTTTTATATTTATTTCAATAAAACAAAAATGTAAGACTTTGACCTTGACAACGTTTGTAAAACTAGCTTTTTATTTTTGTGGTGATAAAAACACTCTTTACTTAAAGTATCTTTTTCTGTTTCGTGTCAGTTGAAGTAATACTTTCTCAAATTATCCAAAAACAGTTGTTTGCTTAACTAGCTTTGATGATCTTACCTACCATAATGACTTTCATAAAAAATGGACGTGTTAAAAATTGCTGTCTTTCTCAGATGTGTATTGAGTTGTTTTTATACTTGTTTAGAAAAGTAAAAAAAAATCTTTTTAAGCTCTTACAATTATTTTAAGTCAAACTGATCAACATTAAATTTTAATAGAATATTTTAAGTTGAGACTACAATTTCCACTTTTTTCTGCTATTGATTTTTTTATTTATGACTTTTTGATTAATTTTATGGTTAAGTTTAGTGATGACCAATTGATGACAATAGTTTCACTTGATAATGAGTTTGGTCGTCGTTTTGCAATCTTTCAACAACTAATAGAAGAGTTTAATATTGTGTCACCATAGTTGACGTTTGACACCGAAAATGCACCTAGTAATATACAGTTAGAACTGCTAAACTTCAATGTGACAGTACACTAAAAAGAACCTTAAAAGTTTGACAGATTTTACGCCCTACTTAACAAGTCAAAGTATGTTAATTTAAAAAAGATGGCAATGAATTCACTTGTTCTGTTTGGGTCTACATATACTTGCGAACAAACAATCTCAACCATGTATATAAACAAAAGTTAGCTGCGTTCAAATGTTACTGATACCAATCTGCAGTCATTACTGAGAATATCTACTTCGAATATACTTTAAGATTTTAAACAGCTTGTTAAAACCTCTGATGATCCACAAATGTCTCATTGACTTCTTTTTAGTGTAATTATTCTTGCTAAACTCTTTAACCTTACATTTAAAATATAATATGACAGTTTTATCTGTTAGTTTTTTGTTTAGTACTATTTTAATTAGTGAAACTGATCTTAATCTAAAAGTCTACTAAATCAATATGGTTATCATGTTTAATTATAAATTAATCTCTTTTTTATTTTAGTATTTCGTTATTTTATGTTATACTTTTATAAAAGTGTTTTAGATGAATTGTTTGAAAATATTACTTTTAAAGTACAGAACTTAGTTAAGTTTCATAAGTTGATCTTTTGATATTTTGAAAGTAAAAGTACTAGAGCTTTAAGCCAAAGTATATTTTTATTTAAGTTTAATTGTTTTTTAAATATTTTGATATGACAATTTAAACCAAACACATAATTTTCGTTGCTTTTAGTAAATTTTTAGATAGATTTTATCTATTATTAAACGAGCCAAAGTTTGTTAACTTCAAAATATGACCATGAAACTAGTTGTTTTGTTCGAGACTTCATACATTTGAAAACAAACATTTCTGACCATAATTATTAGTAAGGATAAGCTAATTTCAAACATAATCGGTATTTCAGTACACTTGCAGATTTTCCCAAACCGTCATGCAACTAGATTTAAACAACTGTAATATATGATTAACCTTAAGTGTTTCATCGAGATCTTTTTATTTTATTTTTTCGCTTTTTATGGTAAAACTGTTTGTTATATCAGAACTATTTGTAGTTTGGTTTCTTTTATACGTGCAAAAATATTTAATAAATCTTTATTAGTTTGTTCAAATTAAAAGTTAGTACATAGTTTAATTTTGTAATGTTAGTTAACTTCTGAATATTATTATTAATGAAAACTTCAGCCAAGGATTTTAAAAATTAGACAATTTCGGATAGTTAACAATTCTTTAATGTTTTAGCTTGAAAAATTAGGCTCGAGTATTTTTTTACTAAGTAAGTTATTGGCTTTAATAAGACTATCTAGAATTAATTCGGTCCAGAGTTATAACAAATACAGAGTTATGAATACTTAATAAAAATTGGTACAAAATTTCATACTTGAGAACCTTGGTAATTAAAATACTGATTCAAAGTTCTGAAATACCCGATCAAATAGCATCCAGCTGGATTGAAATCTTTTTCAAATTAGCTTCCATTCAAATCCGGATCTTTGTTTAAAATTAGTATTTAACCGGGTCAGAATAATATTTTCAAATTAGGATCCGTATCTAAAAAAGAATCCAGCTGAAACCGGTAGATCACTATTTCGAAATGCTCCGGCCCGCTGAGGACTATTTTTTTTGGATCCGGCCCGTCAACTATTTACGTTGCCCACCCCTAATCTAAAGTAATACAAAATTTTATAAATGATACTTTTTAATTGTTGTTAGCTTGTTACTAGTTCAAAAGATTGATGTTTTAAAAACAACAGTTTTTATTGGTTTAAAAAAAAAGTGTTTTAGAAATAGTCTTCAGTTTTTGAAACCTTTTATTAAAAAAAAATACGGTTTGATAAAAAACAGATTAAAAAATAAATTTAGTTAATTTTCTTACTAAAAAATAAAACTGTAATTTTAATTAAATCACTTAAAAATTCGTTTTAGAAGTACTAGTTAACTATCTTATCTTATGATTAATTGTAATTTAGGTATTTTATTCTAGCTGTTTAATGAATTCAAAGTTAATTATTTTTAATGAAGGGTATATAGATCGATAACCAATTTTTTATACCAGGTTAGTTGACCATATTTATAAGAGTTTAAACTTTGTGTTCAGTAAACTATTTGCATTTTAAATATTTAAAATAAGTTGAGCTGCTTGAAAAGTAAAAACTTTACTCTGGAAATTTCTTATTTAGAGAAACTTTAGCTAAAAACTAATAACTAATACGATTTATGATTCAATTACTTTTTATAAAAGTTTTTCCGTACTTTTTTGTGTTCATTATTTAGTACCAGGCGCTATTATCAATGTACCAGGGGCGTAGTGTGGGGGGACACTGGCGCATGCTTACCTCTTAAAAAAAAGAAAAGTAGAGAAAAAGTAGAATGTTTCATCTTTATCCTTTAATCATTTAATTCCCCTGCTTAATCAGTTTTTTTTTTCAATTATTTTTTGAAGAAAATTTAACAATCTTTAAATACCAAACATACATATCCGGTGCGTAAGTGTCGTTGTATACCGGCTTTGATGAAAAACTCCATAAAAAATTGTTTTTTTAATTCACAAACTCCATATAAGTTAAGATTCAAAAAGTGCTCACTGGTGTTTGTGCACCGTGGTACTATAACAGTTGTTATTGATTTTTCTACAAGGAAAAATGCTAACATTTTGTAAACAAACAATCAAGCTAAACATATTCCATGATTATATTGTTTCAAGAATAAACAAATTTCATAAAAAAAGTAATAGGTAATTAATAAAAAAATAAGATAATAATTAGAATAAACTGTACCAATGATAAATTATAAAATTAAAATTAAATGAAAAAAAAAGAGTTGATCAGATAGGAATTGATTGGGTGGGAATTGTGCGCGGGTTGGAACTTAGCGGTTGCCATTATGTACATTTTTCTAGACTGAAAATACTTAAAAACGTTTAACCTGTATAAAAAATACTTTTAAGTATTTTAAATAAAATTTAAGGTAATATGTTTTATTTTCCTTTAACCACTTTAGAAGTTTGTGTAAATACAAAAAAAAACTTGTAAGATAAATATTACAATTTACTTTAGTTTTTGAAAGTTTTTGTCATTGGATCGTGTGAAGCAGAAATCTGATAGTATAAATATAAAAAACTGACAAGTAAAACTAGTTTGTTGTTTAGTATTTCATTATAAAGTAATGTAATAAAAATACTACTTATTAAAAAAAAAAACAGTTAAATTATTTCTAGTTTTTTTGTACACTATTACATATTTAAACACAACATACTTTAAAGACATGTTACAATTAAGCATAAAAAAAGCAATTTAATAAAGATTTAACATACAATAAAATATAAATAGTTAACTAACATTATAAATTGAACACATAAAATTTATATTCAAGTATGTACAACATTTATAGTAAAAGCATATCAAACTAGTTTTTAAGATATCTACAAGCTTAATGGACTTTTTATTCTCATCTTTATCTCATGTCTACGAAATTAAATTCAGATAACTTCAAAAATCTTTTTTTTTAAATAAAAAATACAGCTTATGAAGTTAAATAAATTATTTGTGTTCCAAAAACCTAAATACAATTTTATCTACTTTCTTTTAAGCTATTTATCATTGGAGATTGATAAATTTTAAGAAACTACAACTCTATATACTATTCATAATATAAACACTTTTTTACAAAAATTAAAAAAAATACATTTTTCCAAGTTTTAAGCGACCTAATGCCAAGGTTTTTATGGTCATAAAACAATAAACTGTTATTACCAATGTGTAATTTTGTTTCTAAAATACATGTTATTAGAATGTACATCATTAATAAAATAATTTAAATACCAATGTTTGTAAAAATCTGCAGAGTAACAATTACGAGTAAAATCCATTGATTGAACGCTTCAATGCAGATTTGAAATTTCATTGCTAATTTTGGTCTTCTCACGCTAAATTACTCTTCTTTAAACTTAATGAAAGTGTTCCACTAAATATTTTACCACTCATTTTAAATTAATATAGTTCAGGTGATAATATCTAGTTTGGTAAAAAAGCTCTTACACAGTGTACACAGTAGTAAACATAATTAACATATATATTAAAAAATATTATCAAACAAAAAAAGAAATTAAAGTTATAAATTTTCTTGTTAAAAACAAATGAAGAATATCAAAATGTTTTAAATATATACCATATAAAAAACTTCTTTGTAGAACAAGTAAACATAAAGCTTAATAAACTTTATTTTAAAATAATTCTTAAAAATTAAAACATTTTATTTTGAACTTTACCGTAAAAACTAGGATGGCAGATATTCTAACAAAACTTCAAGATACCTTTTAAAATATATATCTGCTGAAAATGGTTTATCATATCAGTATTTTATAAATGTAAGAAATATCTAAAGTATTTGTTTTCAAATTGAAATTGCAATAAACTATAAAAGTAGCTGAAATAAAACTAAGTTCAAATAATTATAGTACATTAAAGATACGTATTAAAAACTGATAAAAATGTATTTACTACTTGAATTAAAATCTATAATAAAATAAAAAAACACATAAATCAAAAGGAATGTATTTAAGCTTGAAGACTTAAGACACATTCTTTATTGTACGCAAGATGAAATAAATTAAATTACTTTGTTGCAATAAATTAAAAGCATGCATGAACGGTTGCTCTTGCAAAAGTGCTTTCTGGAAAAACTGGCCAACTTGCACGGGAAAGTACAACAGCAGAAAGGCAATTGAAGAAACGCGCACGGAACAAACGACACGAAAATAGCACCTCCAGTGGCGGGGAGAAAATCAGGCCATGGCGAGGGAGTTTCTCTTGTACGCCTCGTTGACGTACGCTCCCTTTTGCTCCATCCCGTACTCGTTTTGAACACTGGATGGCGCTTTGCAGCACTTCTTGTGCAGCCACTTCCTCAAGTGGTGCAGCGACCACAGCAGTATCTGACCAATCAGCGCGCCCAATATGGCGAACCCGATCCCCATGCCGACCGCCCCCGAGGGGTTCTCCCGCCAATCGAGGAACCCGTAGACGGCGTCGGTCACCCCGGCGACGAACAGGACGTAGGTGTACAAAACGTAGACCAAACCGAGGACCATGGTGTAGGGGAAGTGGAGGAGGTGGACGGGGGTCTTTGACACGAACAGGTCGATGATCATGACGAGCAGGGTCACTCCGTGGATGTGGATGTTGGTGGGGGAGTCCAACGGGTCCTCGGAGGTGCTGGCGAGCAGGGCCCAGAAGAGGACGACGACCGAGAAGGAGGCGTTGAACGCCACCGAGTGGAAGAAGAACACCACCTTGTGGTACCACCTCGTTTCCTCAACTGCAAAAATAAGCATCAATAAACTTCTATGTGAATTTAGGATTGTTATGATATGTAAAAATAAAGTTTGAGCACAAATAGCTGGTGCATGTTTGCATTTAGTTACTGCATAATTTTTTGATTATTTTATTTAGGGTAAGCTCACTTTTTATAATCAACAATTTTTAGTGGTATATCCTAGTGTTCTAAGTATTTTTAACTTTAAGTTTTGTTAGTATTAAGTTTAATTACGTTTATAAAACACTACTTTCAACTTTTTTGTTAAAACTAAACAAGACTACACAAAATTTAAATTAGTACACTTACTACATAACAAAGAAATATATTTAAACGATCACAGTACGACAAACATTTCACTCAACACGAAAACTGCTCATAAAAAACAAACAAACCGTTGAGAAACCCGGACGAGGTCTTCATCTTGGTGAGTCCCGACAGCGCGACGAAGAAGGAGAGGAACAGGTAGGCGTTGATGAGGATGACCTGCCAGTTGGTGAAGAACCAAATGTAGTCGTACAGCGTTTCGCTGCCGTCGATCAGCGTGTATATGAGCCACGCCAGCATGTACAGGGTGGCGAGGAGCCGGTAAACGATGAAGAACGTTTGGCTGTTCGTCCACTACAAAATATTAAGTTGAAAATTAGTATGTATATACTTTGAAAAGTTCGAATAGGTTGTAAAATTTTGTTGTAAGTCAGAGATTAGAACAATTTTAACTTAAGTTGAAGCTTTTTTTTTTCAGTTGTTTGTACCTTTTACACAGTAGTCTTAAAATTTATGATGTTAGACATGAATTTCAAAGAACTTTTTTTGTTCATTTCAGACTATTTTAAGACTTTTTGACTACTAAAACCTTTTAAATAAAACATAATGTACTAGAACAGGGTTGAACAGCCTTTTTTAACTTGCGAGTAGTTTTTCCAGGAAAAATTACTTGCAAGCCACAGTATACACAAAAAGAATGTCCAAGGGTTGCAGTAAGTGTAAGACAGTTGATTTCAGAATTACAAAACTTCAAAACAAAAATATGATATTATTAAATTAAGAGCCTAAATGTAAGTTTTTATTGAAAAACATTTTGTTTCGATGGTTTTTTAGCTAAAAAGTACCTCGCGGGCCGCAGCTTGCTTACCCCTGCACTAGAACTATAAACTTCAAAAATTAGCTTTATAAAAAAAATACTACTCATAACAATTTGTTTTATAACACATTTACTACTTTTCTAAGTTTCTATGCACTAAATAACTCTTATTCACACTGTTACTGTTTACAGATATACACTTTAATAAACATTAGTAGACAGAATTAGTGTTTAAATTACTTTATTTGTATTTTACTGAAATCAGCTGATTTGTTTAGACTAAAGTATGTAGAAATTTTTTTGAAAAAAATATCTAATGTTTTCATGTAAGTCAAGACAATGAACAGTTGCTTTTTAATCTTGTATTATCTGTTGCACACCTCTAAAATTTTGTGTATTTTACTTAAGTTTATTTTATTTTGTATTCAAATAATTAGGTTAGCTTTTTCTTAATTCTTAGTTTATTTAAAGACGTTTATATAACAAGGTAAAAAAACTTACATATAGTATATTTTGTTAATCTTAGTTTTATAATAACTTAGACTTTTACATTGTTTAAGCTCAGCTAATCAATAACATTTCTGTGTTTTTATTGAGTCAAAGCTATTTAGAGGTTCATGCAAAAACAAACATAAAAACATTTTATTAGTCATAATGTTTAAAGGAGAATTTTACTAATACCTTCCTTTTCTTTTTGAACTATATTAACTTTTAAAATTTTCAAATAAACTATTAATTAAAACAAAAAATTAAACTTATAATGTTTGACTTACTGGTTTAACTTTAAAGCTAATACTTCAAAAGTAATATTGTATAATAACCGTTTTAAACAAAAGTGTACTTAAACAGATTAATTTATTGTATTAAATATTGTTAAATAACATTGTTTTATATTAAACGTGGTTAACAGATTTAATTATTGTAATACTATTTTAAGTAAGTTAAGTTAAACAAAAAAAATTCAAATTGTGTTGTAGTAAAAAATACAGAAGTAAAGAATGTAAATATTCAAACTGTTTAGTTAAAAATATTTAAGGAATTTTCTAAACCTTATTTTTTGTTTAAAAAAAAACTATAGCTTTTACAAACAAAAATATCCCACAGTAATTACACAAGTTGCATACTTAACATATGTCTACGTATACTTTGTACTCGGGTTACAAAAATGTTTGTAAAACATGTAATTCCCCATCAGAAGTTATAAAGCTTTTGACAGATGTGAGAAAATACAGTACAATATACAGACTAAAACGCAATAAAGTTATTAAGTTAAGTTATCTATGGAATTTTATTTTAAAAAGTTTGTTTGTTTTTTAGTAAACTGTTAAAAAATATTTTGTTGAATTTACTCATTACAGTACAAAATTACACGAACTTTATTTCTTTATAAATATCGTGAACATGTTGATACAGTTTGTTTAAACATTTCAAGACTTAACTTTGTAAAAACAAAAAATTGTTGCATCAACATAATAAAATAATTTGGATACCTTAAAAGTTTTACAACTGGCTTTTGTAACTTGTCACTTAAGCAACAAATATTCTATTACGCGTACACAAAACACTATATTTTTTAAAATTGATTTAAAGTTAAATTGGTTTAAGACAAGAAAGCTTTAACTTTACTTGTTTTTTAAAATATTCATAGCTATCTTTTTTAAGCTGAGTTTTAACTAAATATTTTAACTTTCACTCACCTGTGAAACGTAAAAAACGCTAGCATCTTTCACAATGAAACGAAACCTCGAAACTTTCATTTCGTCTTTGCAAGCATTTTTTGTCATTGTTAAGGTTTCGTTCTACAAGTGATAAAGTTATAAACAGTTATTATGTTAAAACCTGTTAAAATATTGTTTATTTTAATTTGTAAGTGATTAAGTTATAAACATTAATGATATTAGAACATATTAAACTATTAGTAATTCCCAATTAAATACAAAAACATGGTAGTAATAAACTTTGTCTTGTTTTTAAAAAAAGTAAAATGGTATTTTGAGTATTTTTGAACTATCAATGTACATATACTTTTTTGTTTAAAAGATTTTACCGACTGACTCTGCTTAAAGTTGAAAAATAGAATAATATGAACTAAGTAAGACATTTTATAAATACAGCTAACTATTTAAAATAAGGTCAGTTCTTTTTTATAACTATACTCTTTGTAAGTTACAAAAACACATACTAAAAGTGGCTGGTGAAAAATAAATTTTCACAAAACCTATACCTAACCAGTGACCTTTAAGGTGAGCACACCTGTGCACAATTGTGTGCATCATATTTATTTTACTGTGCACAAAAAAAGTTGCAAGCTTATAGAATATTTTTTAAATGAGTTTTGTATTTTATTTTTCTATTAACAATAAAGTTATAAATAATAAAGAATTCTTAACACGTTATTTACTTATTACGACTCTTTAAATAAAAAATTATGGTGTTTTTTAGTAGTTTTACTAGTAGTCTTCAAAATAATTTTCTTATCTATTTAGTCGAAAGTGCAAGAGTTCATTCTTCAGTTTTTTAGCGTGCATAGCTTTTGAAAAGACTCCATACCACTAACTTAAACTATTGGAACAAGGTTTTATATTACATTTTTTATATCTGTACAATGTCTATAAATACTTATTTTCCTATGGTCTACGTTTACAATATAATCAAAGGCTACTTAATAAAAAAACCTTTTAACAAGACACACTGTAACTAACATTACAAAACAAAAATAATCTGCGCTACTCTGTATACAAAAGATTCATAACATTCCTTATGTAAGTTTTACAACAACAACATCGTATTTTTAAACCAAACAAAGAAACCACTAAATTCATTGTATCAAATGCTTTTATAGTTTTCATGTCTACCAGTTTCACTGTTACTGTTCATTGCTATTATTTTGCTTTTTCATTGTGAAAACATTGCTGATGCAGCATGTGTATAAACAGGATACAGCAAACTGAGTTCGTTGGAAATTAACTCTTTCAATAGTAAACAAAAAATATCAAAGACTGGCGCTTTTTTAGATTAGCACGCTCGTTTAAGATTTTAATGAATATACAAAACCACGAAACTATGAATAAAAATAAAAACTACTTTACTTCATGTTCTTTTAAACGTTAAGGTTTTCAAACGTTAAAAACTATAAAAAAAAATTAACGTACAATTTTTTCTAGTTTGTAATTTACAAATTCTAATAAATCATAGTATTTCCTAAACATAAACTAATATTCTTACTACTTAGTCAAATTTCAACTTATGATCTCTTATAGATTGCCAAATAAACTCTAGCTAGTTAAATACAGCTGCTTTTGACAATTTGCTTGTTATTTAATACAAAAGTTTTATCAAAAAGTTCAAAGCAAACATTAAAAACTATAAAAAATTCTGATATAAGTAATTTATAAACTAAATTGAAATAAATTAAAGCAACTTTATAAAAACCAAGAATGGACTTAGTTTAATTAAAACTAAAACACTTAGTAGTTATAAAAAACACTATTAAACACTTAAAAAAGACTTTTCAATAATCTAGTAACATAACGAAACTAAATCAAATATACCCAATAGTATAATTAAGTAATGCATATCTTTTATTAACTAATCCACTAAAACTTTATAAGTAAAAATAGTCATTGAGTCTGAGTAAGCTAATAAAAACAATTAATTACTTTTGTGGTGAGTATAAGTAGACTGATAGTTTTTTTGTACTTGTAAAAGTAAACGTTTTGAAAGTTGCTATAAACATTCAATTCTGATAAACTAATGCTAAACAAATGTGTAAATTTTGTTTTTCTTTGTATGGATTAAAAACACTGATATCAGGAATATATTTTATACAAGTATACACTTTAGTGTTTTAGCAAGACAATTTTAAACCTCTTTTTTTTATTGAGTAACTAAAACTTTTTTTTGTAGTTATTAGTTAAAAAATTTTGATAAATAAAATTTTATCTTAGTGTGAACAACACAAATCAATGATTTAGCTTAACATATTTGGTAGAGCACTTAAACTAAAAAACATTACACCTCTTTCCACAAAAGTCTATTGAACTGTTAAGGACAAAGCCTTCCATTTCAAATTTGTTTACTCAAACTTTTATTCTCGTATTTTATGTTTTACAGCCTCATTGTAGTGAGTATTTATTTTATTCAAGTTCATTAATAATAAATACGTATGAGTAAGGCTTATTTATTAGGTGAAACAAATGTATAAAGTATTAAGTATTGAAATTAAAAAAAGTTTACTACACTTATAGTTTTTATAGAACCTATGAACAATACTGAAAGTTTGACTCGTCATAATAAACTTTTAATAATAAAATGATATTTTAAAACTTTTTCTTCTTAATTTTTCATTTTTCACAAGTGTTATACTTTCAGGTCATTAAGAGTTTATATATAACTTATTGACGAAGATTAGCAGTTTTAGTTTATGTACAAAACAATATAATTTTCAAAACAAAAACTTCATATAAAACAGAAAAAACGAACTGCCTTAATGAATAATAGCTGCTTACAAAGCTGAGCGTTTCAACAAAACCAATGCCTGTAAAAGGCAAAAGCATAAAAGGCGAATGAAAACAAAACGCTGTACTCCTCTCTTGTGTACAGTGCTAAAAATAAACTAACTTTGTTTTGCGCTCAAACTTGCTTGAATGATATTTTGTGTCCGAGCACAATTGCGAATGGGCTGGGGCGCGTTCATGCCTACAAGGCTGGCGATCAGAAGGCGTTACAAACAGAAAGCAGATGCCACTGGAGCGTGCGATCACTGTTTTTCTCGCCAAACCAACCATGCCGGCTTGTGGCGCTCGAGAAAGCTACTGCTGATCGCGTTTCATTTGAATTTTGCTCGACTTTCGTGAGTTGAGTACGAGCATGACAGTTTGTGAAAAATCATAGCTCGTACTTTGTACACAGTTTAATGGGTTATATTTTTAAGATTATCTTGTTTTGTAAACTGTGCAAGCTTTCAATCTGAGATAAACTTGTATTTGATTTAACAAACGTGTTTGGTTAAAACACTAAAGGAGTCATTTTTAGGGTTTATAAGTTAAATTTTAAGTAAATATAACAAATTTTAAGTTTATAGTTTTAAGTTCTTGTAAGTTTAAAAACTTTTTAAACTAATTAAGTAAGTTGTTAAGTTTTATTTTCTGTCTATAGGGAATCTGTGTTAAGTTTATTCAAAAAATTTATATTTAATGTATCATGAACTTAACCCGCCTTTTTTAGCTTTGTAAAGCATATAAACAAGAAAGTAGCACCACCTGACTTAATCTTACGACTGTATAAATGTAAAATGAAACTATTAGACTTTGAATAAGTCTTAAAACCAAACTTCTAAAAGAAATCATCTACTTTTAAAAAAAAAGTTAACATGTTTCTTCACGTTTAAAACTTTCTAAAACATTTTTTTTAACGAAACCTGTTTGACCTTTGATACATAAACTCATTACTTGACCTACAAAAACTGAAGTTCATTAAGGTGTAGCAATTTTACATGTTAAAGTCGTATAACGCAATTTATCACAGCCTTAAACTTTTTAATTTGTTTGTACATTGGTAGTGCGTTTTTGCTAAAGTTTTGTTGACTGATAGTAACACACAACTTAAAAAGTGTAAGTAAGTAATATAATAAAAATTTAAATAAATTGATTGATAATACATAAAACAAAAAAGAAAATTATGGTATATAATTAGTCTAAAGTTACTTAAAATAAAGTTAACTAGCATTGTCAACTGATAGTTTTTGAAATATTTGAATTAATTAAGTTGAAAAGTTTTCGTTTGACTTCATTTTAATTGATATGAGGTCAAATGGAAACTTTTAAAGTTGATTAATCCAGATTTTTCAAAAACTATCAGGTGACAATGCTAATAAAACTTCTTTTAATTTAAGTATATATATAATAAATATAATCATTAAAAAAAATCTTAACAGCTATGTTTTAAACAATCCATCTAAAACAGTTTCTAAAAACCTTCTTAAGTTTTGTTTTTAACCAAACACATACTATGTTAGAGTTTTTCAAAGCAAAATTTGTACTTTTTATAAATTTTTAAAACTTAGTACTTCCGAAAGTATCTTAAACCGATTGCTCAAAACAGTAAGGTTTATGAGTTCATTTAAAGGTAAAACATCTTCATTTTCAATGATTAATTGTATCAAGGCCAAATATTAATAAAACTACTTTCATCTTTTGATGTTTTTATGTTTTATACAGTATAGCATAAAAATCTAAGAGTTATTTTAAATATCAACGGCATAAAAACGAGTTACAATTTTTTTGATTATAAAAAAAGTTGTAAATAAAGTAAAAAATAATTGAAACTTTGTAAATGAGCTAGAATGAATAAGTGTAATATCTTAAATATCATTTAACTTAAGTTAAAGAGTGGAATTTTTTCTTCTTTTAAACAGTTAAGTATTAAAAAAACTATACAATAACTTTTTGCAGAATGTGGTGTTATATTTTAATTAACTATAATGTTTCATACAGCAAAAATATTCATCTAACTTCATATGATATATATTATAAGTTTCGGCTCAAGTTTCATTACCACTTAAAGATAGTAGTTGTATGTTTTGCCTAAAATGTTTCGTAAAAAAATGTTTTACATTTGACAATGGTGTTTGTATTGTAATAAATTTAATACAACGCTTTACTAATATACTTGTTATGTTGTTTTTAAACGTTTAATGTTTAGTACAATTTTTTTATAAACTTAGTTTCTCACTAACTTTTAAAAAGGTAACAAACATTTTTTTATTGTATATATTTAACTGAATTTTATAGAGTTTCAATGATTTAATTGTTTAAGCTTTTATGTTTTCATAATATGATTGTATTCTTACTTTTGAATGAATATCATAAAAAATATTAAATTTAAATAGTCGTAAAATTTAAAGTAAAAAACAGTCATAAATATCTAATTAAAAAAAATATATAACTCTATTGTACATGTCTAAAGTGATAATTTTATTTTTACTGTGATACTAAATTCTTGTAAATGTTTGTTACAAGTTTTCCTATAAAATTCCAATAAAAAAAAATTTAAGTGTAACATATACTTTAAACAAGTTTAATTCTTTAATAAAATTATATACTAATTTGGGCTTACGTTTTTCTACAAAACAATACTAAAGTTTTTTTTTCTCTGACGGATTTTATGGTAAGTTTCAAATGAATAGAAACTTTAAATGTTTATAACTCAAACACTAAAATTGCATTTTTTACTTAAACAATTTAGATATATTGAAATTTTAACTAAATAATAGTTAGATAAAAAAGACAAAAAAAATCTAATGTATAAAATTTTGTAATTATGATAAATATTTACTCATTTACTCAATAGAAATTTTTTCAGTTTGTGTTTTTGAGTTAACAAGTTCAGTTTAATTTTTTTTGTTAATTTTAACTTATTATAATATACAAAACAAAACTACTACTTTAAAATTCTTTTTCACAGTTTTCAATTAAATTGTTTCAACTTTTTTTTTTTTTCTGTATTAAAGTATAAGTTTATAAAAATATCTTATTAGTGCATCTGTAAAATTTTATTACTTACTTTTGAAATTTTGTTTATACGATTTTACTTTTTTGTTACAATATACAAAAATAAAATAGAAATAATTTTTTTGTTTTGCTTATCTTAAGCCAAAACAATTAAGTTTTTCCTCCTTAAGTTGTTGTTTTCGTAAGGTGTTTAAATTTAAATTAAACAAACAAACAAAAAAAAAAATACTGAAAAATGTTTTTCCTTTGAAAACTTTTACAAGGAACATTTTAAGAAATAATGCAAACTGTTGTTACAGGTATATAGTTACTTTACTTGATAACTTAACTTAGCTACGTTTACTTCATTCTTTTAATTAAACACTAACTTTCTTTAAACTTTTAAAAACGTTGTTAAAAGAAAAATACTACAAGTTCATGTAAACTTAGTTTTTTTGTATTAAAGTTCACTCGAAGTTAAGGTGATCTCAAACAAATAGTGGTCAAACTAAACCCTGTCAAAGACACGACGTAGATAAAAAATCAGCACTGTATATTCGAAAAAAAAAACAAAAACATTTTAAGATTTTATACTTCAATCTTTTTTGACTCAACTTGTTGTATCTTTAAACTTGCAAAAATACGATAAACCTTTGTCGATTACTTTATAATGCTATACTACAAATTAATGATGTACGTAAAATCGCTTTGTTTTGTAATAAATAGTTGTAAAGTACGACGGGCCGTTAAATTATCTGTTTATAAAATCCGGCTCGTTACTGATAAAAGCCTGCCGACTTATGCTACAATTTTTCAAATCATTTAGTTTTTAAAATGTTATTTTAAATTTAATATAATATAAAACTAAAACTTTAAGATGTGATAAGATGATAGCTTTAATTAACCTTTTTGAACATTTTAAGCTTATGAATATGTTTTAAGATTCTAATAGTTTTTGTTTTGCAATTTATGTCAGTAACGATTAAAAAAAATAACTCTGAAAAAATAAGATTGTTTTTTCACCAATAGAAGCTTACCAATTTAACTGTTTGTAGTAACAATTTAAAATTTCTACAATTACTACATTACACATTATCCAAGTTAAGCAAAAATTACATTAGTTTTACGTCGGTATATTTTAAGAGAAGGAAGTAATTACCATTTCGAAGTTAAAAAGAACCTTTTTACTCTTTAGTGTAATAAAAAGTGCACCTAATGAAAGCTTTTCATTTAAAACTGGCTGGAAGTTTTTTTTCTAAAGTTTGAAACAATGACTATCAAAAGTAGAATTTTAAAACATTTTACAGTTATGTTTGTAACAAGTTAAAGTATGTTGGGTACTATTTTATTTTTCTTCATACTGAAATTGTTTTTTATAACTTTTGTGGACTTATATCAACTTGCTGGACAAAAAGTGATAAGGTATCCGTGGTGTGCAACTGGATAACCAAAAAGTTTTTCGTTCACCAGGTCCTAGGATAAGATATTTTACATTTTTACTTTGATTAAAAAGTTTCGATTTTATAAATTTCAACCTTTCTAATTGTTTTTTATCAACAAACGTAGTGCTTTCTTACAAATAACTTGCATGAGTTTATTCAAACACAAAAAAAATTATTTTGGTATTTACATTCAAGTTTTAATTTATAAATATTTTATTAGTACATATATAAAAGGTATGCATAATTTTATGATAAAAGCAATTTTTGCTTTCTACTTTTATAGCTTTTATTGTTTTGTTACAAAAAAAATAAAAATTAGTTTTTAGAATTGACATTTCTTTCGCTTTTCTTTAGCTAAAAGTTTTTGTTTTTCCTCCCAAAATATTTGTTTCTGTAAGCTGTTTAAACGAAATCTAAAACAGTAAACAAAATATTTTTTAACAGTAAATAAATCTTTAAAAAACTTATTGAATAAAAGTTTGAAATATAATATATAATTTTGTTACAGTTATTGATACCACTTAATAGCTAAACTAAGCATTTTTAACTTATACTTTTAATTGAATATTAATTTTCTTTAAAACAAACCTTTTAAAAATTTAATAGAAAAACACTTGTTTAAAGAAGTAAGTTTACATGAACTTGTAAGGTCACTCGAAATTAAGTTGATCTCAAATAAATAGTGGTCAAACTAAACCCTGTCAAAGACACGACATAGATAGAAAATCAGCACTATATATTTAAAAATGATAATGTGACAAAATAAAAACTCGTTTAAGAACTTATACATAAAATAATATTTATTAAACCTGCTTTCTTTAACAAAAAGTTATTAAAAATTTAAAAACCAAATGCTAAATTTAACTTTTAATTTCCGTTTAGTTACGATAAAGCTATGTCGCTCTACTCTATGATAGTTTAACTAGAAACTAATTTTTAAACGTGAAATCTGTTATTTTTGTTTTGTAACAAATAGTTGTAATTTACGACGAGCCGTGAAATTATCTGTTTATAAAATCCGGCTCGTTACTAATAAAAGCCTGCCGACTTATGCTATAGTTTTTTATTTATCTAGTTTTTTTTTTTAAACATTTAGCTTATTAATTGTTGTTTTAAAACTAAAGTGCTGAGACCGGTATGATAACAGCTTTTAAAATCTTTTTAAAAATATAAAGCTTAAGAACTAGTTTTAAAGTTTTAATAGCTTTTTTTTTGCAAGTTGTTTTAGTTACGATTTAAAAAATAACTAACTTAAAAAATATTTTTTCACCAATAGAAGTTAAACTATTACTGTTTGTAGTAACAGTTTAATATTTCTAACAATTACTGCATTACACCTAGTTCAAGTTATGTAAACATCGCATAAGTTTTACGTTTGTAAACTTTTAAGAGAAGCAAGTATTTACGGTTTTGAAGTTGAAAAGGTCCTTTTTAATCTTTAGAGTAATAAAAGTGCACCAATTAAAAGCTCTTATTTACAACTAGCTGAAAGTTCTTTTCAAAAATTTGGAATAGAGACTTTCAAAAGTATAATTTTAATACATTTGTAAAAGTAATGTTTTTTGAGTACTATTATAATTTTCTTCATATTAAAAATAGTTTTTTACAAATTTTGTGGACTTATATTAACTTGCTGAACAAGACGTGATAAGGTACCCGTGGTGTGCGATTGATAACCAAATGGTTCTTCGTTCACCAGGTCCTAGGACGGAATATTTTATATTTTGACTTTGATTAAGAAGTTTAGATTTTTGTTAAGTTCACCCCTTTTAGCTGTTATTTATGGACAAATTTAGTGCTTTGAAATAATTTGCATGAGTTTCTTCAACCACAAAATATTTTATTTTGGTTGTATTTACATTCAAGTTTTAATTTATAAAATATCTTGTTAGTACATCTGTAAAAGATGTGTTTGACTAAAGCAATTTTCGCTACCTGCTTTTATAACTTTCAAAGCTTTTATTGTTTTTACTATAAAAAACATAAAAAAATAATTTTCAGAACTGATATTTTTCTTTCGCTTTTTTTTAGCTAAACGTTTTTATTTTTCCTCCCAAAATATTTGTTTTTGTAAGCTGTTTAAACGAAATCTAAAAAAGTAAACAAAATATTTTTTTACTAGAAATAAATGTATAAAAAACTTATTGAATAAAAGTTTGAAATAATGATTCATAATGTTATTACAAGTAATTATACTACTTGATAACTTAACTAAGCATTTTTAATTCATACTTTTAACTGAGCATTAACTTCCTTTAAAGTAAGCCTTTTAAAATCTTAATAGAAAAACACTTGTTCAAAGAAGTAAGTTTACATGAACTTGTAAAGGTCACTTAAAATTTAGTTGAACTCAAATAATTAGTGGTCAAACTAAACCCTGTCAAAGACACGACATAGATAGAAAATTAGCACCGTATTTTAAAAATGATAATGTGACAAAATTAAAACTCGTTTAAGAACTTATACATAAAATAATATTTATTGAACCTGCTTTCTTTAACAAAAAGTTATTAAAAATCTAAAAACCAAATGCTAATATAAACTATTAATTTTCGTTTATTTACGATTAAACTATGTCGCTAACTCTATGATAGTTTAACTAGAAACTAATTTTTTAAGTGAAATCTTTTATTTTTGTTTTGTAACAAATAGTTGTAGTTTACGACCGTTCGTGAAATTATCTGTTTATAAATCCGGCTCGTTACTAATAAAAGCCTGCCGATTTATGCTATAAGTATTTTAAACATTCAGCCTTTAATTGTTATTTTAAAATTAAGGTACTGAGACCGAAATAACAACAGCTTTAAAAAAAATTTATAAAAATTTTAAGCTTAAGAACTAATTCTAAAGTTTTAATAGCTTTTTTTTGCAAGTTGTTTTAGTTAAGATTGGAAAAATAACTAACTTAGAAAAAATATTTTTCACTAATAGAAGTCAAACTATTACTGTTTGTAGTAAAAGTTTAATATTTCTAACAATTACTGCATTACACCTAAACCAAGTTATGTAAACATCGCATAAGTTTTACGTTTGTAAACTTTTAAGAGAAGCAAGTAATTACGATTTTGAAGTTGAAATAGTCTTTTTTAATCTTTAGAGCAATAAAAGTGCACAAATTAAAAGCTCTTATTTACAACTGGCTGAAGGTTGTTTTCAAAAATTTGGAATAAAAATAAAAACTGTAGAATTTTAATACATTTGTAAAAGTAATGCTTGTTGAGTACTATTATAATTTTCTTCATGTTAAGAATAGTTTTTTACAACTTCTGTGGACTTATACTAACTTTTGTGGACAAGATGTGATAAGGTATCCGTGGTGTGCGACTCGATAACCAAATGGTTCTTCGTTCACCAGGTCCTAGGACGGAATATTCTATATTTTGAGTTTGATTAAGAAGTTTTGATTTTTGTAAAGTTCACCCCTTTTAGCTGTTATTTATGAAAAAAATTAGTGCTTTGAAATAACTTGCATAAATTTCTTCAACCACAAAATATTTTATTTTGGTTGTATTTAAATTCAAGTTTTAAATTTATAAAATATCTTATTAGTACATCTATAAAAGATGTGTTTGATTTTATGAAAAAAGCAATTTTCGCTACCTTCTTTTATAACTTTCAAAGCTTTTATTGCTTTACTATAAAAAATATAAAAATTAATTTTTAGAACTAATATTTTTCTTTCGCTTTTCTTTAGCTAAACGTTTTTATTTTTCCACCCCAAAATATTTGTTTTTGTAAGCTGTTTAAACGAAATCTAAAAAAGTAAACAAAATATTTTTTACTAGAAATAGATCTTTAAAAAACTTATTGAATAAAAGTTTGAAATATAATATATAAATTTGTTACAGTTATTGATACTACTTGATAGCTTAACTAAGCGTTTTTACCTCGTACTTTTAATTGAACATAAACTTTCTTTAAAGTAAGCCTTTTGAAAATTTAATAGAAAAACACTTGTTCAAAGAAGTAAGTTTACATGAACTTGTAAAGTCACTCGAAATTAAGTTGATCTCAAATAAATAGTGGTCAAACTAAACCCTGTCAAAGACACGACATAGATAGAAAATCAGCACTATATATTTAAAAATAATATCATGACAAAACAAAAACTCGTTTAAGATCTTACACATGAAAAATATTTATTCAACCTGTTGCTTTTTTTAAACAAAAAACTATTAAAACTTAAAAAATAAATGCTAAATTGAACTTTTATATTCCCTTCAGTTACGATTAAGCTATGTCGCTTACTCTATGATAGTTACACTGGAAACTAATTTTAAACGTGAAATCTGTTATTTTTGTTTTGTAATAAATAGTAGTAATTTACGACGGGCCGTGAAATTATCAGTTTATAAAATCCGGCTCGTTATAATAAAAGCCTGCCGACTTGTACTATAAATATTTTAAACATCTAGTTTTTTTTTAAACATTTAGCTTATTAATTGTTGTTTTAAAACTAAAGTGCCGAGACCGGTATGATAACAGCTTTTAAAATCTTTATAAAAATTTAAAGCTTAAGAACTAATTTTATAGTTTTAATAGCTTTTTTTTGCAAGTTTTTTTAGTTACGATTCGAAAAATAACTAACTTAAAAAAATATTTTTCCCCAATAAAAGTTAAACTATTACTGTTTGTAGTAACAATTACTGCATTACACCTAAACCAAGTTATGTAAACATCGCTTAAGTTTTACGTCTGTAAACTTTTAAGAGAAGCAAGTATTTACGGTTTTGAAATTGAAAAGGTCCTTTTTAATCTTTAGAGTAATAAAAGTGCACCAATTAAAAGCTCTTATTTACAACTAGCTGAAAGTTTTTTTCAAAAATTTGGAATAGAGACTTTCAAAAGTATAATTTTAATACATTTTCAAAAGTGATGTTTTTGAGTACTATTATAATTTTCTTCATATAAAAATAGTTTTTTACAAATTTTGTGGACTTTTTTTAACTTGCTGAACAAAACGTGATAAGGTACCCGTGGTGTACGACTCGATAAGCAAAAATTTCTTCGTTCACCAGATCCTAGGACGGAATATTTTACATTTTGACTTTGATTAAAAAGTTTAGATTTTTGTGAAGTTCACCCTTTTTAGCTGTTATTTATGAACAAATTTAGTGCTTTGAAATAACTTGCTTGAGTTTCTTCAACCACAAAATATTTTATTTTGGTTGTATTTACATTCAAGTTTTAATTTATGAAATATCTTATTAGTTCATCTATAAAAGATATGTTTGACTAAAGCAATTTTCGCTACCTGCTTTTATAACTTTCAAAGCTTTTATTGTTTTTACTATAAAAAACATAAAAATTAATTTTTAGAACTGATATTTTTCTTTCGCTTTTCTTTAGCTAAACGTTTTTATTTTTCCTCCCAAAATATTTGTTTTTGTAAGCTGCTTAAACGAAATCTAAAACAGTGAACAAAATATTTTTTTACTAGAAATAAATGTATAAAAAACTTATTGAATAAAAGTTTGAAATAATGATTCATAATGTTATTACAAGTAATTATACTACTTGATAACTTAACTAAGCATTTTTAATTTATACTTTTAACTGAACATTAACTTCCTTTAAAGTAAGCCTTTTAAAATCTTAATAGAAAAACACTGGTTCAAAGAAGTAAGTTTACATGAATTTGTAAAGGTCACTTAAAATTTAGTTGAACTAGAAATAAATAGTGGTCAAACTAAACCCTGTCAAAGACACGACATAGATAGAAAATTAGCACCGTATTTTAAAAATGATAATGTGACAAAATTAAAAATCGTTAAAGAACTTACACATAAAATAATATTTATTGAACCTGCTGCTTTCTTTAACAAAAAATTATTAAAAATTTAAAAACCAAATGCTAATATAAACTTTTAATTTTCGTTTATTTACGATTAAACTATGTCGCTTACTCTATGATAGTTTAACTAGAAACTAATTTTTTAAGTGAAATCTGTTATTTTTGTTTTGTAACAAATAGTAGTAGTTTACGACCGGCCGTGAAATTATCTGTTTATAAAATCCGGCTCGTTACTAATAAAAGCCTGCCGACTTATTCTATAAATATTTTAAACATTTAGCTTATTAGTTATTATTATAAAACTAAGGTACTGAGACCGATATGACAACAGCTTTAATAAAAGTTTATAAAAATTTTAAGCTAAAGAACTAATTCTAAAGTTTTCATAGCTTTTTTTTTTTCAAGTTGTTTTAGTTACGATTTAAAAATAACTAATTTGAAAATAAATATTTTTTCACTAAGAGAAGTTAATTTAATACTAATGTTTGCAGTAACAGTTTAAAATTTCTACAATTACTACATTACACCTAAACCAAGTTAAGTAAAAATTACATTAGTTTTACGTTGGTATATTTTAAGAGAAGGAAGTAATTACGATTTTGAAGTTAAAAAGAACCTTTTTATTCTTTAGTGTAATAAAAAGTGCACCTATTGAAAACTTTTCATTTAAAACTGGCTGGAAGTTGTGTTCAAAAAGTTGGAATAGAGACTTTCAAAATTATAATTTTGTACATTTTTAAAAGTAACGTTTTTTGAGTACTATTTTAGTTTTCTTCAATTTTTACAATTTTTGTGGACTTATACTAACTTTTGTGGACAAGATGTGATAAGGTATCCGTGGTGTGCGACTCGATAACCAAAAAGTTTTTCGTTCACCAGGTCCTAGGTCCAAGTATTTTACATTTTGACTTTGATTAAAAATTTTCGATTTTTTTAAAGTTCACCCTTTTTGTATTGTTTTTTATCAACAAACTTAGTGCTTTCTTACAATTAACTTGCAGGAGACCACAAAATATTTATTATGGTTGTATTTATACTTAAGTTTTAATCTATAAAATATTTTATAAGTACATCTATAAAATATGTGTTTCATTTATGACAAAAGTAATTTTCGCTACCTGCTTTTATAATTTTAAAAGCTTTTATTGTTTTATTAGAAAATACATAAAAATTAAATTTTAGAACTGATATTTTTCTTTCGCTTTTCTTTAGCTAAAAGTTTTTGTTTTTCCTCCCAAAAAAATTTTTTTGAAGCTGTTTAAATGAAATCTAAAACAGTAAACAAAATATTTTTTACTAGAAATAAATCTTTAAAAAACTTATTGAATAAAAGTTTGAAATATAATATATAATTTTGTTACAGTTATTGATATTACTTAATAGCTTAACTAAGCACTTTTAAATTATACTTTTAATTGAACATTTTTATTTTTTAAGTAAGCCTTTCAAAAATTTAATAGAAAAACACTTGTTTAAAAAAGTAAGTTTACATGAACTTGTAAGGTCACTCGAAATTAAGTTGATCTCAAATACATAGTGGTCAAACTAGACCCTGTCAAAGACACGACATAGATAAAAAATCAGCACTGTATATTTAAAAATAATATTATGACAAAATAAAACCTCGTTAAAGATCTTACACATAAAATAATATTTATTCAACCTGTTGCTTTTTTTAAACAAAAAACTATTAAAACTTAAAAAACAAATGCTAAATTGAACTTTTATATTCCCTTCAGTTACGATTAAGTTATGTCGCTTACTCTATGATAGTTACACTGGAAACTAATTTTAAACGTGAAATCTGTTATTTTTGTTTTGTAATAAATAGTTGTAATTTACGACGAGCCGTGAAATTATCTGTTTATAAAATCCGGCTCGTTACTAATAAAAGCCTGCCGACTTGTACTATAAGTATTTTAATCATCTAGTTTTTTTTTAAACATTTAGCTTATTAGTTGTTGTTTTAAAACTAAGGTACTGAGACCTATATGATAATAGCTTTAAATATTTCTTTAAGCTTAAGTACTAATTTTAGGGTGTCAATAGTTTTTTTTGCAAGTTGCGATTTAAAAAATAACTAACTTTAAAAAAATATTTTTTCACTTACAGAAGTTAAACTATTACTGAATGTAGTAACAGTTTAACATCTCTAACAATTACTGTTTTACACCTGATTCAAGTTACGTAAATAAATCTACGTTGGTATATTTCTAAGAAAAGAAAGCGATTACCATTTTGAAGTTAACTAGAAACTAGCAGGGCTTCCCAAACTTTTTTTTAAATATTACCCCCTTTGAAGAAATTAAAAAAGCTATTGCCCCCTCCAACAAAATTAATCAAATAGATATTATACTTTTTTTTTCTTGCTCTTCATCTACGACTCCAGAATATCTAGTGTAAGTTTCAAATATACTATTAAAACACATAAGACCAAGGAAGTTGTTTTAAAACATTTGAAAAAATTATTTTAAAAGTTAGAGCTTAAATAAATTTTTAAAGTAATATTGTTGGAGTAATATCTTAAAATTAGTTACACTAAAGACTGTCTTTTTTTACATTTTTGTGGACTTATATTAACTTGCTGCTAAAAATTATATATGTTTCGCTACTTTAATAGTAACGTAATATTTTATCAGAAAAGATTAAAAACGCTTTAGCAAGTTTTATTACATAATTTTTCATGCATATATTAGTGCGAACGTTTTTTTTTCAATCTTAAAACTTAGACAAACTATCTGTTTTAATAACAATATATAAAAAAAAAAACAATTTTTTAACTTTACGAATTAACAATTCAAATATTAAAATTAATTTTAGTTAGAATAGTTTGTGTTTGTAGTATTTAATAGCATAAGTAGGCTTGTTTAACCTCAAAAAAAAATTCTTCGGACTAACCTTGTGAAAAGTCTCTGAAACAAAGCCACTAGTTGTAAACTTTATACGAATTTGTAACAGGTGGTAAAAATAAGTTGTATTTAAAAAAAGTATTCCTCAAACTCTAGTCTGTAATATACACTACTTAGGTTCAAAAAGTAGCCCTATAAACTTTTAAGTAACAAAATTAAATTGACATCTTGTTCTAATGTAATAATGTTTTCTAACTTATGGCTTCGTAAGACTTGTCTAAAAGTATGTAGAACTTAAAATATTACAATATAAAATATACAACCTGCGTTTAGTTGCAAACAAAGTTCTTATTTTCATTATGATAGTTTTACTAGAACTTAATGTTAACCGTTAAGTCGAATAGTTTTAATTTGTTATAAATAAATTTAATTAACGACGGACCGTGAAATTCTCTGTTTATAAAATCCGGCTCGTTACTAATAAAAGCCTGCCGACTTGTAGTATAAATATTTTAAATATTTTTCTTTTCAAATGGTACATGAGAACTGTGTTAAAACTAAAATACTAAGATTTATATAATTTAAGCTTCAAATATTCTTTTTTAATGTTTTGATTTTATCAATTAGTTTAAGTTTTTATATAATTAAATATTTTTTATTAATATATTATTTATATTTTTTTGCAAACTAATTTAGCTACGATTTTAAATAAAAATTGAAGAAACTTTCTTTTTATCAATGTTATTTAAGCTATAGATTTTTATAGCAACTGTTTAGAATTGCTGATATTTGTTTTATTTCTTCAAATTCAACTATACTAAAATCATATAAGTTCAAACGTATAACATTTTTAAAAGCAGTAAGTAATTACGAACTTGAAGTAAAAAAGATTCAAATATTTTTTGTTTTTAAAAAAGTGTATAAGTTAAAATCTTTATAATCGAGACTGATCACACCAGATCACAACAGCTCTAACCAGATCACAACAGCTCTAACCAGATCACAACAATGGTTTCTCGCGACTACGCCTGCCTGATGAGTCCTAACAAGGAAACAAGGACGAAACCGGTCGTAGGTTTACGCGGATTAATCAAACATACTCAACAAAAAACAAACAGGATCAAACATATTTAAACGAAAAACCGTTGGCCGATAAAATGTTAATCCCCGACAACGAGCTAAAAAATTTCAAGCTTGTTTACGCAGCAACACGAGCGGAATTTTAACAGTAATACTTACAAACACCATAACCACTAGGAGGCAGTTCTTTCATCTTTTCAACGGCAGTTCACACGTATATTCGGAAACCTTCGACGAAGTTCGTCACCTTCCTCACTTTCGATACATAAATGTAGATTTTATTTTTTCACAAAACGTAAAAGGAAATTTTCAATATATTTTTAAAGCATTGAAATAGTAATAAATTACTTTCAAGTATCTTCAAAATAACTTTTGAACTTTTTTTTTTTATTAGGTATCTGTAAAAAAAAAGTTTAAATGCGTCTTTAAAACTAATATTTATTAAAGTTTTAATGAGATTTGCCGCATTAACACAATTGTAAGCACTCGGCAGCCTTTTATGAGTTATGGACCAAATTTTATAAAAGGTAGTAGACCAAGCAAGTATTTTTTAAAACATTTTCATTTTAATTTGGTTTTTACTAATAAACAAACAATAAGCAAAATAAAAGTTTAGTTTTTGATTTTTTTTGTTTAACTAAAGGATATAGATAGAACAAACTAAAAATGTTGTACAGTATAGGTAAAAATATATTTTTAAATTTTTTAATTTCTATTTAACTCAATTAAGTTTGAACTCTACCTAATTTATTTTATTTTATATAGAATTTATTTAAATTTAAATAAATTAAACTGTGAAAATTTTCAACTGTTCAAAAGTGACGTCACACAAAAGTGGATACTCGTGCAAAAGTGACAACCAAGTTGTGGGGAAATGATCGGGTAGTAACTGTTTCTGGTGGATATTGTGCGGTTAGGAATTGCAGGGTTGCCACAGATTGAGCTGAAAATCATTCCTGACTTTTCCTAAATTATCTCATTCAAATTCTTAATTAAAACCGACTCAAAAACCCATACACAAAGATTTGAATCTGTGTAAATTATTCATTCTTATTTTTATACAGGTTAAAATAAGTTCTTTTGCTGAATTAAATCATCCAACTTCCATTGCATTATTTACAACAAGTATCTTACAGTCTTCGTTGAAATTGAGCACCTTTTCTTTATTAACTAGGTCTTTTTTCTTTAAACTTGCAAGCATTTGGTTGCAGTACAACTAAGTTCAACGTTTTAGGGAAGTTCGATTATTTAAACCAAACTTTGATAACTATAGAAAGCTGAAGTTAGAAACCATTTCGCTTTTTATAATTATGCACAGCAATTTGATCATCAAGCACAAGGTGTCCTCATGCATAAAGACAACAATAGGCTTGGTACCCTGGTACCATGTCAATAAAAGTTTTCATGAGAGATGCCACATAAATGAAAAATGTATCTTCCCTAGAGCAAGGTCATCAGCCACAGCATCCCAAACAATTCGGTAACATCTGCTGTCAGGACACTTGCTCTTTGGACCTGATTGCTAAACTTGCAAAAAAAAAATGTTCGGCCAAATTTTGATGGCCAAATGAGCCACTAACTTATTGTCGAGTCAACAAGTTTTACAAAAGGAATAAGGTAAACTTGCAACCAGTTATAGACTTATAAGCCGTTCTTCAGGTTTTCTTTGATGTCCTCAGAAGTGGTGTGACCCAAAATTTTGAAATAGAGTGTTGTGAAACCAATTGATTATTACACATGTACCAAGCCACAATGTCCATTCGGGCTTTATTAATAATGTCATTGTAGCGTTCATCAAGAGATACACTGTACCACCTTAATTTGTTTATTGCTTCCAGCAAAGTGTTTAGGAAATGCGGTCCCAGGTTCAAATTTATCATATATTACAACTTGGTTCAAGCTGTGTTGCATAACTGTAGTGCAATGTCAGGATAAATCTTTTTGTTAAGCTCTGTCACTTTGTCACATGAATCGACAGAGTAGTTGTGCTTGACAGTATGTAAATCCTATAAGTTTTAAGCGGTTGCGGTTTGTGACTTGCCCAAAAAACTTATTGATGAGCCTATACTACTACCGCTGCTCTCATAACTCACCTCATTTGAACTTGATCCAGCATTATAGAACTATAACTGTCTTCTGGTCTTTTGTTTCTATGTCCATCACCATTCGTTTGGACAGTAAGCGTCTTTCTTTTTATATTGGGCAGTGACAACGTATAATAACACCACTTGTATTTAAAATACTTTATATCTTCATATTCAATGGGCCTTTCAGAAGGGGTACACTTTGTTAAACAAGTCGCTGATGGTGATAAAGTAATAAAGATAAAGT
Organism: Thalia democratica; assembly: GCF_965202585.1. Classification (NCBI taxonomy): domain Eukaryota; kingdom Metazoa; phylum Chordata; class Thaliacea; order Salpida; family Salpidae; genus Thalia; species Thalia democratica. The sequence goes on from NC_139171.1 coordinate 33,212,047, forward strand.
ACAAAACTGTTTTCCGCATAAATACCCATTTTTGAAACATCTAGTAAAAAATTTAAAATTTTTTGGTATAAATTGGAAGCTTATCAAAAGTTAGAAATAATTAAAAAGAGAAACAATTAAAACCCTTAACTATGGTCAATATAACCTGTGAATAATAATCTTATAGTACAAACCACTGATTTGTTTAAAGACAGTAAATTTAAATCAAATATTTAAATTAAAATAGAAAACAAAGGGAACTGTACCACTCTGAAAAAAATTATTGAAAATTTACAGAGAACTTCAACTGATGAGCTTGATATGCTTCATAATAAAATCAATAGAATAAAGTTAGTTAGAATAAACAACTAACTTTTTAAACACAAAAAGTTACATATAAAAGTTAGGTTTTTTTTCAACCCATCGCTGCTCTTATTGATTTTGAAAATTATAGTTTCATAGAACTGGCACATCAGTTTTCCCTAAGTTTTAATGATAAATGTTGTTAACAAATTTTTTTAGTGCCCCTTCAACCAGATTAACCTCAAAAATGCAATACATAAATAATAGCTTAAAATCTGCATTTTTTTACAAGTAGTTGTCTAAATTTTCCAATAAAAACAATTTGTTAGTAAAAAAAAATGTCCTGCCTACAGTAATTTTGAAAACTAAATAAAATCAAACTCTTTAGCAGCAAAATTTTATTAAAACAACCATCAAACAAACACTACTATTTAAGCCCAGTCAAATTAAAATTGAATATTTACAGGTATTTTTCTGTATCAAATTCTATTTAATGCTAAAACAAAAGTAGACATACATAAAACAACTCAACATTTTTAACAGCATGTAAGCTTAAATATTGTTATCACACAAAAAAATTTTGTGTTTGACATTGGATTTTTTTTCTCAACTTAAACTGTCCAGATAAGTTAAGTCCGGATATATGAGAAAATATAAAAAAAAAATCATTTAAGGTAGCTTTACATTATGTTTTTAACGTTGTTATACTACTTAACACAGTTTTTAACCTTAAACTTAAATTTAAACTGAAAATATACCCAAAATTCTGTACTTTAAAAACCTGAAATATATTCAGAAAACCTAGAAGAATTTTATCAAAAACCAGTGGCAACCCTGCAATTGTGGAAAACAATGTATATTTGTTTAAATATCATGGGCATTATGAGGAGTACAACATTTTCTTTACTAAATTAAAAATTGGTTCTTATATTACAGCTAAAAGTATAAGATACAAGTTTTTATAGAATAACAAATTAATTAGTTTTTAAGATATAAATGTATTTGTAAATATAAATTCTGAGACAAACCTATGGACCATAAATTGTATATTATCAATTTTCTAGGAAATTAAATAATTACTAAAAATTCATCTTCTCCTTTATTTTTTGAGTTAGAGACTTTGAATTTTTAGGAAAAGTTCATTTTATAGTTTAAAAGACATTAAATGTTGAGATTTAATAAATATAAAAAAAGTTAAGTTTTAAATAAAAAACAAAAAAAAAAAGTGTTGTTGAAAAATTTCTGCTTTCAATCAATTTAAATATTAGTAATGGACTTTCTGTAAAAATTTAAAGATAAAATTAAAAATGAAGAAGATAGATTTTTAGTGGTATAATCTTTTTTTTTTGTTTTTTGGTGTGTCTTTCAGTAGGAACCTTTTGAGCACACTGACTTTGATCGCTTATATCTTAAAAATTGATTTGAATTTTTTCAAGCTGTTAAAAAAGTCTGATAACTCAAATAAAGCTCTACAAAATAAGAGTAACTTGTAAAAACAAGGTAGACTTTCCAATGCCCTTAAGTACTTTTGTTACTACTAAGATTTTTTAAGTATTCAAGTCTGATTAAAAGTAAATTATACAGTTATTGATTTTTGCTACTTTTTTTTAAATTTCTCACAAACTCAATCAGGCTTTTTTGCCTCAAAGAGTGGTAATCCTGTAAAAATAATAGGCCAAACTTAAAAGGTAAAAAACTGTTTTTTAAATTAACTTAATAATATGTATGAAGTTAGCTTATAAACTTTCCAAAACTTAAGATATAGTTTACAAATAATTGAAATATGTGTTTTAGTAAAACAAAAATCTAAGTTTAAAAAAAAAACTCATCAAAAACATGGTTATAACAAAACAGACAAATGAAAGTAAAAACAATAAAATATAGTAAACAAAAACAAATTAAACATTATTCTTTCTTTATTACACTAACTAACTTTGTTGGAGCTATGAAAATCAACTAATTGTTTAATTAGTTATTATTGTATATTCCAGTGAACTTGTTTTCTTAGATCTTTGTAAACAAACGCTTAAATCTATATTTTTGATAACTCAATCCACATGTTAACTCCTTCAGCAGCAACTTGCTCTATATGTCCTCTGATGCTCTCATCTGCTGCACACAACTTTTTCTGTGGTTTTTTAAGCAAAGACCTTTTCAATGACCCTAAATTTATATTTTGTTAGCAACAAATCTCAGTTTCCAACATTTTCCATTGAGATAGGCAATGAAGATGCCACAAATCTTTGCTCCAAAATAGCAAAAGTTTTGTCTGCACTGGGTTTTGTTGTAGTTGTGAATACCGTCCTGTTTTAAGGGGAAATCATTACCTTTGAAGTGCTCTGTCATATTATGCATGGTCCAAAATGTTGTTGATGTTCAAACCTGTGTTTGATTAAAGTGAAGTTATTTCAAAGTTTTTGTCACTGTTACCAAACAATTACAGATGCTAGCTTCTGGTAGCAATAAACCGTTAACATATGTTCAGAAACCTCCTCTTTGAAAAATATGTTTACCAGAAATCAGCATACCAGAAAACCAGGTCTATTTTGTTGTTAAAATACAGTAAGATGCTGACTCTCAAGTGTTTTAAAAGGAGAAAGCTTGAGAACAGTTTTTATTGAATTTGGATCAGTTTTATGATTGTTATGCTTTTTTTTATCAAAGAAAACATCAGTAAAAGTCTATAGAAATACAAAGCCTGGACTTTCTTGTGCGATGAGACAAGCTTGTGGTCAGATGAGCAAAGTGGTATAATCTTTTGTTACCTTTTTTTTTCATGTAGCTATTGGGTCCTCTATCTAATTTGGAGTTGCTTTTTATACAATGTTAACAAGGGTGTACAATTTTGAGAAAATATTTGGTGTAGCCAAGATTTTTGTCCCACACCATATTGTAAAGTGTTGATTTTGGTAATTATATTTTATTTATTCACTTTGATATGTGATTCAATACACAAAGCATAGTTTCCACTTAAATTAACTCAAACTGTTTTTTTTTGGTTAAAGTCATATGGGGGGGGGGGGGGGGGTAAAACACTTTTTTTTTACAAGAATGAACTTTAGCTTTTATATTAAAGCTTTAAATATAAACTACAAGTCAGTTTTTTTAGAATTCAAAGATATCATTTATATTTTGAGATATTTTTTTTTTGTAAAAAGTTTCCGATACAAACGTGTGGACCACAAGTTTTACGGTGTCAATTTTCTCGGAAATTTGAAAATTCACTAAAAATCTATCTCCTCCTTCATTTTTCAAGCAATCTTCTCAAATTTTCAGGAAATGTGCCTAATATTAAAACAAATAAACGTTACTTATGAATTTAAATAAAAAAAAAATTATCACAAAAATTAAAAAAAAAGTGTTTTTTTTTCAAAAAATAAATTTAAACAAAAAATTGTGATGAGTTATTTTTTTTAAACTTAAAGAAAAACTTTAATGAGTTATTAATGTATACATGTCAATTTAAATACCTCATATTTTTCTATTTCAAAGTTTGTTATAAAATAAAGTTTTATAGTTATTCAATAACTCTTTTTTTAATTGCTTAAACTAGGTTAAAAATTTAAAGATAAACTTTGCATTTGTAAATTAATTTCAGTTTAACAATGTTTTATGAAAAATATCATTAGTATCCCTGATCAATTGTTTATTTTATCTGGTATTATAGTAAAGTTATTATTGTATTGCAGATTTTTGTAAGTTTATAACTCTCATTAAATAAAACTTTCTGATGAGGAAAGATGAGAATAAAACACCTCTTTCTTTTGTGGAAAGAATCTCACACCTTTCACACAAAAGCTTGCTTCAAAAACTGTTTCTTTTAAAAGTCTTAAACATCTTCTTGGTACAAACATGGTTTGTGCCTGATGAGTACTGGCAATCGTTAGAAGTGGCCCACCGCATGGTCTTTGGCTACGGGCACTTGACCTGGGAATGGAAAGTCGGGTTGCGCTCGTACCTTTACACCTTGCTGTTTGCTTTTCCCTTCAAACTTCTGCAGGTGCTGGGACTCGACAGCTTGTTTCTGCTCAAGTTTGTGCCGAGGCTCATACAAGGCGGCCTGTCTGCCCTTTCAGAGTTCTTGTTTTACTTAACTGTGAAGAACTTGTTTGGAGCCACTACAGCCGCTTACTCTCTGTTTTGCTTTGTCACCAGCTGGTTTTGGTGGTACTGCTCAACTAGAACCTTGATAAACACTTTTGAAACGAACATTGTATGTATTGCTTTGTATTTTTACTCAAAACATGCCTTGCCATTAAAAAAAGTTACCGTTAGAAAAACTGGTAAAAAATTGTTAAGTAAGCATTTTAACATTGTTATAATAGATGCTGTTGTTGGTTTTTATGTGAGGCCTACTAGTGCTTCAGTTTGGCTTCCTTTATTTAGCATTTATTTGTTACAAATTTACAAAAACTACAGTTTTACATTGTGCTTAAAAGTCACGCTTCAAATTTTGACAAAGGCACTTGTTGTCTTTGCCTTTTTAGCTGTTGTTGACCGGGTTTGCTACGGCGAATGGGTGAGTGTGCATTTAAACTTTTTGTTTTTCAATTTTATTGACAACAAAGGAACTTTTTATGGGGAGCATCCATGGCACTGGTACTTCACTCAAGGGCTGCCTGTCGTGTTTTCCTTCCACCTTTTGTTTTGCATTTACGGTTTGTGGCTCTATGAAAGGAACGTAGAAAATGAAACTAAGAGCAATGCTGTTCAGCAACATTTTCTTCTCATATTTAAAAGCTCAATAGCCACCACGCTTTTACTCTACAGCATTCCTGGCCACAAAGAGTTTAGATTTATTCTAGTACTGATGCCCTTTGTTTCATTCTACAGTGGCCATGCAATTTCAAGCTTGAAGAAAAAGTACTCAAAGTTGTGTTTCTTGTTAGTTTCGAACACCTTAGCTGCACTTTACATTGGCTTGGAGCATCAAAGAGCCCCGCTGATGCTCCTTGACCAGTTGCACGAGCTCAAACCGAAGCCTTACGAGCAAACTCTGTTTCTCATGCCCTGCCACTCAACGCCGTTTTACAGCCACTTGCATCTGCCGACCAGGCTGAAGTTCATCACGTGCGAACCGGACTTGGAAAACAGAGCCGGCTACAAAGACGAGTCTGTTTTGTTTTATGAAGACCCGAACAAGTGGCTCGAGAATGAGTACAAGTCAGGCTTTGATAACTGCAGTGCTGTTGGTTTGCCAAACTATATTGTACTGTATGATGTGTTGTACGATAGACTTTATGAAACTTTTTCTACTTGTTATTTTGAGTGTTACAGAACATTTCACACCCATTTTTCAGAAGGAAGAGTTGGTAAAAATGCTTTAATTTTATGTAAAAATAAGTTTCATTAAACTATCTTTTTAAATATTAGCTGCTAAACTTAGTCAAGAAAATAATTTTATCTGCTTTTGTTTAAAAGTAACTCACACTTATTTTTTATTTTAGAACAATTTTATCTTTGTTAAAATACAATTTGATGTCTTGTAATGCTATCTTGACCTATAAACTTTTTAGAATTTTTTGTTAGGATAATAAATTATATACATTGTGAGCCATTTTAGTGGTTTTATTTCTTACATTTTTTGTCCCTTTTATTGTCTTATTATAACCTGATTTGTTGCAAAGATGCTGTTTGTGTTTTTTTTTTCATACTTACTCATACTTTGTTAACTTCAATTTTTTTAACAACCAAACAACTTACTATTATTTTGTAAATTGATATTTTTTACAAAGAACTTTACTCTTAATCCAGTTTTAATTTATTTTGTGCAAATGGATTTCAACCACTTCAAAGCGTTGCCAGGAAAAGACGAGCACGAAAACGACGTTCTCCACAAACCACCGCACGAGGGCAGCAGCAACACCGACCACGTGATCTTCTTCCCGGGAGACATCCAAAACTTCGAGCTGAAGATGAGCTCCAACCCGCAGTCCAAGCACCACACCGCCTACTCCTTCGAAAACACTCTGGGCATTCTCGGCGCAAAGTTCAAAAAAAGCCACGTCTGGCTGGTGGTTCCCCGAAAACGAATATACGACATCATCAGCTGCTACACCAACTTCGTGCCCACCGAGTCCGTCGTCTGCCTTCCCAAGCACTCCAGGGACCACGACGGCGTGGCAAATATGGCGCAGCTCTTCCAGTCCATGCTAAAAGCAATTAAAATACCCGATTCCGAAACCGTCAGTGTCACTTTGGCCGCCTTCAGCAAGGGCTGCGTCGTTTTGAACCAGGTGTTGTACGAGGCTTCGCGGGAAAGCACCGATGAAGAAACTGCCAAGTTTCTGAGCACGATCAGGTGCATGTGCTGGCTGGACGGAGGCCACAGCGGGACGGAGGACGACGTCCACTGGGTGACCGACGAGGAGGTGCTGGGAAACCTGACGTCGCTGAAGCACGCGGACTTTGCGGTGCACACCTCGCCCTACCAGACCAAGGACCCGCACAGGAAGTTCAAGGGGGAGCAGGCGGCGGGGTTCGTGGAAGCGATGAAGCGCAACGGGTGCAAGCTGCGGCACACCGAGCATTTCGAGGAGGAGCTTTCGCTGGAACTTCATTTTAAAGTCATTGACGTTTTCGAACCTGTTGCTTTGTAGCTAAATAGTTGAATTTCAGTCTGCGTTAAAAAAAAATTTCATAGAAAATGTATTGAAATATATGAACTTGTTCTATTTAAGTTAAGTCTGACGAAAAATCATATTTTGTTCCTAATAATTTTTTAATTGCATTTAAACGACTCTATATTTTTTGCACATGTAAAATTTGTAATAATATCACTTAAACTAAATTTTTTTAATCAAATTGAACACTGTAATTAGTTTTAAAAAAATTTCATTTTATTTTTAACAGCTTAGATGTTTTGAAGCAAGTTTAATAATATATTAGGTACACAATTAGATAAAAAGTAATCATACTAAATAATTCTTAATAAAATTTAAAATCTTGTTTTGTAATATGTTTCATTGATACTTTTAAGTTTACATTTAGATAAACTTTCTTAGAAATATCATCTTTAATTTGCAAAAATATTTTATTGATTAAAGGTTTTTTTTATTGAATTTTTTTATTTAAATATCGCTATCAGATATTGCTAACGGGTAAGAACGGGAAAGATATGATCCTAAATTTTGATCTGTGTCTTTAATATAGGATCATCTTAGAATATTAGTAAAATGCGAAAAAAAATAGTACTTTTATGTTTTTGCGAAAAGTTTTCCTCTACTAAAATTGATACATTAATAAATTAGTTGTTTCTATTTAACCCACAATGTAAAATGACATAGATAATTTTTTTTTTACCATTTAATTAAAGAGTAAACTTTTACAAAGCTTACACTAAAAAATATATTTGTATTTAGCTCAAAAATTGATTTAAGATCGATAGCGCTTTTAATAAAAATTTTAAAAATCATCAGGTTATTAAGCAAAAAATAGAAAAAAGTAATATTAAGTAGTTAATGTATCTTATACTACAAACCTGTTAAGAACAAAAAACAGCCGTTTAAAGTGAAATAATAACCAGTATTACATGGCAGTCACTAAACTTGAAAATCCCGAAGTGTTTGAACTTTTTCTCTGTGTTTAATGGTGTTATTTAAGTTATTTTTTATAACTGTTACTTATGAAGTTAAGTACTTCAATAAATATTTTTCAATTAAAAAATAAGAAAATCAATTTTATATTAAAATGTTTAAAAACCTGGAATTTGTCAATTTAGGCTAAGAAAACCTGAAATTTTGAAAAAAAAAACTTAAGTTTTGAACAAAAGTTACTAAAAAACTTTGAATTTTTGACAATTTTCCCATATAAGTAGTAAAGTTTTGGTTTGACACAAAAATCTATCAAACTGGGTCTTTAGTTTTTATTTTGCCACTGGAGGTCTCAACTAACACAATTTTTTTTTCTTTCCCTTGAAAATTTACTCGGGACGAAATAATCAAAGAAGTCGTTGTAAACTTGAACTGCTAAAATGTTAACTGATCGCGTTTGAACTACTTGATCTAACATTATGAAAACTTTATATGATAAGAGTGTTTTAATTTAAAAAGTACAGTATGTATGAATTAAGGAAAATATGCTTTAAAGCTTGTATGTTATGCATAAGACTGGTTATTTAACAACCAGATGATTGTTGATAAAAATTTCCTTAGTTATTCCTTTTAATAAACCTTTTTACTTAAGTTTTAAATCTTATGAAAGAATATAATACCTTAAAATAAAACTTAATTTGTTAAAACTTATACTTTTTTGGTTTTATTTTCAGTTTTCAGATGAATTGTTTAATTTTTTTTATTATAATTTTTTCATTGGTTAATTCTTTTTTCAAATATTTTACCCGTAGTCTAAAAAGAAGTAAAAAAGTTTAAAACTTACTAAAAAGAATGAAAAACTAAGTTTTTACTTGTTGCATATCGCATTTAATAAACTAAATATTTTATACTAGCACTGAACAATATTAAAAAGTCATACGACAAAACAAAACGGGCAATTAAAGTAACAATAAATGCGGACGATTTACATACTATTACTATATGACGTCATAAAACCTTTAATAAGGTCGCAGTGTCAAATATCGGCTTATAAACATACTATTTCCAATAAGTTTGACCATTTCAACAAGTTTCTTTCAAGTCGTAATTTAGTTATTGATTGAAGCCACAACCTTACTGCAGTATATATGTTAAACGAAAAACTGAAACTTTTCAAAAGGTTAATTTTCAAAATTTTAAACTTGAGTGTTTCTTATATATACTCATATTTAGTTTTTGTTGTACTTTTTAATTTTAATCTTTTATACAACTTTTAAACGCTTTGTAGACGTAGTAGTGGAAATTATTGCCTTTGAAAATATCAAAGCTAGTTTCAATTCCCTCCAAATTACTTGTTAACTTTCATTTATCACACTTACCTGTACTTTACTGCGTTTCAACACGTTTTATCTTTCATTGCTCAAAGCATTATCACATTACGAGCGATACAGATTGTGTGTTGTCTGAGCCAACAGTACTTTAATTTAAAAATATTAGTCATTTGATACTTCTCTTACGTTTGGGTGGGAATTATAAAAAGAAAATTTACAAGTTTAAAAGCTCTCTTTAATTGTTATAAAGGTTTAAGTACGTATTGATTCTGAAGAACAATTGGTTAGTTTAGTCTCAATTTATGTTTTTTTGTTTTCAGAAACATTATACAAGAGCATTTTATCTAAGACCATCAAATATTTCAATTCATACCATAAAAATATTTATTAAACAATAAAAAAATTACATAGTTATTTTACTTTATTTCGAATTAAAATTTTTAATTTTAATACAGTTCAACAAGATTTTGAAAGCTTACTTTGATTTTTCCCTAACTCTATAACACTAAATTGAAAATCATCAAATTCATCAAGATGAATTAAATAATCCACTGCTGCTAAACTCAGTAAGCAGAGTGTAACTAACGGGTTTCCAAGACCAATCGCAAGCAGCGAAGTTCCATTATACAGGAACTGTTTAATTTGTTTCTTTGCTTACTTTTCTTCCAGGTGTTCAATCAGCACCAAGATTTAACAACTTTCTAAAGAGGGACCAATGACGTATACTTTTTACTTTTTTTATACTTACCACAACTACCTTTGCTTTTAGCAAAGCTACGGTAAGCTACCACTTCACAGTGCACTGTACATACTAATGTTCCTATTTAGTAGTTTAAGTTATATTATTGTTTTGCACATCATTTGTATAACAATTTATTTTGTGTGAAATCGAATGAAATCAAAAGCGTTTTTGCAGCCGTGACCAATTGAAGAATGTTAAAGTTTAGCTATTCCAAACAGCTATTTTGTCTTTATGTAAGTAGTAGTTTACATTGATGGTGAAAATTGTAATTGTATAACTGTATATTACACTACGGCACCGTTGCTTTAATTGTTTTGCATTTTTTTATTTTTTGTTTAATAAATATTTAGCAGTTTTACAGTGTTCTTCTAAACGCTGATCTTGTTTTCTATCATATGTCAACTGCTCTTTAGCTGAATTGCTTTGTGACTGTGTTTTTTCATCGATGTAAGTTTTCAAGTTGTAACAAAGGCGGTTTCAAGTACCTTAGCTTCTAACAAGGGACTTCTAGCAAGGCTGTTTTAGGCTCATTTTTGGGAAAATTGACAGCTTTAAACTTGAAGGTATTACAAAATTAACATTTATCTTATCAATTTTTAACAGCAGACTAAAAGTAAGTCAAATTTATGATCTTCAATAACTTTCAATAACTTTATAATTCTGATAACGTTTTAAGTAGATTTAGAAGTGAATATTTTTGCATGATCTCTTCAGGGAATGTAGAGTTTTCTCATGATCATTTTCAATTTTGCAACTTCCTCTGAGCTTACATTAGAAATATGTTGACATTTAGTTGTTACTTTTGTTTGGCTTTATTTTGAAAGGCATAAAACTACAAGCTGTTCATTTGAAAGACAAAATAAAGGTTTGTTTAGGTATTGCGTTAAATAGTTGGAACCAGTTAAAAATATTTTTTTACAAGTATTGAAGCAATATACGTCTAACAAAAAAACACGTAACAAACTTTGTGCACGATGAATAAGACACTGTGCAGTTTATTGGAAAACACTAGCCATTGTTTTTATTAAGTTTGTGCTTAAATTAAACAGTAAAAAATAGTACTGACACTTCATTTGTAAATTATAATGTTATGCGGCTGAGATAAGGTAAACTTAATTAACATTTTTAAAACCCTAGCTTCTCTATTCCATTTTATCCTAGAATTAAATATAAACAGTTTTATAGAGTATTAACTTTTCAGAACATTTGAAAAAGTTGTATTTGAATAAAATTAACCTTATTTACTTACATTTTGTACCACTAGTGTGTTTACGGTGGTTTTTTATGCAGGCGTGTTTTTGTGTCTATAAGCTCAGAACTTTTGTACATTAAATCTAAACTGGTTTGTTTTATGATAGAAAATTAAATGTGTTTGTAAACAAGCAAATGGAACATAACTCACTTTGTTAAACAGAGATAATATCTTAAGAAATACTTTTGCAATTTTTTAGATGTTTTATAGCTTCTAATTTAGCTGTAGTACAACTTTTATTTGCACGTAGAAAGTTCTTACATTAGTTTGGTAGTGTTTAAATGTATATGTTCAAATTGTTATTTTACAAAAAAGTTAAAGAACACAACAATCTAAAAAAGTTCAGCTTAAAACTTGCTCAAAATTAATATTTTTTGGTTATAGTCTAATTATTGTACAAATAAAAACAACAGCAATAATTTTATATCTGTCCTTATAAAAAGTACCAAAGTGGTAAACGACTTGAAAAACAAAACATTTTTCGTGCACCAGGTCCTAGGACCAAACATTTTGAGCGCTTTTTTTGTCGTTAAATAAAATATTTTCATACCTTTAATTTAATTTTAAGACATTTTAGTAATTCTTATTTTGTTGCATTTATAGTGTAAATTTATTTTCAGTTGATACAAAAAAATAGAATAGTTTTGTTCTTTTTTTTCTAAAGATTTATACTGTTAAATATATTTAAATTTTTGGCATTTTTCATTATGAATGTTACCAGATAGATAGTTTGAAGTTATAAATTAAGCTTTATTGTAAAACCGGCTAGAAATTTAAATTTATCTACGAACTAAATTTCAAGATTAATATTTTAAAGAACTATGCATGCAACTATAACGTTCAACCGTTTATGATAAATAGCCATTGTATTTGAAACTGATAATCACATAAGTTATGAATTTATAAAAAAAAAATAATTTCAAACAATTTTAAAACACTCACAATACTTACGCACTTAATTTAATTGTAACAGGTAATGTAAAGAATTTAGCCGGATTTTACTTTTTATAAAGCTTATCAAAACTTTATATTTAGAAATGTTTTAAAGAAAAAAAGAATTTTAATTTTAAATAAACCGAAAATTTAAACAAAAGTAACTGTAATTTTTTATTTTGATAAAACTGATCTTTCTATTAAACATAGAGAATATTAAAACAACAATAGAATTAATTAAAATCAGTGTGACAGTTATAGTTTTATTTTAAACGTAGAACAATATAATCTATGCTATAATAAATTTTACTAAATATGCAAATGACTTTTTATTGTTTTTCACGTAAATCTAACAACATTTTATAAGCAAAAACTATAAATTATCTTTGAGTTTTATATACGTATTTTTTAGATCAAAAGTTTATTTACATTATAAACTCTTCTTTCTGGAATTTAGTTTTAAATGTCTTTAAAGAAGCTATAAGTTTTTATATGTTTAACTAAAAGTATCGAAGTTATGCTTATAATTGAAAAAGTTAAAATATTCCGAAAGCTTTTCTAAAATAAAATTTAAATTACTTAAAATTCATCTGATTTAAACTTAAGATGAAAATTAAGTTATTGAAAACAATTAAGAATAAATTGTTTTAAAGGAAAAAAAAAACATCTTTATTCGCTTAAAATATTGTCTACGTTATATCTAACTTATAAAGTTTGATAACAGTTTTAAAATGCTTTATGATAAATTGAAAATATAAAATATATTATACTTGTGATTTTCGTGCAATCAGCAAAACTAATTACTTACTCATTTTCAAACCGGAAATTTGTAACGAAAAACAAATAACGCTTTGTTGAAAAATACATGATTCAGAGTGAAATAAAAACGCTTTAAGATTTAATTGCAATTTTATTACTAGTTCAGACTTATATTAGCTAACAGTTACAGCATTTTTTAGATAAATATTGTAAATTTAAAGTTTAACATAGACTTTTAGTATCATTTTGTTTTTAATATGCTTTTTGTTTACAATAATATAACTAAACTATTCGTAAATTTTCAACAGATAATAAGTTATTTTAATGTGGTACATTGGTTTATTGATTTTATTTTTTGCTGCTGCTACAATCAGTCAGGAAGTAAAAGGTAGAATTAAAGTCAAATATTTTTTCAAACGGTTAATTGTTCTAGATTAAGCGAAACTTGTAACTTTTGGTATAATTCAGTATGACCTTTAAAGAAAATTAAAAATAAACTGTACAAAAGCAAGAGCTAAAGTTTTAAACAGTTAATCAAGGTTTTCTACACTCACCGAAACTAAAAATTCAAATCTACAAACTGTTCGTAAACAATAACAAACTCCAATTTTTTTTTTACATATTTAATTTTTACAAACAAAACTCATCACAGACTGTCCGCCAATAGAGCAAATTCAAAACGGCGACACCCAGTGTTCGAAAGGCAGCAAGCTGGGCAGCTTGTGCGAGTACTCGTGCGACGAAGGCCACGTGTTGAGCGACGAGTGCCTCCGGTACAACTCCTGCATTGACACCGGGTTCAACGAGGGAATGTGGAAGCTGATCGCGCCCGAGTGCCATTTGCGTTTGAACTTTTTATTGTTTACTTTGAGTTTTTTTTTTTTTTAATGTAAGCAGATGTCGAGGTAGTGTTAATAAAATATTTTTGTAGTATCAATAGGCCGCATGAATGTAAACTTATGTTTGTTAAGCTAATTTTTTAGATGACATGGTCTACGTTCGAAGGTCAGTGAAACATTCATATCAGTATATACGTTGTGTTTTTTACATTTTATTACGTTAAAAAACATTCAACTTTTCAGATTAAATTTTAATTTTATTGTTTAAAACACATTTTACGCGCAGCTTAAAGTTAAAAATAAAATAAACTTCAAAGGTGTTTAATAATTCCAATTTTCAAAGGATACATGTTGAGTGTGCAATTTGTTTATTCTTAGACAGTTTTCCTTGAGGATATCTATATTTAAAAGAGGCTATTTCTAAGTTTTAATTTTTCTGCTAACGTGTTTTGATTTTTTTATTTTCATCTGAACAATAAGATATAAGATTGAAAACAGTTAATGTTTAAAAGCAGAAACAAGTTATGACGCACCACCTGACTACTAAAGTGTATTACTCAACGACAAATTAAAGTTCTTTTATATGAAGTTTTTTTAGTATTAATATGTTTATTACTAGTTTAGCTAATCTTTATAATACAAAAATACAAAAGCAAAGTAATGTTAGCCTTTTCAAGTAGTATATATAATTATAAATTATAATAAGTTGAACGATGTTTTAATTACTGGCTAAAAATACTATTACTCCATATGTGTTTTTTCAAGTTGAAAAAATATCACTAAGGTGTACATAGTTATTTTCTTTTCTGTATTAAATTACGAAATAGTTATTTTAAAAACAATTACACGTAAGTTTATGATGCGTGTTCAATTACAGCCGGGGTCGGTAGACTGCGGCCCGCGGACCAATACGGTCATCAAAGCCAAAATTTGCGGCCTGTAAATCACTTTTTAACTAAAAACATACTTTTTTGAACAAGAAAAAAGTGTATTGGTAAAAACATACATTTAGGTTATTAATTTGATAATAATCATTACTAGTGCTGTTTTATTGCTTTTTTAATTGCATTTATACTTGTTCGACCCGCGAGCAACACTTCCTGAGAAATTTAACCCATTTCCTATAAAAAGCTGCCGACCCCTGAGTTAGAGTGTGGCTTTAACACAGTTTTATAACAGACTCTGTTGATGTTATTTATTTCCAACTACACAGAACCAGTTTGGTCAGAATGGAATATTGGAAGTTGCAGTAATACATGCGGTGGTGAAGGAATCAGAGTAGATACTAGATATTGCCTGCAAGGCTTTTGTGTAGGTGAAGAACTAAGAACAGTCGCATGTGTTAGCTACGAATGTAAAAGTAAGTTTAATAGTGTACTACGTTAATTTCTAAATTTCTAAAGGTAATTTTGAATTGAAAAAGAAAAAATAAAGAATTTAATTTACTTAGAAGACTGTCTCGCAATAAAGCAACATAATCCCGGCTCAACATCGGGAGTTTACACGATTTATCCTGATTTTCAGGAAGCAGGAGTGAGCGTGAGTTGCGACATGGAAACAGTGGGAGGGGGGTGGACAGTAAGTTGAAACTTTGTTAATACTAAAATTTCTAAAAAAATTTCAAGTAGTTTTAGTGTGCTTTGAAGTAAAATTACTTTTGAGTAGATTTATTTTTACTTTGTGTTAACTCAAAATTTCATTCAAAATTTCTTTTTACTAAGTTACAACAAACTAGCATTTTTTTATTAACGACTTAACTATACTTTTCCAAGGATGCTAGCTATATCTGCTAGCTAAAGTCAATGTTAGTTAAGTTTATTCTAAAGATAACTTTCCTACTAACAACCCAGTTGAAGTGTGTTGATTCGTTGACACACAGAAACATATGTTGGTAGAATAAAGGAAGATTACTGTATAATTTGTTTTTATTTATATTCCAGTGAAGTTACTTTACTAGGATCTTTTGTTAGCAAACAATTAAAACTATATTTGAACAGTTTTAACTTTTTATATCTACGTATATCTAATCATTTTATCTATAAAAAACACAAACAATCAAAACAGTTGAGACAAACTACGAAAACATTTTAATAAAGTTCTCTCATGTATAAGTCTGGTAAACAAACAGTGTAAATACCTGTAATACAACAACTGTTCATGTTTGTTTCTTTTATAAACTACCAATTACAGGTGATGCTAAAAAGGTTCGACGGGTCGCAGGACTTTATGAAAAATTGGCAGGAGTACGAAAACGGGTTCGGAAGTTTGCAATCTGAGTTTTGGTTGGGTCAGTACGAACAAAATGAGATTAGCTTTATAAAGCGTTCAGTTATTACTAAAATCCAACCTATAAGTAAAGCTTTCGATTAATTTTTTTCTGACAGTTGATAAACTTGGTTTAACTTCAAAAAAGTTCTAGATTTGTCAATACAAAAGAATCTGACTTGAATAGAAAATTTTTGAAAATTCATAAAACTAGTTAGTTTATAAAAAACAGGCACATACTACATTGTAGTTCATAAAGTTTTAATATTGGTATTTGATAATAAAAAAAATATTGATATATCGTTAAATTTTAAGTTATAAAGAACTTAATCAGTCTACAACACACAATATTAATAATATATTTTTTTTAAGTAAGATCTAAACAAATTTTTTGTTTTCTCTTTTAAAATTTTAATTTAAAGAATGCTTCTAAACTTACAATTTTATTTTTAAGTAAACTGAACGCATTAATTCTCTGACAATAACAAATTACGAAAACCAATTGATAGATATTATAAAAAACAGTTTGTTCTGATTAACTCTCATCTCATAACAAAACAAAATTCTTGTAAAGAACTAAACAACAAAATAGTAATAAAACTTTTTATTTAATAAAGCTTTTACAACGAAAATTCCTTAAATTTTATCAGGACTACAACTGGTTCACAACCTAACCAAGGAAGGATCACTTGAGTTGCGTTTTGACATGTCAGATTTTTCAGACGTCGAAGCTTTTATGACCTACACGTTAGTAACCTTTTATGACGTACACGTTATTTAGATAGTACAAAAACGTACAATAGTTTTACGGCACCTTTCAATGTTTTTTATTGAAAACAGTAAAATAGTTTTAAGTATTTTGTCTTTTGCTAAACTAAACACAAAATATTTAAAACATATGATGAAAAGAACATTTTTCGTGTGTTATAATTTTTTTATAGAGTTGTTAAACTAGTAATACAAGTTTTTGCTATGGTTGGAAAGTCTTAGATGTTTTAAGTTTAGAACTAGACTTAAAAAACTAGACCGCACGACCATTAACAACGCAGTTCCTTCTGCTGACTATATATATTTCAAAATAATATTGAGAACGAACCCAGAAGTCTTTGTTGATTATGATAAGTTGAAGTACATCAAAAGTATGTTAGTCTAATGATGTAAAGTTTCTAAGAAATGAAACAAAAGGCAGTATGTGTTATGTTTTTATGTTTTAATGTCACTTTTTAGTTAAACTTACTATCAAGTTAATAACAAAATAAATAAAAAGTCGTTAAAAAAATTTGGTTAATTTCTTTTACTTTTAACTGCTGTTAGAAGCCAACATTTTTAATAAAAAGATAAAATAGAGCTAAAATAAATTAATATTTTAACTATGCTTGTGTTAGATAAATTTTTTAAATTTACTTTAGATAAAGATAAATAAATAAAATTTTAATCATGTAGAAACAACTATTGTTTATAGTTTTAGAGTGAACTAATCCTTTACAGTTAATGTTAGTAGAATTAATCATAGTTGATATTCCGGTTTTCTATAAAAAACTGGCCTTAATTTCATATTTTTTATAAGTTCTGATTTAAAGCATATTATTTCAGTTATTAAGTCAGTAATGTTGAAATTAAGTAATAATAAAAGTTTGTGTGCTTTTTGCTTTATAGATCACAATAAAAGTTCTCGACTTAATGATAAGGAGAATGATCAATTCAAAGTTTTAAATTTTATTAACAAAACAATGTTTCACTCGTTTGAACTAAATCAAACGAGATCAACAGTAAAATAAAATATGTAAAATTTTAAACAAAAACTTGCAAGAAAACATTAGGCTATACTTGAAATAAAACTGGCATTTATTTGATGATCTAAACTTAAAATAAACTCGCATGAAAGTTTAAAGAATGTGTTTTTTTTTTAAGGATTAGTCTAGTTTATTTAGGAGTAAAATTTTTTGATGTACATTTGAAAAAAGTTTTAATAACATTAGTATTTTTGCGTAACATAAAAAGAATGTATTACTAATTATTTTTCAAATATTATACAAATATCTTATATTTTACAAATCTTATGACTATTTTCTGTAATAGAATCAATATAAATGTTTTAATTTTAGAGGTTTCAGCATTGAAAGTTCAGAAGAAAAGTACAAACTAAATTTTGCACAAGGTTCAGGATACGGTACAGCAGGTAATGAAAACATATTCATTTTAAATAAATATTCACAATTTCAATATAACTGTTTGTTAATAAAGATCCCAGCGAAGCAAGTTTGCTGGAATATAAGTAGTAAAAACAATTTTCGCAGTATGTAGAAAACGGACTGCGCAAACTGGTTTTATTATTTATTGAAAATACATATAAAGAAGCTGTTTTTTAAAATTTTTAAAGCTTAACAATTACTTTATCGATAATATGATTTTTAGTAGAATTATGAATAGGTGCTTTATACTGGTATATTATCAAAATCCACCCGCGTTCAAAATCCACCCGATTTTATTTATAGTTTTTTTATATATTTTTTGCACTTTGTTTATTTATTTTTTATTAGTTTTTTTCTGTCAATGTTACCCCTAACCCTTACCCTCGATCGGTAGCGGTTCTCGAATTTGACTGGGTTGCTTTTGAACGTGGGTGGATTTTGAACGTGTCCCATTATACTGCATTGCTATTTAAAACTAAAAGCATTAAGCTTCAACTTTATGATTAAGTTTTTGTTCTTTATGTTCTTCAAAAATGTTTACAACATTAGATAAAACCACAGATTTATTATCAAAAACTATTATAAGCATAAACTAAACTGCTACTTAAAGTTCCTGTAAATTTTGGAGTTTGTAACTTAACATCTGATTCACTTTTATCATACTGTAAAAATATTTACTTGCTGTTAGTTTTTTAACTGTTAACACTTATAATAAAATTTATGTATAAATTTTTGAACATTAGATAAATTGTATATTCTTAATTTAAAACTGTAAGATAGTAATACGAGCTAAATAAACTGTTTAACAATTTACCGCAAAAATTGTTTAAATAATTATTGTTATTATCATACTTGCTAAGTTCTTTATTAAGTAACTTACAATTGTTTAATGTTTTATATCTTTTGTGTCAGTTAATCAAAACTTTTTTGATGATTACTGCATCTTTTAATCTTGCTCATCTACAAAGCTTAAGAGCGTGATTCACAAACTTTTAAACAATGAGTAAGCAAATTGATTTATTTAACATAAATTGTTCTTTTTATTTCGTTTGAACGTGTTTTTCTAAGTTATTCTTTAGATTAAGATCTTACGCTAAAACTTTTCGACTTAAGCTTTTCGTCGGCATACATCCATACAAATCACACTACCTTAGAAAAAAAAAGGAGACAACTGCGTGTTTTAAATATGCGAAAAAATCTTAAACCTTGAAAAATAGTGATGTACCGGACCCGGATCCGTACTTTTTTTTCAAATTAGAATCCGGCCGGATCCGGATATCAGACAAAAATGGCAATACCTGGCCGGACCCGGATAGTGAGTCCGGTACATCACTAGTATAAACTAGCCTGTGTCAGAATGAGGTTTTTAAAAACTGAAAAAAAAAGAACTTTAATCTAATAATAAGTAGAATAGGTAGCCACAAGGTTTACAAATTTAGGTGTTATTTACAATTAAAAATCTGAAATCAAGTTCTTGAACAAAATACACTAGAAAATTACAAAATATTGAAAACTGGATCAGCTCAAACTCATTCAAAATCTAAAAAAAAACTAGCCTGAGGCAGTCCAAGATTTTCTAAAATTCCCAAAAATTTTCAAACTGGCAGGGTTGCCACTGTTTAAGTCAATAAAACTAGCTAGAGTGAGTATAGACAAGCCTGAGTCAGAACGAGGTTTTTAAAAACTGAAAAAATTACTTTAATCTAAAAATCAGTAGAACAGCTAGCAAAGGTTGACAATTTGGTAGTAAAGTTGTGGACTGATTGTGGTACACTTAACTTATTAGTACTACCCATCATAATTAAATCCTACCTTATCTAATTAATATCTAACAAATACTCAATTCTAACTGAGACTACTTTCTATAATCAGACACGACAGTTTTGAGTGATGAACCTTTTATATAAAACACAACAAGAAATACTAGCATATACAAAATTATTAATTACTTTGGTAACACTTTAAAAACTGGAAGCTATTTAAATCTATATCAAAAAACTTAAAACAATAAACTAAAAATTAAATAAAACTTTTAGTAAACAAGAAACGGTAAAATTCTTAATAAACTATTAAACTATAAACCTGGCTTAAATATTTAAACAATTAAACACCAATTCAATTTTAAAACAAAACACTACTTACAATAAGCATTCACAAAAAAGTTCAAGATATTTTGTTGCTTCAAGCTGCACACCAAACTAACTAACTGCTTACATATAAACTGCCTGTCATGTTCTGATGTTTTGTTGCATCAGTATTTAGTTTGAAACATTTCGTCATATGATTCTCATTGGCTCGTACATTCAACCGTATTAACTCTAAATATTCTCTGAGCTCAACTTAAAACAATAAATAATGCAAGTATTCATTCCAAAATTTTCAATTTTACAACATATGTAAAGAGTTGCATTTCATGAAATGTTTATTTCATAGTTTAAATGTAAACAAATGTAAATTAGTCACGTGTACAAAATGAGCCAATCACAGTAGGTGTTTAATTTTAACTGACGAAAAAGACTCTTATTAAATTACACAGGGTTTGTTTTTGAAAAAATACTTTTCAGTATGCTCTTTTTTACTAACGGATCCGGACTTTTTTTTCAAATTAGAATCCGGCCAGATCCGGATATCAGACAAAAATGGCAATATCCGGCCGGACCCGGATAGTGAGTCCGGTTGATCACTAGAAAAAACGCGGTTTAAGAACCAACCCACACAAAACCACTTTTCATTTCAGGCGACTCGTTGAGTTCCAACAGAGGAATGAAGTTCAGCACTTTGGAGCAGGACAACGACCTGAGAGACGTGAACTGCTCAGTGAAGTACGGAGGTTCCGGAGGCAACTGGTACAACGCGTGCACTTCGCAGACCATTACCGGTTTGTACAACCAGCAATATTACAACAGTAACAATCTTCAACAGATGAAATGGTTCGCCTTTCGCCAGCACGATGCGATCAAAACGATGAAAATGATGTTTCGCCGTCAAAACAATCCCAATTAGATGCGATACTTTATGAGTGTATACTGTTTATAAATGTAGTTGTAACAAATAGTTTTGAATAAAGTTTTGTTATTTTAGTTTTGCCTTTTATTTGTTATTTGTTAATCTCAAGAATGTAGATAAAATTACGACTGACTTTGAAAAACTTGTAAAAAAACTATTTACAAACTTTAATTGATTTCAAAAACAGTTTAAATAAAATCAAAGAAAAATAGACAGTACTTTAAAAAAGAACATACAATTTATTGTATTCAACTTTTCGAGTTGAAAATCTTTTATTTTAAATAAGACGAGGTAAAGAAGTATGCTTTTGTGTTTTTTAACACTTTTGCTCGAAAACTTCAACGTTATAGTAATATTACAAGTAACTTCACTTGGTCATCAAGCTTAATCGATAGTTTTTTTTTGTATGTTTGTTGTAACAGATTGTTTTTTTTTTTTTTTTTGTGATCAACATGATACGTTTAACCGTGCATGTACTTTGAAGAAACATTTTTTAATTTAAGTTACAAGTAGAAAAGTCCAATTTTTTCGGTAGTTTATAATTACAAGAAGTTATGATTACTTACAATAAATACATAAAACATAAACAGTTGATTGGTTGCTTTTTATACTTCTAAACCGTTAGCAATACGTAATTGAAAAAGCTCAATATCAAAGTTTCGCAAAGGTATGGTTATAAAACAACTTAAATGCGAATACTAAAATTGTTTTTTATATCGAAATGGTTTATATTATAGAGCTAATAGTTAGTAAACATTTTGATTTTGAATTAGATACATTATTGCTGTAATAACCGATTCTGAAAAATGTTTTAGCAAAGTTCAAACGCCCAATATGTCAATCAAGGAAACTAAAAAAAAGAAAATAAAAGTTTTGAACTTGAACAACTTCCTAATAGGTCAATTAGAATTTTCTGTGTAGCATTGTAAAAAACTATTAAACTACTTACATTGCAGGTATACAAGTTAAAGTTGAGGTTTGTTTAAATTAATTTCGAAAAAAGTAGTAAACTTGGTAGAATTGAGGTTTTTTTAAATTTAGTTAGAAAAAGTTAGTCAGCTTTAAATTTAGACAAAGTATATTAACTGAAGTACAGAAACTAACTCCGAGTGTTTTTCTAAAGTTTTTTTTAACATGTTATAGCTACGTTCTTTCTGATTAGCAAACTAAAATCACAATTGTTTAACATAAGTCAGAAACAGTTTTTAAAAACAATTTAATTAAGCAAAATATAAAACTAAATTTATACTTCAGGCAAACTTAAAGTTTTAGCCTCAAATTATTGCTTAGTTTATTAAAATGTTATTGAAAATACTAAACATACTAAACAGCATTTGTATTAGTACTTGTTTATTTTTTGTTTGTACGTATAAGATTGTCAGTTTTTAGTATATTTATTTTTAAGCTTCGAGTGGTTTAAGTAAAAAAAATCTAATTTATTGAAATGTTGATAAAATGTCTTCATTAAAATCTGAATCACAATACTTTAATATAAAAATGTAAATAAAGGTTTCGTTTTAGCAAACACTTAAGCTGAAAATAATAAAAAAAGTTTTTAAAAGTTTAACATAAAACATTTTTGACAAAATGATAAAATTTACCTTCAATAAAAGTATAACATTATATTAGAATTTTACTCGTACTGAAGCTTTTTTGCATTTTTATAAATACCTTGAAAACAGAAAATGTTTGTGAAAATATTTGTGTTGTTATTCTTGATATCGGCCGCTGCCAGCCAAGTTCCACGCGAACAGCTTTACGCTAAAGACAAAGAATGTGTGCTGAAGCAAGCGCAGGTTCTCAGTTGCGATGGCAACTCAGTACTGACCCTTCCGACGGGCCCCACTGGACAAGCAGGGTTGCCTGGGATGAAGGGCGAAAAGGGCGACATGGGTGAAAGTTTCAAAGGGACAAAAGGGGAGCCTGGAAAGGAGGGAGAGCCCGGTCTAACTGGTAGCCCTGGAAACGATGGGAATCCCGGTGTCGACGGGTTACCAGGTTCATCTTTTTGTAAAAAAAAACTTTAATGAGCTGTGTTTAGTTTTTCATGATTTTATAAAGTAAAATAAGATCTGCAGTGGCTTGCCATGAATAAAAATAAATAAGGTGCTAAATTTCTTAAACCTTATGAACTACTTGCAACAAGTATTAAAAAAAAAAAACATTCCAAAGGTGAAAACGGAGCAAAGGGCAGCAAAGGCGAACCCGGACCCGGGTGCAGCATGAAGGAGATAAGAAGAATAAACAAGAGACGGAAAACGATCGAACAGGATCTTGCAGCTATCAAGAACAAGACTCAGCAGCTGAAAGCAAAGTACGAGAAGTTGAAGTCGGATCACGAGGCGTTGAGAAACCTCGCCTACCGATTTATGGGAGGTCGTTTTTAAATTGTAAAAGTTTTTTTTAAATAAAATTAAAGCAAAACCAAATAGTAAGCTTGAAAAAGTTTTATTAAGGTTTTGAGTGTGTGAATGTTGTTAACAATTATCAAACTGTGAAATATAAACAAAATATTTTTTATCATTGAAGTATCTTTTTTGTTACAATTTACTATCATTGATTATGTTACATGACAGTTCAAGTTCGGAAAATTCAAGTTCTTAAAAAATTTTCAAGAGTCTAGTTCTAAAAGAATACTGTATTGTCAAAAAGCATTAAAAAGCAGTTATGGCTCTTATTATCAAGATTATGATGGTAAAAAGAAACCTTAAAAAGTATATATTAAAAGATAGTTCTAAAAATTACAAAAATTACAACTTGTTTTAGCCATGTCTTAGAAAATATTAAAAAAATATTTTTTTTAGACATTTAATAAAGTTACAACCGCTTTAAAAGAAAATACGTATTACTTTGAGAGATATGACCTCTAAAATATTTCTTTTAAGAATTAAAGTTGTCGGAACTTGAACTACCCGAATTTGAGTAGATTTGCGTGCAGCTCATTGTTTCGATACATACACTTTAATTCTAAGTTTAAGTACAATAATTGAATCTACAAAAATGTTTCCTTGTAAATACAGACGTGAAAACAGTTTTCTTTCAAATAATTCAAACGCAGGCAGGATTTTGTAAAAGAAATAAATCTTTACAAGGTCGCCCATGTAAAGTGGACTCGGTCAAAATACAAAATGGAAAATCAGACCTTTCTGTGAACGATAAGGTCATCAACCACGGTGAATCATTCAAACTTTCTTGTGACGACAACTACTTCAAGTCTGGACCACAAGTTAGAACATGCGTGGATGGCTCAATAAGTCCAAGCTTTGAGGAAGACCCGTTTGTCTGCATTGAAGGAGGTTTAGTACCTAATGTTGTAAAGAAGTTTATGTGCGTAATAACCGACAGTTTTCAAACAATTCTTTTATTTTATTATAAACTCTTATTAACTTCGTTGAGTTATACTTTGTGATAAATATTACCTAAGTTAAGTTTACTCCCGTAACTGTTTGTTCATCTGTGTAAACTATATTTATTTCTTTAGTAAGAAACTGCGACCAGTTAAAAAGAAAAGACCCGTCCGCAGTAAGCGGAATCTACAAAATAAAGCCTTTTGATAACATTTCGAAAGAAATAGAAGTTTTTTGTGACATGAACGATACAAATGGATGGATTGTAAGTATTTCTGCTACTTTCAGTTTTAAAATTTGTTAAATTCTACTTATATAAGAATTTTAATAAAATAAAAATCGTTATAGCTCAATTTAAAGTGTAAGAAGTAATTTGCCTTTTATACACCTGTTGTTAAAATGTTAATTTAGGAAAAATTTAAAAAACACAATCAAAGTTTCACAATGTAGCATTGGATTGTGGTATACTTAACTTATTAGTACTACCCATCATAATTAAGTCCTACCTTATTCAATTACTATCTAATAAATAGTAAGTTATATTGAGACTACTTAATATAATCAGACAAGACAATTTGGAGTGATGAATCTATTATATAAAGAACCACAAAACAATACAAACAAAAGATTCAAAATATAAATTACTATGATAAACACTTTAAAAAATATAAAAAATATAATTTTGAAAAAATCTATTTCAAAAGACTTAAAACAATAAACTAGAAATTAAACACAACTTTTAGTAAACAAGAAACTGTTAAAGGTTTAATAAACTATTAAACTATAAACCTGGCTTAAATATTTAAACAATTAAACACCAGTTGAAATATTCACTTTAAAAAAAAAACAATACTTACAATAAGCATTCACAAAAAAGTTCAAGATATGTCGTTGCTTCAAGCTGCACACCAAACTAACTAACTGCTTACATGAAACTGCCTCATCATGTTTTGATGTTTAGTTGCATCAGCATTTAGTTTGAAACATTTCGTCATTGTACAAATATGGCCGTTTGTTGTCTGGCTCATGCATTCAACCTTATCAACTCTAAATACTCTGTTGAGCAGAACGTTTAAACAATGAATAATGCAAGTATTTATTACAACAAAGTAACACAATATCACACTTTCATCAGCAGCTTTGTTATCTTAAGAGCTTAATACTTTTTTATTCTACTCAAAATGAATACGAAGTTTGAAATCACCTTGTATAACGATAATAATGTTCGATTTGTACACTATACAATTTTTAATGTTAAAACATAAGCTTTATAAAACTTACAATTGTGTTTAAAGAAGTAAGTTTTGTAATATATTTTGTTTGTTTTAATAACTTGTAACTGTTGACTAACTAGTAGAGCGTCGTTAGAGCAAGTTGTGAAGTTATAAATAAAATAATATTAATATTTTGTTTGTTTAAGCATAAACTTTTTGTTATCGTCCAAGAGTTCAAGCTTAAATATCAGATAGCTGAAACAAAGCAATTATTTCTATTTCATAACTGTTGTTACAAAACAATAACGAAAATATTATCCTCAAGGTAATTCAACGTAGATTGCCTGATGGTGTTAACTTCGCTAAAAGATGGGATGAATATTTAGAAGGTTTTGGTGATAAACACGGCAGTTTTTGGATGGGTTAACACTTTTTTTAAGTATTTGTACTTTTTTAACAAAAAATCAGGACACCTAGTAAAAATAGCTAAGTAAAAAAGATAATTGTATTTAAAACTTATAAACATTTAAGTTAAAAATTCATTTTTTTATATTTTACTCTCAAAATAGTATGTTATTCGAAAAGTTTATTTAAAATTATTTCAAAAGCTACTAACAACAGACCATTGTTTTTTTTCTAAACGTAATAAAATTTAAAGGATTAAGAAGAATGTACGAGTTATTAAAAACAAAGGACTACACTGTTCGCTTCGATTTGAATGGTAAAAACAAATATGGATATGCTGAGTATGGGTTAATACATGTATACTTGTTTTTTACTTAGTTTTTAAAATTATTTCTAAAACTGCTTATAAAGTATCGAAGAAACTACACAACTTTACAAATTTTGAAATAAAACAACTAAATAATAAATTGTTTCAACTCTACTTAAACAGTTTTATATTGCAGAGAGTTTTACTTAGGCTCAGAAGAAGAAAAATTTCCCTTGACTTTCGGAAACTACAGTGGAGACGCAGGTTGTTTTATAATTGAAATAAAAAAATATTTAAAATGTTTTTATATAAACTGTTATTTTACTAACAAATATAAACTACGTCTGCAAGCAATTTTGACAATCGGAAGTTGTAGAATGTTATTAGTCCGGTAATAAAGTTAAGTGGCTTGAAAAGTTTTTTATTTCTTCTGGATTTAGTTACAGTTATTTCTAATCACTAAAACATTTTTTGCAAACAATAAGTCTAAAATATGTTGGAATTATTTGTTGTTAAGAGGTTTTATCAAACTATTTGATCATAACATCGACTTATGTTGAAATTAGTTTACCATCACCACAATTTATACATGTTCGTATCTAAACAGTTTTTATACTGTAGCTTTATATCAAAGTTTTCATTGTTTTACCTATGTTGCGTCATTAATTTAAAAAGTATTTCAGAATAAGTTAAAAATAGTTTCACTCGTGATGTTTGCGATATTCGCTTAATTAATTTTCTTTTTTTTTTAATTTCAATAGTAAACTAAAATATTCTCTTTCAAAAATATTGCTTGATAACAAAGAAAATGTCATATACCTGTAAAATACGTTACCATTCTAATTTAGTTTTTACTCCCTGCTATAATTGATAATCAAGTTCTGCTAGTGAAATCAAAAACAACTTTTATTAGGAGACGCTTTAAAGGGGAAGGAAAGAAAACGAGTTTGGTCCTATATCTCTGACAGTTACGAATTGGAACGGGTACCGAAAGTGAACAGTGAACCTTCGGCTCAGGGCATGAAATTTTCCACCTTCGACCAGAATCACGACAACCTCCCATCGGGGAGCTGCGTAGGTTCGTGTTTGTCGATATGAGAAGTTCATGGTAATCAGCTCGGGACGCGTTCAAAATCCGACCGCGATCAAAATCCACCCGCGTTCAAAATCCACCCCCGATCATAACCAACCTAGTCAAATTCGAGAACCGCTAACTGATCGAGGGTTAAGGGTAATAGTGATAGTGAAAAACAAATTAAAAATAAATATATTAAATAAATTAATAAATAAATTAATAAATAAAAAATGGGTGGATTTTGAACGCGGGTGGATTTTGATCGGGTGGATTTTGATCGCGGGTGGATTTTGATAGTATACCATCAGTTCAATTTGCAATTAAAGTAAAAAAAAAAGCTTTATGATGCTCCGGATCCAGCGAACAGAAACCGCTGGCGTGTTTTTTAGCTGGAAATTTTATTATAAAAATAAAACAGGGTTGGTTTTTTTAATAACACATTTTTTGGAATGTGCCCTTAATTTGATTATTAGATTACAATAGTGCTTATTAAAATAAAAATTATTAAAGTTTTGCTTTCAAAGATTGCTTTTAATTATTTTCAAAAACATGCGTTACTAGAGGTTATAAATCTAGCACATCGACTACAAAGGTGACCCAGCCAAATTTTTGCTGTTTTTTATTTTATTAATTCTAAAAACTAATAAAAAAAAACTTACTAATAAATGCTTTCAAAAAGTTTTAGAGACACTTTGTTCGTTTTATATTAAATTTATGAAAGTTTTAAATATGTTTCAATTTAGAAACCAATTAAAACACCTTATTAGTTTACAAATTTTAATTAAAACATTTACGATAAAATTATTTTTAAACAATGGATTCAGACACGTGTCAAAGGTACAATAAGTATTACTCAAACCGACTAAACCTAAAAACTAAAAAAGCTTAATTAACGTGTCCAAAACTATAACGAGTTAAATAGAAAAGGCAACTTCAAAACGGAACAGGTCGTCATGGTATGGGGGGCTGGTGGTACAACAGGTGCACGCATTCGGCGCTCAACGGTGTCTACATGGAGTCCGATTCGGACTACTTCACCCCTGACAACGGGTTCAACTGGTACACCTTCGACAAGTACAACTTCCTGATTTCTGCTCAAATTAAAATCAGGAGAAGGAGCGACGACTGGTGACGCGACAGTTAATAAGATTTCAAAAATTTCAGCAAATTTGAACTTCATCCTCGTTGCAACTCTATGTTTTTATTGTCATATGTTATTGTATACCAAACAAAAAAATTCAGTTTATTCATCAGCAATATCATGTTATAAACTATTTTCGAGCATTTATAAAATTGTCCTTGGTATAAGTTGTTGTCACAACAAGCTTCTACTTCATTTAATAAAACATACTCAAACTAATTAAAAAGGTCAATTTTGATTTAGTTTATTGTCAATGATTGTTGATTAGTAATGTTCAAATAAAAATTTTAGCAGCCAAAAGTTTTTCTGCTATTAAAATAATTTCAACAAAACGAAATAGTTTTTTTTCGGGCTTCTATTTTAAAGTAGTATGTTAAGAATCATAATTAAGACGCAGTAAACGTAATGAAGATCTTTGTAATAACATGTAGGTTGTAACTAATGATTCAAATTAACTGTTTTTAAATATATACAAAATTTTATTCAACTGCTTACAGTTAACAAAAAGTTTTGTTTAACAATTTTTTTAAAACCTATCATGATAAAATAGTTTACAAACTGTTTATTAATAAAAACAAAGCTGTAAAAACCTAAAACGTTGCAAAATATTATAAAGATATAGTTACAAAAATTTTTAATCTGTCAACAACTTTGATCTAGTTAAATGTTCATTCATAGTGGTATTTGATGTGTTTTTTGGTTTAAATGCTTCTAAAGTTTAAAGGTACTAGTTTTTGCAAGTTCTGAAACAAAAACATTGACCAATGTTATGTATAAAAACTTTTATTTAACTACTTTATTTGGATTGTCTTTATAAACCAATAGTTAACATTGGTTTTAATTACTTTATGTTTTCTTTATAATTACCTTTAATGTGGAAAAATAGGAATACCTTTGATAAATTACTGAGCTTTTTTTCTCCGAATAGTTAAAAAAACAAAAGTACATTGTATTTAAAAATTTAAACAGTTCTGGTAATAAAACTGTCGAAGTTTTCTCTAATAATAAAGTCGAAATAAACAATATTAAAGAGTTCCGTAAAAATTATCAAGATAAATAAG
The DNA here is from genome assembly GCF_965202585.1 of Thalia democratica. NCBI lineage: Eukaryota > Metazoa > Chordata > Thaliacea > Salpida > Salpidae > Thalia > Thalia democratica. Next base: position 33,241,730 of record NC_139171.1, read on the forward strand.
TTTATTAAAAAAAAATTTTAAGTCCAAGTATTCGAAAAGGTGTCTCGGTCATCGACTAACTCAAAATAGATAGTAAGAAGTTATGTGTAAAGTTGCCACTATTTCCACCTACAAATTTATTCAACAATAACGTTACAACAACGAAAAATAAATACTATATCTCTTCTCGAATTGCAATTTTTTCCACTGTAACGTGTATTAACTTTCTAACATAGTTCTTTAAATTATTTTGAGATAAAACTGTTAAAGCCATGGTATTAATACAAGATAAACTCTAAGTATAGTTGAGGTAATCATTGTAATCAGCGGGCTAGATTAGCATTAACTGTGTTTTGCAGGCCCGAATCGTTGATCAAACGTTTTGACGGATCGCGTAACTTGTCAAGGTGTATTACAAAAAAAAAGTTGCATTGAATTAATTGTTTAACAAACACTACTTTTTACTAAAAATAGATTTAAGAGCTCATTTGAAATTATTTGATAAAAAATAGCTAAATTTAAAAAATATTTAAAAGCTGTTCTTACTTTAAAACAGGGTTTACCAAACTTTTTCTCATAAGGCCCTCTTTGAAGTAAAAAAAGCAATGGCCCCCTTCAACACATTTTCTCAAAAAACTACCCTCAATTTTTTTTTTTGCTCTTTATCATCAACTAAAGAACATATAGTGAAAGTTTCAAATTAAGGACCCTTTGAAGCTTATGCCTCCTTAAGCTACTAAAATGGCCTTAAGGGAGCCATATGGAACACTTTGGGAGACCCTGTTGTAAAAGAATGTGGCAGGCCAGATACTTCTTAAGTATGTCTTGATCCGGCCCGCAATCTGTGCGCTGCTAACCCCTACTATGAAACCTATTTACATTTAAAGTTATTCAATAATTTTATAACTAATACACATAACTAGGTGCATGCATTTTATAAAACTTTCATTACAACTTTTATTTACTTATTTGTAAAAACAAAAGCTAAAATTCTAAAAAGACTATCGTTAAATTAAGTAATAAAACTTAAATAGTAGTTGTTATCAAAGATTACTTATCATAACTTAATAGAAATACTTAAACACTTGTAAGAGCTACTTATAAGCTAACCGTTAGCAGCTTCAATGTTTGTAAGAATTACAATTGCTTGATAACGTTATACTAAGATTAGTTTTGTATGTTCCATACCCTTTACAATATACCAAGGTTTAAGGCAATACTATATTTAACTCCTGTACAAGTTTTAAGCAAAAAGTTAATTCATTTTGTAAGGTTTATACAGGGTTACAACTGGTTTTTGAAAAATTTCTTCAAGGTTTTTGAATAGTACACGTTTTTGGGTCTATTTTTAGTTTAAAATCTGTGTTGAGTAATATAACAACATTGAAAACATACTGTAAAGCAACTTTAAATGCATTTTTTACTAAAAAATCATTTTGATGATGACAAAAAATGTTAATCCGTTTGATAGATTTTTGTGTCAAACCAAAACTTTACTACTGACAAGCCAAAATTGTCAAAAATTTAAGGTTTTATAGTAACTTTTGTTCAAATTCAGTTTTTTTTTCAAAATTTCAGGTTTTCTTAGCCTAAATTGACAAATTCCAGGTTTTTAAACATTTTAATAGAAATTATGATTTTCTTATCTCTTAGTTAAAAAACATTTATTGAAGTACTTAACTTCATAAGTAACAATTTTAAAAAATAACTTAAATAACACCATTAAACGTATAAAAAGTTCAAACACTTCAGGATTTTCAAATATTTAATAAAGAAATTTATTCAGTCTTTTTTTTTCATTATTATCTTCGTGATTTTTCAAATTTAGTGACCATCATGTAATACTTGTTGTTATTTCACTTTAAACGGCTGTTTTTTATTCTTAACAGGTTTGTAATACAAGATACATAAAATACTTAATATTACTTTTATTTAGTGTTTGTTTAATAACCTGATGAGTTTTGAAATTTTTATTAAAAGCGCTATCGATCTTAAATCAATTTTAGCGTTAAATACAAATATATTTTGTTAATGTAAGCTTTGTAAAAGTTTACCCTTAATTAAATAATAATAAAAAAGAATCTATGTCATTTTACATTGTGGGTTAAATAGAAACAACTAATTTATTAATGTATCAAGTTTAGTAGAGGAAAACTTTTCTCAAAAACATAAAAATACTATTTTTTTTCACCTTTTACTAATAATCTAAGATGATCCTACATTAAAGACACAGATCAAAATTTAGGATCATATCTTTCCCGTTCTTACCCGTAAGCAACATCTGATAACGATATTTAGATAAAAAAATTTAATAAAAAAAACGTTTAATCAATAAAACATTTTTGCAAATCAAAGATGATATTTCTAAGAAAGTGTTTATCTAAATGTAAACTTAAAAGTATCAATAAAACATATTACAAAACAAGATTTTAAATTTTATTAAGAATTACTAAGTATGATTACTTTTTATCTAATTGTGTACCTAATATATCATTAAACTTGCTTCAAAACATCTAAGTTGTTGTATATTTTTATGATATGAATTAAAATATTTGATGGTCTTAGATAAAATGATGTTCTATAATGTTTCTGAAAACAAAAAAACATAAATTGAGACTAAACTAACCAATTGCTCTTCAGAATCAATACATACTTAAAAAGTTATAACAGTTAAAGAGGACTTTTAAACTTGTAAATTTTCGTTTTATAATTCCCACCCAAACGTAAGAGAAGTATCAAATGACTAATATTTTTAAATTAAAGCACTGTTGGCTCAGACAACACACAATCTGTATCGCTCGTAATGTGATAATGCTTTGAGCAATGAAAGATAAAACGTGTTGAAACGCAGTAAAGTACAGGTAAGTGTGATCAATGCAAGTTAACAAGTAATTTGGAAGGAATTGAAACTAGCTTTGATATTTTCAAAGGCAATAATTTCCACTACTACGTCTACAAAGCGTTTAAAAGTTGTATAAAAGATTAAAATTAAAAAGCACAACAAAAACTAAATATGAGTATAAATAAGAAACACTCGAGTTTAAAATTTTGAAAATTAACCTTTTGAAAAGTTTCAGTTTTTCGTTTAACATATATACTGCAGTAAGGTTGTGGCTTCAATCAATAACTAAATTACGACTTGAAAGAAACTTATTGAAATGGTCAAACTTATTGGAAATAGTATGTTTATAAGCCGATATTTGACACTGCGACCTTATTAAAGGTTTTATGACGTCATATAGTAATAGTATGTAAATCGTCCGCATTTATTGTTACTTTAATTGCCCGTTTTGTTTTGTCGTATGACTTTTTAATATTGTTCAGTACTAGTATAGAATATTTAGTTTATTAAATGCGATATGCAACAAGTGTAAAAACTTAGTTTTTCATTCTTTTTAGTAAGTTTTAAACTTTTTTATTTCTTTTTAGACTACGAGAAAAAAGAATTAACCAATGACAAAATTAAAAAAATAAAAATTAAACAATTTATCTGAAAACTGTAAATAAAACCAAAAAAGTATAAGTTTTAACAAGTTAAGTTTTATTCTAAGGTATTATATTCTTTAATAAGATTTAAAACTTAAGTAAAAAGGTTTATTAATAGGAATAGCTAAGGAAATTTTTATCAACAATCATCTGGTTGTTAAATAACCAGTCTTATGCATAACATACAAGCTTTAAAGCATTTTTCTTAATTCATACATACTGTACTTTTTAAATTAAAACACTCTTATCATATACAGTTTTCATAATGTTAGATCAAGTAGTTCAAACGCGATCAGTTAACATTTTAGCAGTTCAAGTTTACAACGACTTCTTTGATTATTTCGTTCCGAGTAAATTTTGTTTGCTGAATTAAAAGTTGTTAAATAACCAGTCTTATGCATAACATACAAGCTTTAAAGCATTTTTCTTAATTCATACATACTGTACTTTTTAAATTAAAACACTCTTATCATATACAGTTTTCATAATGTTAGATCAAGTAGTTCAAACGCGATCAGTTAACATTTTAGCAGTTCAAGTTTACAACGACTTCTTTGATTATTTCGTTCCGAGTAAATTTTCAAAGGAAAGAAAAAAAAATCGTGTTAGTTGAGACCTCCAGTGGCAAAATAAAAGCTAAAACTTCACATTGAAACACTATTTTTACAGTAGCTATAACGCCGAGCAGGCATTACTTTTTTTTTTACATAAGTTCAAATTCAGCCTGTGTTTTAATTGTTTTTATCTGAACAAGCTAATACTTAGAATGTTTGAAAGTTTAGATTTTGTTTAGAAAACAATAACTGTTGGACTATTGTTTTTGTTTTACAGTGTTAAAAACACATGATAAAAATTTGAGAATCTATCTTCTACTATCTTATGTAAACTAGAAATATTATTTAGTACTGAAAATTGTTATTTTTGTTTTAAATAGTTTTAAAGTAAGATTTATATAAAATGCAATTTTCGTTTTTCTACTTTTAATTAAATGTTTTGTACAATTTTTGATAAACTAAAACTTAGGAAAAACCTTAGATTACCTTTTAATTTTACGATTCAGGTAAAAAACACTTTAAATTATCTAAAGTCTAGATAAATTACAACAGTTAAAGCATTTTGTTATAAAAATGCCCATAAGAACTTTTGCACAAAGTTAGTTGTATGGCCTAGTGGATTATATAGATTTCCTACTTTCTCATTTTAAAGTTATCGAAAACTGTAATTGATGTAGCAACTTAAACATTGGACGCAGAACACAGAAATTGTGCTCAGTTGACACTAAATCACAAGCAATTAAAATCACTCTTTTGTGGTTATTACATGTCTGCGTTTCGCGTCTAAAACATTTGCAAGAAACGACTTGAAAAATCTTAAATTGATACGTTGTTAGTACGGCTAAGATATTTTTCAAACAAATTTAAACAGTGTAACCGTAATATCAAAGACGTTAACTTCTTGATGCTATTAAAAATGTAACACAACCAATGGAGCAACGTTAGTTGTTGTTTTTACTTAGTTTTTCAGTAAAAAACAAGTATGCACGAGTTTAAAACCAAAATTAAAAAGTTAAAAATTTCAAAAATTAAAAAGTTGTTTCTTTTTTGCACTTATAAATGTATTTTTCAGAGCGCTAAAAAATTATTTCCCATTTATACCTTCAAGGTGATTCAGCTCTAGAAGCTAAACTTTAATCTAGTTATATGTTTTTTTTTAATTCTCTGATATTTTTGCTTTTTAAATAGAAATAAAGTGGTTCAAAAATTTTATAGCATGTTTTATTTAATGTAAAAATAAAGTTTAAATATAGAATAGTGTTTTATTAAAACAGTAATTTCCTTAGAGTTTTGAAAGCTCAGTATTAACGAATTATTTAAGTTTAAAGCTAATTTTAGAAATTGTTGAGCTATTTTTGAAAATTGAAAGATAACTCTACAAAAGTAATATTCTCAAGACAGATGCGTAGTACGTAATTTTTAAAGAATTTAAATTATAAAACATAATAAATACCATAAAGTGAAAAAAAAAGTTAATGCTTTTTTAGGTTAAACACACAAATAATTTATCATTATAATTGAAATCCAGTTTAAAATTTTATTTTTAATTTTCTCCAAGTATATTTGTTTTTTTATGTAGCAAAAAAAAAATTTTATTAATATATTTTGTAAAGCCAGCTTTATATCTTATTTAATTAAGTTTATAAACAAAGCATATATTGCATAGTTAACAGAAAAAAGAAAACATTTTTACTCAGTTATAATATAAGATTTAAATATTCAACAAAAACAACTTAAGCTAAAACTTAATTAAAAACTTACAAATAAAAGTTTGCTGTTCAATAAAAAAAAATATACAGGTTTTTACACACTTATCCGGATTCTTATTATCCGGAAGCTCACTTATCCGGACAGTTAAAGTTGAGAAGAATTTCAAAAAAAAAATTATTATTAAACACAAACATTTTTGTGTGATACAAATACTTAAGCTTTTATGCTGTAAGAAAACTATATGTGATTGTATAGATTTTGCAATTTACTTCATTAAAATGAAGTAATAATTTTACTAGAGCGTACATTCAAACTTTGTTCAAAACTATTTTAGTTTTTAAAAACCTTTGTTTTTAAAGTAAGTCAGTTTGTTTTATTTTTTCTTAAACAATGTAGATTAAAAAATGAATTAGAGTAGTTTATTTAAACTTTTTAAGTTTTTTTGGTAGTTGATTAAGTTACAAGTTTTTTTAGAAAATGAATGCATAGCAGTTGTTTTATGTTTGTATTTTTACTCAAACCATATAATAAAAGTTTTAATTTGAAAAAAAAAATTTTGCATGACATTTTATTTATTTCGTGTATAAAACATATAAGTTTGACACACTCAACATATCAGATTTTAGAAATAGGCAAGACATCAAAAAAAAAGAAAACGAGTTGCACTAATCATTGAAAATAATTTAGAAGTTTGTAAAATGGCAAAAAACAATGAATTAAAGTGTTTTATAATTGAGCAGTTTAGCATAGGTAGGTCAAATTTGTACAACATTTTGAAAAGTGATGAAAAATTTTAAAAGTTTAAAGCAGATAAAGAGGAGCAGAGCTTTTATTATTTGTTATGTATTGCATTATATACAACAGTTGTACTATTTTATGAAAAAATCATTTTTACAGAAAAATCTTGCCAACATGTATTGATGAGTGAATAAGCACTGTACTAACAAAACCTTACTTTGACAGTTATCAAATACTTTAATACTAGTGTTATATAAGTGAGTCAAAGGAAATACAAATTTATTTTGACCTTAAACATACGCTAATTAAATTAAAAAAGGAGTGTCGAATTATTAAAAAAATGTAAGTTGCACATAATTAAATTGAAATGCTTAAAGGTTGCATAATAAGTAGCAAATGTTTATTTTATATTTTGAATAGTACTTTTATAAGCTTTAATTAGAAATACCGGGTGTTGTTTTCAAATCTAACCTAAAGAAAAAAACATAATATTATAAATAAGCTTGTATAATTGTTTATTTTACTAGTCAAGTAAGCCTTTGTGGGCGCAAACATGATTTATATTTCAGTCAAGTCGTACCATATGCACTTTACAATTTATTTTGTACATGCTTCATACACTTGAAGTCATTAGGTAAGAAAGTTGTTTAGTGACTTTTTCCTTTTATTTGCATGTTTTGTTTGATGCGGCATATGCTTATCTTTTGTAAAAAGGAAATGCATAAGTAGCAATCGATTTTTTATTAACACTTTTCTTTTCGCAAAACGCTTCAGTTTGCACGACATGAGAAGTCGCCTTGTAATCAAATCTGGAAGTTGCACAGTGTTTCGTTAACTAGATGGTTCAAATTAACAAGTTGTAAGTTATAAATTTCTCATCTCGTTAACTCGTAATTTATGCAAGCATTTTTACTATGTAGTAATTAAAAAAAGCATAAGATAAATAAAATCAGTTTCTAAAAGTAGTTTGTCCTGAATGAAGATTTTAGTTTTTAGTGATTCTTAAAGCTATTGAAATGAATTAAAATTTATCATCTCATAAACTTGTAACTTATGCAAGCATTTTTACTATGTAGTAATTAAATAAGCATAAAATAAATAAAATTAGTTTCTAAAAGTAGTCTGTCCTAAATGAAGATTTTAGTTTTTAGTGATTGTTAAAACTATTTACATGAGTTAAAATTTATCATCTCTTAAACTCGTAGTTTATGCAAGTATTTTAGTCATGCATCTAAAAATAAACATAAAATAAATAAAAAATAGTTTCTAAAAGTAGTCTGCTCTAAATGAAGATTTTAGTTTTTAGTGATTTTTAAAGCTAGTTAAAATGTTTTTTTTTAATTTTTTCGAGACATAATTTTTTTTTTTGGATTAAAAACAAAAAACTGTTATGAGTAAATTAGCATATTTGAAATAATTAAACTATAAAAAAAACTATAATAAAAAACTAAAAGTTTTCAGTAACTAGAACTAAAGTTTAAAAACGGTAATCCAGTTAAACTATATCACACATTTTAAAATATTCAACAACAAAAACATTCAGAGTCATCAACGCCGTGTTAATTGCCGCTTACAATACCAAATCAAAAACCTCACAAGTATTGGTCAAACTGGAGTAAACATGTGAAATGAAGAAAACACATATAGTTCACATGACCTTCAATGTTTAACTCATGCCAGTTTTCAATTAAAACAACCCTGTTTGTTTATTTGCACGTACCTGGGCCACCACCACTCTCTGTGCGAGCCATTTTAATTGGTCGAAACGTTTAGCTTTAACTTTGCGATGCGCGTTGAAGTGGCTAGGTAATAAAATCAAATGAATTCGATTTATTATTCATGAGTTGTCGTCATTCTCCCTCTCCACTTAGCATGCAAATAGTTGGTGAAGTTAAACAACCAGCAAGTCGTCTGTGAAAGTTGTTTGATGACGGTTTTTTTTGAAGGTTTTTGTTCATTTTTTTGCTTACATGTGATAAAGTTCACTTAGCTTTATGTTGAAGTTTAATAAATAATAAAAAAAGAATTATTATTTTCATTTTTTTTTGTTTCACAATTTTTTTAAAAAATTATCTACACGCAGTATCTACGTGCACTTTTTACTTACTAATAATACTTTACTCAATACTTAATGACCTTTGAAATGTTTGTTAAACCGGTTTGTTTTAAATAAATTTGTATGTTTAAAGAACTAACAAAACTTTATAAAAAAAAAGTTTGTTGTAGATCTTTATAAAGCTGGTTTAAAATATCTTGTTTAAAAAGCTCACTAAAAACTAAAAATTTTTCACAGTTTTTTCTGTCACTCTAAAACTATTGCAAAAAAATAATTAGGAAGCTTCTGCTTATAACAAAATATATACATGCATATACTTTCTTTCGTTTGAGCACAGCAAAAAACGCGAGCACCATTGAAACGAACGCGCTCACTGTGGAAGCATAATTCGCCGTCAATCAAATTTGAACTGGTTAATGGGATTAAAAACACCACAAAAAAAAGTTGGAGAGCTGAGCCAGTTGCAAAATCAACTCTTCTTCCGCGGCGAAGCTGCAGCAGAGCGCGATGCCGTGCGAGCGAATCACGGACCGAGGAGCAGGCGAATATATAAGCGAGAGTTGTTTTTGTTGTGCAATGCATGATAGCGCGGTCGCTCATCGATTTTTCATTAATTAGCATGAGCTGCTGCTTCGAAGAAGTGCAAGCCGCCGCACAAACACACACAGCCGCTACGAAGTTTGCTGTGCGAATTTTTCCACCCTTGAAGTAAATACGCTTGCTTAAACGCTCGGTTTTTGTATGTTAATCAAAACACAAAAAAATACAGGTTTAAAGGAGATTTGCAGCACAACGTTTAAATGTGAAAAGTGTTGTTACGTTTTCTTTAGTTCAGTTAGTGTACAGTCTGCTCGGAAATAAACAAGCTGTTTTTGTTTTTAACTCAAAAAATTGTTGTTGTTCTTTTCATGTTTTATAGGTTTTTATTCAAATAAACTTTAGCTTTTAAAAATTGAGGTTATCTAACTAGGCAAAATCAATACACTAAGGTGTTTTAATCATATGTAAACAAGCTTATTTAAACTAATTTGTCATTCTGTAAAGTAACATGTTTCAAAGTATAAACTTATTTTTAATTTTCAACACTTAGCCTAATTTAAAAAATAATTTTAAATATAAAATTTTGATTTAAACCATAATATTAAAACTTTTTCTAATGATAACAGAGCAAAACTAAAAGTTTAATTCAATTTATATAGTTTTCTCTTAACAGAAACTCGGAAAAAATTAATTACAGTAAAGATCTTTTCAAACAGTCAATTTAACCGTGATTTCAAAACCAAGATGTTCTTTCGGTTACAAAAAATAGTATTAAATCTAAACAAAAAATACCATTGTTTTAAACATTTTTCAAATAAAACTTGCGTTTTTTTTTTGTAAATTTACACTATATATTTTCACTTGGTTGTCACTGTAAACAAAAATAAAATTTTATAGTTTGCAGAAATTTAGATTGAAAATTTAGCTCACGTAGGCATTTGCGTTAACAACATGGTTTTAAAATTTATCATCATTATCTATCACTCCTGTGAATTTTTCAAAGTATCAAAATAAAATTGTGGCATATGTTTAAGCGCAGAAAACTTTTTCAAGAGCTATAATTAAAACTGAGTTTAAAACAACGAGCACTCACGCCTAGTTTCAGCATCACGGAAAAACCTCAGAGTAGAAAGCGAATAAAAGCGAATCAGCCCTTGAATTTTATCGACCTCAGCCGTGACCTCACCGTTTAATGGCCAAGTAGCTCGCAGCGATTAATCTCGTTCGGCCCACCCATCACTCACCATAAACACCGCCAATTTACTTCGTCTCGACTTTTTCGACGCTCGTTCGCTGGAAGAAGACGAATTCCGCGAATCGGGCTTTGCTGGAAACTTTTGCGGCGGCAAAATTATTTGTTGAGCCATTCGCAGCTGAAGGCGGGCGTTTTGTGGACAATACAGTAACTAAGTATTCAGTGTTCAGTACTGCGTGTTTTTGGAAACTTCGAACCGAAATAGAGCACGCCGCAAACAAACTCGGAAGAGCAGCGACCGCAAACAAATCGGCGCGCTAATCAAAAACGCGCGCAATCGGCCAACAGAGTATCCCTTCGCCCCTCGCGGGAATTCTCGGCCTCTGGCACTTCGAGAGAGGCGCTGAAGGAAAGCGAGAGAACGTCGAAGGGAGGGGAAGAAAGCAGCGGTGCTCGCGATTGAATTAAACAGCTTTTCGCTGATTTGCCACCAATTTGTTTGTATTGATTGACCAGTTGCATTTGTTTGCTGCGTTTTTCGTTCTCCACAAGTTAATCCGCGGGATTAGGTGGATGGCAAGCAGGATTTTTTTTGTTTCAAGTCAAGTTTAACGTTATAGGTTTTTCGAAGTCTTCTTTTTTTTTTCATTCTGCTTAAAGAAGTCGATTTGTTTTTAAGCAGTTGGATTTTATTTAAATATGCACTTTTTTATGATAATTTTTGTTTCAAATTTTAAGTTTTAACGATTTATGATAAGTAAAGAACCAAATTTTGTTGAGTTTTAAAATTATTTAATAACTTAGTTTTATATAAAAACTTGCAAGAAACGTTTTGCTTTGTTGAATATTTTTAGTTCTAGTGTTTGCTTAAGTTTCTAAATTACTCTGAAATCCATAGGCCCTTCAACTTTTATTGGGTTTCAGCATGCCTTGAAATAGGAAAATTAATAACCTCTCAATTAGCATAACGGAAGAAGCAGAAAGATTTGAGCTTTGTGAAGTTGTGACCCCGCTTGACCTTTTTTATACATCTGGAAATCAAATATTCCCTTTCATCTGATAAACTTTTAATGTGAGAGCAGCAAGAGATCATTGTTTATTGTTGATATTTTCTAATAAAATTTTTGTCATGTTAATTTCGTTTTTACGTCGATTTTTATTTTCTGGAGTTTATTTTCACAAACTAAAAAATCTAATGTTAATTAATGTTTTTAAAAAAACACTATGATAACAATTAGTATGTATATGTTAAATACTGAATACTAAAATAACTACTTCTTATAGATATAAATATTTTTTAACCATTTGAGAAAGAATAAAAACATTCTAGTTTAAATAAGTACATATTAGGAAATAAATTTTAAACTTTATTTTACCTTAGTTTTAAACAGTAAAAATTTGACGCTAATTCTCAAACAAGTTGTATGTGCTTAATTAACATTTTGTCAAATGATAAAACTATACTGATAGAGAAAATTACACTTATTTTTGATAGTTTGTTTTGAAGTACGATAAGTTAAATTACGTCAGATTTTTAATTGATTTTTTAACACTTACAAAACATATGCACAAACTGTTTTTATTTTTAATTTCATGAATTTTCTTTTTTCCCTGTATTTTTTAATTCCTTAAAAATACTATTTAAACAGCAGTTTTAACAAAACAATTATTTTTTATTACAGTGCTTAGTTAAATACATAAAATTGAGCAAAATGGTGAGATCAAGCAAAACAGTTATTTTAATCCAATCCAATGAAACAGTCAAAAGAAATGACTTTGAAAGAGACAAAGATTCTCACTGCGAAGCATTTACATATTCAAAAAAACGTCAGAAAGCACTGGTTGCCATGGTAGCAGTCGGTTACAACTTTTTCAGTGACGTCATATCAACGGTTGGTTGTTCACCGGTCGTCAACAGTAACAGGTGTTCAGAAGGTTGTAGGTGTTCTTCAAATAACCAGGTTTGTTTTGTTATTGTTTACAAATGAGCTTTCTTAGTTGATTAAATTTTGAGCTTTTAGTTTCAATTTGTGCTAAAGTCTTTTTTCTGCATTTTCAACAAAGTTTATTATTCGGACTTCTTAAAAACTGTATACAAACGCATAAGCTTAAATAAAACAGATATAAAAAATTTAAACTTTTGTTTTTAGTCTGTTTTCAACATAGTTCTTAGTTTAGATAGTATTTTGTTAAAATATAAAAAAATGTATGTTATGAAAAAATTAAGATTGTCTAGTCATGTAAAAATTTCAAACTTAAACTCCATGATGAACTTTATAATTAGAGTGATATAAAAAGTTCTAATATCGATTACTATGCAATAAACTTTTTTTTGTGTTAAAACTTTGCCATACTCTGCAATTTTACTCTAAAATTTTTACACTGAAAATAAGAAAATCTTGCAAAGCTGAGGATCAAAGCACGAAGTAGAAACAGAAACGGCAAAACTGTAAAATCGTTCATAGAATTTATTTAAAACTAAGGGTGCACGACAATTCAAATTCGAAAAACTCAAATTCTAAAAAAATTTAAAGGGCCACAACTTAAAAAGTAGTATATATTTGAAAAAAAAATTATGTTGGTTTTATTTATATATACAAGCCATTTTTTTGTGAAGTATTAAATTTTTTTACTGATATGGCTAAAATAAGTTTTCGAGTTTACTTATTTTTATTATTATTTTAATATCTTAAGAAATAATTAATATATTCCAAAAATAAAGCGGCTTGTAGATACTAATAATACCAACATACATATTTTTTTTTCAAGTATATAATACTTTTTAAGTTGCTGCCTTTTGAATTTTTTGTTTGGAATTAAAATTTTCGGAATTTGAGTTTTCATGTAACCAAAATTAAACATTTTTATTGCGGTTTCAAAAACAAAAGCTCTACACATCACTTGGCTATTTCGAAGCCGTTTCGTCTGATGTGCTGTACTTTAGCAGGGGTCAGCGTTCTGGAAAGTATTGAAATAATCAATAACCAAAACAATGGTGGTAAAGCGCGCGCTCGCAAAAGCCAACTATATTTCACAGGCCGGGGATCATCGCAAAGAAGCTTGTGAAATTTTTATTGATCACCAAAACAAAAAAAAAAGTTAATATTTTTTGCGGTTCAAAACAAAAAAAAAAGAGGCAGCCAACTTCGCTTGGAAGCGTCGACGTGTTCTTTTAAAACGACGAAAATTAAAGTTGAAAAAACAAAACAAAGGAAAAATGAAGAGAGACTTTTGTGTTCTTGTTGGAACTGGTATCTGGCCCGAGCCTGCATCTCGAAAAGTTTCAATATCGAGCTTTTCGATGTATCGAGTGCAAACTGCTGGGGCGTGTAATGAAGAATGGCGTCTCAGAAGGGAAACCCCCTTTCAACTTGTTTGTTTGTGCTGAGATGAAAATTTTTCCAATTTTTCCCCAGCAGTTTCGTGTTTCGTTTTATTTTGCGGCTTGGCGTGAAACACAAGCTACTCGCTGACTTGCTTTTAAAGTAAACCTCACTTTCAGCTTTTAATTAAATGAGCTCGGTATAAGCAAGTATATAACTTTATCGATTTAAAGGAGAAAAGTTATAAAAATATACAGCATATTTAGCCCGTAAACTATTGTTTTTATATACTTTTAGTATTGAATTTTATTTTTAATGCAATAACTTGCAGGTTGTTTGCACATATGAAAGCCTTAAAAAAGTCCCAGAGTATTTTCCCCCTTTGACGAAAGACATTGATCTGAGCAACAATTTACTGCAAATTGTCCACAGTGATCAGTTCAGCAAGTACAAGAAGCTAGAAATCCTGAATCTCAGTGGAAATCTAATTAAAAAGTTTCATGTGAGTTATGGTAGAGTTTAAAAAGTCTTTTGATCAAACAAACACGGTGTTTCTGTCACTTTAAGTAAAAGTTTATTTTAGTCTAAAATAACCTTTAAAAAGCAGTTAGCAACTTTTTTTGTTTATTTGGGAAAAAAATTGCTAAGATCATGTTTAAGTTTTAATTTATTTCAAACAACTCTATAGTTAAACTACACTACTAGTTGGTTTATGTAATAAAATTAAAAAATAAATGCTCAAAAGTAGCAATAACAATGTAAAGCATTTAAAATCTATTTGCTTAATAAAGTTTTACTTAATGTAACCATGATAGTAACTAATATCATAAACATCACTACCAATTAAAGAAATCAAACCCAATATAACAGTAAAACCATGTTTCAAAAATTATTCTTTTTTGTTAATATAAACTTGTCATATAACTAAAAATTGTTAAAATTGTACAAAGAAATTGTAGTTACACAACTACAAACACTGTGCACTTTCTAAAAACCACTAACACAAAATCACATGCATTAGTCGTTTGAAAAGCAAGTGCTCTAACATAACTTTAAAGTTTAAAATAAAAAAATAACAACTTTTCCCTTTAAATTTTTAAACCAACATTCTCAGCTTCTACAAGAAAAACAACGGATGACAATTGATTTTAATGGTAACTTAACCAGTAAACCCTCACAAATTTTTTAATTTAAAAAAAAATAAACTCAGAACTCAAACTACCGGCTGCCCTCCTCCCTGCGAAAGCTGGACCTGTCCCGCAACAAGCTGGCCGAAGTGCCGGTCCTGAAGGGCGACGGGGGCGAGTACACGCTGCCGCTGGAGGAGCTGTACCTGCGGGACAACGACATCGGGTTCATAGCGTCGTACTCGTTCGGCACGCTGAAGAGGCTGAGGGCGCTGGACACGAGCGAGCTGCACCGGCTCGCCAACGTTTCCAGGGACGCCATGAAGAACTTGGAAAACCTCGAGGTTGTTTTGACTGTTTAAGTTTTTGAGTTTGTCGTATTCAAAGTTTTGAAATTTTTAAAAGAGATGCTCAAGTAAACTTAAGTATATTTATGTATTTTAATCAAATGTACAATCAAGAAAAAACTATGTACTAAGATTATTTGGGTAAAATATAACAGAAGTTTGTGGGAAAAATATTTTTTAGCTAGAAAAATTTTACTTCATACTTACACGCGCAGTTTAAATAGTTTTTAAGTCTCAAAACAGTATAAAATAAACATTCATATTTTTTTAGATAACAATTTCACATATTAATTAAAAAAATAATCATTCAATCCAAATATTCAACATTCCAAATTTTCAAAAAAAAATTAAAAGAAACACTGAAGTTTATAGATTTTAAAGGTTGTAACTAACCGTGCTAAAATTTCATTTTTTTTATTGTTAAAATTACACACAAAATTTTTGTAACCTTCACAGCCTCAATACTTTTTTTATTTGACTTTGATCGCGTCCTTTCAACCTGAAACCAGCAGGCGAACAGCAGCAGCACATCATAAACACTTTCAAAGCCGCATTATGTAATGTAGCGCGCAGAGCGCAAAAAGGAAAGTAGTGTAAGAGGTTTGTTTACGTTGGGAGTGGAGGGGGCACCTGTCGGCCCGCGTGATTAATATTCGTTTCGACTAATTTGAGTAGTCGGTGGGTGGTAATGAAACGGCAGAGCAGCAGCAGCAGCAGCGAACTTTTTAACTTGGAATTGATTTTCAACTAAACCCGCGGCGACTTACGAATAATTTATTAGAAGGCCACCACCGCGATTTTTTCCTACTGTTGCTGCTGCTGCTGAGAATTTCGCGTTTGTCTGCTGAACGTTTCTGTCACCTGTGTGTGACGCGCTGATGCACTGACATTTGCAGCGAATATTGTTCGGCGACCTTTAGCGAGTTGCTAATTGGGTTGGCGTTTCGCGCTCCGGTGATCAGAATCAATAAACACGAAACTGATTTTTAGGTCAGCAATGTAGCTTCGGTTTTTCACAACAACGAAGTCAGTGCCTGTTAAACAAAAGTTTTGAAAAAAACATTATTCAAATCAAGTTAATCTTTTTTTCGTAATACATGTAGTAATTATTATAAACTTTATTCTTTTAAAGAACTATTTTTTTGCTGAGAAGTACATTAACTACTTTTGTAACACAACTTTTCTGTTTAGTTCAATTAACAGCAAAACCCGCAACAGGACTGGACGTTCGACAACAGCAACCTCACTTCCGTCCCCGCCCCGCTGCAGGTGCCGGGCAGCCTGAGCAAGCTGAAGACGCTGTCGCTGAGCGAGCACGGGATCTCGTACCTGCCCGCCCGCTCCTTCGTCGCCGCCCCCAACCTGGAGACCATCAAGCTGAGCACCGGGCGCCTCAAGTCCGTCCATCTGGAGGCGTTTGGCTCCCTCGCCAAGCTGAAGGTTTGTTTGGGAAGTGAAAATGTTGACGAAAAAAAACAGTGTTTTTGTTTGGTGTGTATTAAAAAGGTCTTTTGAAGTCAGATTAAAGGTTAAAAATCGTTTTGGTCACTTTTAAGTTTAGTTATACGCGTGTAGGAAACATTTCGTTAAACATAACTTACAACAAACAAGCACGCGTTCTATTCAACATTTCAAACAACACAGACGCTGGACTTGCGTCAGAACAAAATCGAGAGCCTGCCCGGAGGCGTATTCGGCAGCAACCCGGCTCTGCAGTGGACTTTGCTCAACAAGAACAACTGGCAGTGCGATTGCAACCTCCTCGACTTCATTCAAAAGTTTGTGGTAACTTTTTTAAATTATTAAATTTACAGTCATCCGTGTACTAAATACCCCTTTTTAGTTTGTATTAAAGATTGTTGAAGCTGATTACATTTAAAGTTTCCTTGATAAATGTAACATTTTCTAAAGTTTGTTGTATGAAACTGTCATGATGCCGGTAAAACGAGATTTTTGACCAGATATCTGAGCGTGAGTACGGAGGAAGCAAACTGCGTGAAAATTAAAACTTGTGCAACGTGCAAGGACAAAGAATTTGACGGCGAGTATTTGGTCAGTGTTCAGGGAAAACTGGAGCAAAAATGCACACCCCACGGTCTGTGAACGTCATAGTTAAAATTTTGGATGAAAAGTTTTTTTTTAATTAGCTTTAGTGTAGTTAAAAAATTGTTTTTATATTAAATTTTGTCATTTAAAGGTAGATTTAGTTCAAAATCTAAAGGTATACAAATATTCTAAATTATTAAATATACTTAAACGTAAATTTTAGAGTTAAACTCACTTTTCTAAAAGTGTTCACAAACGTCAATTCTGTATTTCTTAAGCAAATTTCAACTGATTAATGAAAATCAAAGTTTACTACTTTTCGTCTTTGTGTTTTTTCGCTTTTTTTTTAGCTTAACTATTAACCCGCGTCACACATACTAGCAAATATGTTTGCAAACCAAACCTTTGAAAACACAAAACACAGGGATCACCAACCCGCAGCCGAAGATCGACCCGTGCAAGTCGAAGCAGTCGGAGAGGGAGAGGACGATCAACAACGGGAAGTTCAGGGCGACCGTCAGGTGGCCAGGCGGTCAGTCGAACTTTTACCGGATATTTTGTACAAAAGTAACGAATTAATTTTAAAATACCTCAAATCTTTCCTTCCAGCACAGTATTTTTTTCTGTTGGATAAAAAAAAAATTGTACAAAAGTAAAATTAGATCATAATGTGTAATAAAGTATGGATAGTTAGAAAAATTACTAAAAATTTAAAAGTGTTTTTATAAGCATGTTTTGTCTAGGCGTTGTTACCTAGATTAGCACGTAAAAAGTCTGACTGCATACTTTATACTTTGAAATCAGGTAGTTAACTAAAATAAAAGACTTAAATTAGACAAAAAGTTTTAGCTTAAGAAGAAATAAAAAAGTAGTTTTACTGTGCAAAGAGAATGTTAAAGCACAATTGTTGAAAAATGCCGCCAATGCGAACGTTGGAAGCCGCCAGACTAATAAAAGCTCGCATTCCGATCTAATCCCGCCGCCAATTGAAACGATTAACGCTGATTATCGCACAAAACTGCAGGAAGGCTGAACGATTTCAAGCTGGACGGGCAGGACAACTGCACGGACGAACAAGGGCAACCTCGGGGACCGACCTCCGACGATCCCGGCGTCAGGACTCTGACGTTCACGCAAGTGAGTTTTCAATTGATGCAATTTTTCGCGCCCTTTTTCACTACAATTTGAAGTTAAGTAATCATGGATGCTTTGAGTTTTAGTGTTGGATAAGCAGTTTCCTATAGGTTTTGTGGTTAAACTGTTTACGCTGCTGATTAAATTTATTTGAGCCTCATTTAAAATTCTGCCTTTATAGAAAATCAATAAATGAGGTTAAAGCTGCGAGATGAATGCTATAAAAAACAAACATAAAATAAACTATGAAGCGTCAATTTAGTTATTATTAATGATAAAAGTTCTTTTAAAGGATTATTTATTACTTTATTTTTGTTAAGCAATATTATTTTGTTGTATAATATAAACTTTAGTTATAGCTTACTTGTTTATTAAATTATAAATAGTTAGTTATGCAAATAAAAATATTATTCATGTGCTTGAAAACAGAATAACGTTTAACATTCAATACACAGCAAACTACTACGACGAGCATGCCTACTTCGTTGCCGACAATAGAAAGTACTACTAACACTCCATACGCAGGCAACGTAAGTTAAGTTCATAAAAAATTATATATCTTGATTTTACTGGTCACTCTAAGCTGTTGTCATAGATAGTTCTTAAATAATTGTTCAGAAAGGAACTTATAGGTTAGTAGTGAACGAACAAACTGATATAACAGTTCAATTTCACTATGATTAATTGTATAAACAAAAACACGTTAAAAAATGTCTCGTGAATAGAACGAAAGTAGTTGTGGGAAAAAAAGCGTGCTTTTGTTCATACTAATAAAGACAGTAAAATATAATTGTCATATGTAATATGTTTTTCAATAGAAAATAGTTACGGTGTACAAAGGTTAAGTAAATTCACTCTGAGGGCTAAAGCTTGAACGTTCTTATTTTCATAATAAACGTGCAAATTACAAAAGTCCCCACTGCAAGCATTCGTATTGATTGTAAAATCAATGGATACTTGTATTCATAACGATCCGCTTTTTAGTTGATCACGTTATGAGTTTTTCAAGAAAAAATATGAACTAATAAATAAAAGCTTAAACTTTAAATGGATTATTTGTTGTATTTGTTTAACTTTACAAAAGCTTTGTTTTCAAAAGTGACAGAAATATAAAGTAAAGAACATTAATAGTTTTTATTTAAATTTCGATTAATAGTGCTCGTCAAGTTAAATTGGAGCTAAATGTTTATGCAATTGTATAATAAACAACATTTTTATACAGCTGTTTCATATATAATTACTTACTGCAAAAAAAAAAACTTCATTTTTATTACGTCATAGTGACAAATAAATTTTTAATTTTAAATTTCTGCAAAACATATTTAACAAACTAAAGCTTTATTGAGGATTTTATGAGATAGAAACATAAATAGAAAACTTCACATATCAAAACATCTGTATAAAACTGTTGTTTGTTATTTAATTATACAATTTAAAAATATATACTACTAGATTTAAAATTGTGTAATTTTTTAATTAAGACCAAAAGTAAAATTTATTTACTTTAACAAAATCTTAGTTTAGAAAAAATAAATAGAGTACATAATGCATACTGTTAGATTAGTAGCTATTATAACTTATAATACTTTTAAACATTGTTTGTTTGTTTATTTAACAAAAAATTGTTTTTAAGAAAGAAATAGAAATATAAAGCACAAAACATATGTTTTTAGATTTGTAGTTATTGAACTTTTTATGAATATAAATAGTGACTTAAGTTTTTTCTAAACTTATTTTCAGCTGAAACCTATAAGTTAAAATAAATCATAAAGTCTTTTGATTGCTCTATTATCATTTTCCTTGTAAGCTTTTTATAAGTTTTGACTTATTTTAAAAATGTAAACCAAAACCTTATAAACCTACATTCAAAAAATCTTTGCCGACTAAGGTGAGAAATAATAACAATAAAAAATATTTTAAAAATGTTTTATTTAATAAAAGTTTATCAGGCAGTTTTTATCATGTTTAAGAACTACTTTTAGAAATTTTAAACTATTATATAACTTAATCTGGTATATTTAAAGCAGTTACTAGATTAGAAACAAAAGTAAATTAAGCCTTGAGCATTTATTATAAATACAGCATTAAATCCGGACAAAAGTTCTAAAGTATAAAGTTTTAAAGCCTGCTGCTAAGAGCCGCTTTCCTGTAATTCATTATTGACTTTCCAAGTGCTCGCTCTTGACTTAAGAAAAATAGTTGTTTTGAATTATTGTTGTTTATGGTAATATTTCAGGTAATGCACAGTATCGACTGAATTTGTGCAGAAGGCATATGTAATACGGTGTTACGGTAGTTATTGCTACAAAATATTTACGTTTGTGTAGCATTTTTATTTGTGAAAAGAAATACTTCAACTTGCACGAACTTGAGTAAACATATTTTTAACCTAATTAATGCTAGACGGTTTTTTTTGTTGTTTTTGTTTAACATCTTTTAACCTTTAAAAAAACTAGAACAACATTTCTATAATTTATAAGCTTTCTAAAATTACTATACAACCTTTAAACAACATTTTATTAAAAACTTTTAACCGTAAGTGGAGATAAATACAAATAATAGTAATTAAGTTATCACAAAACTTGACGTAACACTTTTTATAATTTGATTTTAATGAAAGGTTTGTTTGATTTATAAATTATTTTTTTTATTTTTGCAGTTTTCAGCTTATTTTTAAGGATAGAAAAAGCAAAAAAAAAAAAACATTTCAAGGCTATAATAATCTTCAAAATAGTTTAATCAACGTCAAAAATTACTATACAAATACAACAACTGGTATAAACATTGAAAAAGTATTTAAAATCATATACGGTGTCAAATGAAAACTGTTATCAGTTAAACTGTCACTGAAAATGAACTTTACTCCAATGGGTGTTTTTTAATTTTTTAAACCTTTTAACACCCTTTTCAGGATTCAAACTACTTTTTACAAAGCAAACAAATTACGCAACAGGCGCTGGTACCGACGATAGTGGGCTGCCTCTCCGCCTTCCTCCTCGTCGGCCTCCTACTCCTCCTCGTCTTCCTCCGAGCGAGGGCCAGGGCCAAGCGCAGGCTGGCGTCGTCCGACCAGCAGCCGGCCAACGTATCGCCCAAAACCAAGAAGAAAGGCCGGCGGAAGAAGCAGAAAAGAAGCGGCAAGAAGCCGCCGAAAAGTAACTCGCGTGCTTGTTTACCGCGGTTTTTAAGTCGCGCAGTGTATAGCAACTTATCTCGCTTCCAATCAATATCATAAACTTTTTTTTCGATAAAACTCAAACGGGGAATAATCAATAATTTATTTGCTTTTGTACTCTGTGTGTGCGCGCGCGCGCTACCCCGCTGTAATCCAAAGGGCTCCGCTCAAACTTTTATTATGCAAATTTAATCCAATGAAAAGACTAAACACAATAATTTTTCTTTTGCTTCATTGCTAGACTTTCGAAAGGTAGAAAGCTATTTCTGGTTTTTAACAAAAGTGAATTTTGCAGAAAAAACAAGTCACAAACAAAACACGAATCAGAGCTCTTCAGTTCAACAAAGTATCAAGTTTGTCTTATTTTTTGACTTATGTTTAATCTAAAATGTTTTTGTTTAGTACATTATTACATCCTCTAGACTCGAAAACTCTATTTATAGCTAAAATATATAACTATAAGCTCTAGATCCATAAAAATAAAAATAACGATAAATTTGCTCTTAATTCAGTTCCATTCCCATGCAAGAAGTTCACTATGCCGTTCCCACAAAACCTTCCTGGCAACCACCCAAGACCGCATGGCAACAGCCGATCGTTGCTAGGCCGGTCGGCGACACCATGACGTCAAACTTTGATGACGTCACAGTTGCCAGGTCGCAGTCGATGCGGAGAAACTTGGAGGACAGGAAGAAAATTCCTCCTCCCCCGCGCCAGTACCGAACGGTCACTAGGGGGCGCCAAACGACCGATTTCCATGGAAACAACGCGTTGAGCACCATAGCGACATCTTTCGGGGAGCTGGAAGCGCTTAAGAGACTGGCCAATGAGAGAGGGCCTTCAGATAGTTCCGGAGTCATGACGTCAAACTGGAAACAGAACTCGATGTCGGCGTTGCGGACCAACAAGCAGAGTTTGTTGTTTGAAAAAAAATGTAAAAAATTCTAAATGCCGCTAACTTACTTGTTGCTTTCATTCATAAAAGCTCTAACGCACCGTTGTTTTCTATTTCGCTTCAAAGGTGATTTTGAAAATCATAAGCTGTTTTCTTACAACAGGGTTGCCTGCCACGAGCGGAAAGTTTCACCGCCACCAAACGCTATACAACTTCTACCGGAGGGAAACTTTGGACAGGCGAACGACGACTTTTCCCGCCAAAAGAAACGAGACTGTTCGAAGCTCGGACGACAAAAACAAATTGGAATCTCGCTGCTTCAACTCTTTTGATTTTGATCCTCAATAGTTTATCTTCTAGCAGTTGTTATTGCTTTCTATTTATTACATTTGTTTTTTTACCTTACACGATTGCTGTGCCGATTAACCGTTCGCGTTTTCACTGCCAACTCTGTTACAAGCAAGCAACATTAAACATCACAATACCAAAGTTTTCGTTTGTTTTTTTTATAAGTAAATATGATTTTTTTTGTTGGTAACGCAATGTAACTCAGCTTCTTTAAATGTTTACATTGATGTTTTATTTATTTTCTCATTTTTTGATGATATTGTTTAAATCAGTTTTTACAACAAAGTTAATAAGAAAACTAGGATTTATGAGCTAAAATTTGTTCTTAGAAAATAATGAGTGATACTTGCATATAAACTATTATAAGTTTTTGTTGTTTATCATAACTTAAGTTATTTTTGATTTAGTATGATTAGTTAATCATTTAAAATGGTACTTCTAAAAACTAAAGTAATTTTTTCATAATTAGATGTTGTGACATGAAGTTTAGTTGTAGTTTTTGCAAGTCTAATGCAGAGGGTCGCCAGGTATTTTGTAGTCGCAAGCTAAACTTTGAAAACAAAAATCTCCGCATGCCGGAGTTGTAGCTTAAATAAAAACTATTTACCTTTGTTTTTACTTTAATTACAAACCCCAGAATATTTAAAATAGTTTCATTAAAAGTTCTTTAACTGCCCAAATTTTCATAAACTCATCCTGCTTTTTGCCCCCTCACTAGCAATTCCTATCGACTTACTAAAATCTTCCAATAGGGTGTTTTGTCTTCTTTGGGAAACCCTGGTGTACACTCATCCTGTTAAGCACTTTTGAATGCAGAACAAACTTCAGTTGTATGTCCATAAACTGAAAATTTTGGTTTACTTGTTAGAATGTTTTACTGTGTACGTTTTCTTTTAAGATGACTGTGTTTTTTTAAACTTTACTTTAGGCGAGAAATAGCAAGTTTATGTTGTTGAACCATGAGGAGAACTGACATCACAACTGCGCACTAACTTATAATATAAATTCGCCGACTGAATTTTTATAGCCTGCTCATTTCTTGGAGTGTCCTAGAACAAAGCGAATTTTTTTTTTCCGGAATTCTGTAATCTAAGAAAAAGCTAATCAAAAAAGTGGAGAATTAGAATACTGAGCAAATCTGCTGTTCTTAAAAACTTGCGTAAGACTTTCGAGTGATAAAACATTAAGAAAAGTCTAAAATGATTAATAACAATACTAAAAGTACAATTATATTTTTAAACCTATTTATTCTCCGCTTAATTTTTATTGCTGCGTTCTAATGAACAGAAAATTTTGAAACTCACTAATTGATACTTTACTTTTCACTTTAAAATCTATTTTGGTAGGTACCGTTTTTTTTTCTGAGTCAATATTTTTCTTTCAAATTTTTTTTTATAGCCTTGTTCTCGACCAATTTCTTAAGTTATGTTTTTTACATTATCCTTTGCTTTTCTTTTAATCCAACTACTCTATGGTATATATGTTTTAACGGACAAAACCTTTTATCTTAATTTTATCCTTAAGAATTTATTTACTACTCAAAAGAAAAAGTTTATTAACAAATAATTTAATTTTTTGATACTCTCAAATTTTAATATTAATATGATCAGACGAATGTTTTGTTTAATTTTCTGTTAAATGAAAACATTTCCGCAATTAAACAAAAACAGTCTCAATTAAATCTTATACGAGCTCCTTTTTGTTTTTAATTTTCTCTTTGCAAATCTTACTTATAAAATTTTTCTTTTACAACTATAGTGCTTAACGTGATTACCAGTCATTTCGACCATCACACAATGGACTGAAAAGGGGGTCACGCAGTCTTTGACATATAATTGTCACAAAAAGCACTATTATGCAATTTAAAGTTACACTTAGTTTTACAAACAGAATAAGGCCTTATAACGTCTGTTTTTATTCAAAATATGGTTAAAGGTTTAAGACATAATAAAACTTTAGGACTGAAAAGAAAAAATCACAACCTAAAAAAAGTCTGTTTTACTCTTAAAAGTACCTTAAACCTAAAACAATAGTTGTATTCCGTTGTAAGAATATACTTGTAAATTTCTTTCGTAATTCATTTTAATTTTTGCTAAAACACAAATAAAAATCAGAAATGTTTTTGACGGTTTTTTAAGTAATTTTAACTCATAAAAAATTCTAAACTCCCCAAAAAATCACCAATGAATTTTTAGAAAAAATAGCATAAAAAGTTTGGTCCAAAGACCTTGTGTACAAAAGAACCTTTCTGTTGTGTATAAAATGTTTTAAAGTTTTTAGCAGTTGCTGTAGGAATTATTTTTGACATGAGTTTTAAAACTTTTCAAGTTATTTTAAATTTCAATTGTGCTAAGATTTGGTTCATTTAAGCTTACGTAAGTTTTAATACACTTAAAGCCAAATAGAGCCAAACACAAGCAAAAGAAAAACCCTAGCTCTAAACATTTAAATAAAACTCTTGGTTTATTTTTAAGTCATTATATTGGTCAATAGTCGGTTTTCAGCCCACTGTTGACCAGCTAATTTTACAAATTGTTGCTCCAAATTTCAAGCAAAACTTTAAACTGGCTAATCATTAATCTAAATTGTAAAACAAAACATGATGGCAGTAATTTGATATACGAATGCTAAACAAACATAACTTGAAAGTATTTAGTTTAATTATGAGGCTTTGCTTAGATAAGCACTTTTTGTTGCTTTTACTATAATAGTTTTTGATAACATTTTGTTGATTTAGCTTAGAAAATATAAAAAGTACTACAAGAAAAACTACAGCAAAAAAATATAGGTAGGAATTTGTTATTACTCTGACACTTCGTGTTTTCAAGAAGAAAATTATAAGACATAGTTTTAAGCAATTCCATGCAACGATTTTAAAGCTTTTTTAATTTCTGTTCAGTTGGGCAAGTACATGTAAGTACTGTAGTATGCAGAATGTTATAAAGGGGTGTATTCATTTTATAATGTCCCAATCAAGATTAACAAAATAATTGTTACGTAGTAAAACTTAGTTATTAAAACTAAAGGTAAATAGAAATGTGACTAATGAGAAATAGCATTTGAAACATTTTAAACAATGTGTTTATTTTTCAAAAGTTCAGATAACTTTTATATCAGGCTTATATGACTTCCTTTTGTACTTAAAAAAATGTTGAATCAGTTAAACAAAAACTTTTGTTTACATAAAAAGCCTTCAGTAAAACAAAGTATTTATTTTAATGTAATATTCGGAAAAGAATTTTCTTTTGTTACAAAGGCGATCTAAACTTTAATTATGTTCATCTCTTAAATATTAAAGCTTTGTTAGTAATGTTATTGTTTTATTTTAGATGAAATCATTTTACGCTTATTTTAGACATGGCAGAAACGATAAAAACATTGATAATTTTTACAATTTGCTGCAGTGTTAGCGTTCTTCTATCAACTTTGATAGTCTGCCTCAAACCTAAACAGATAATAACTTCAAAGTACTCATTTGAAGAAAGCAACGGATCTCTAAAGTGGTTTAGAGAAACGAAAAATGTGCTTGAAATCGAATCGTTTCAACGAAAAAACTTTGAGAGCACACCGGAATGCTTCAAAGTGAAAAATTTTGTAAAAGAAGTTCCAATGCCAAACTCAAATACACAAGTGAGTTACTTTTGTAATCTACGTGCTTCAATTCAATAGCTAACTGTAAGTTTTAGTCAAATAAGACAACGAGAGTCCTTTTGTTTATTCAAAACTTTAAAACATTACCGGTACTATTAATATTTTAAATCAAAGCATGCTTAGCTAAAAAACGAAGCAAACAAATTAGTTCTGTACAAATTTTGTTATAAACTTCAAACAATGAACACAATTGCACAGTGTTGGGACGTGAGCTCGGCTCGTCCACTAGCCAACAGCTGCCAGTCCAGTTCGAACCAACCGCTGTTCGAAGACTGCGTTCGGGTCAGGTCGAGTTGGTACGGGGGCAGCGAGACTTTTGTGCAGAAATGGCCGTTCAGCCTCCACAACCTGCCCCCCAACCCATACCTCACCACCGACCTGCCCAAGCGCTTCGGGAACGTCCTCGAAAGGTACTTTCTCTCCTCCGACGCGGTTTCGCTCCGCTTCCCCGACGAGACGCCCCTGCACGCGTCGGTGGCCGCAAACGACCGGATCTGCTTCGAGTCCAAGCACGCCGAGGTCAGGTTCGGTCCCAACTACCAAAACGAAACCCGAGGCGACCTGAGCTTGGAGTACAGGGTGTGCGCGGGGGAAAACCCCAAAGCGCTGCATCAGTTTGCGACGAGCGAGGGAGGGTTCATTGAGAGAGCGCAGTCGCTGCCGGACGTCAAAGTGTTTCAACACCCGATCTGGTCGACATGGGCAAGGTTTGGATTTACTTTAATTTTCAACTCTAGTTCGAGCTTTTTGTTTTGATTTTAGCGCAATTTTGTAAACTAATGAATCAATAAATTTCATTTGGTATGTTAACTAATCTAAAAATAAGTTTAACGACATTAAATGACAATTTAATTTTTATATTTGAGTTTGTTCCATTTTAGTTATAACTATTTGGACTCTTCTGTTTGGATATCAATAAAACATATGTTCTTAAACGTTTGTTGTTCTTTACAGCCACTTCGATTTTTATTAAAAAAATGATAAACGGAACTATTTAACCAGCTAAAGTATTGAAACGCAGGTACAAGTCTGAAATTAATCAGAGCGTGGTAGAAAGTTTTGCAGATGAAATATTAGCTAATGGCTACCCTAACAGTCAACTTGAAATCGACGACGGTTACGAGCAAAATTACGGAGATTTTGATTTTGATCCAGATAAATTTCCAGATGCAAAAAGCATGATTGAAACGTTGAAAACTAAAGTAAAGTATAAACATAACTATTCGAGTTTATTTTTTAAGCTTTAATAAACTACTTAGCTTCTTTTTTTTGAAACAATTGCATCAACTAAAAAATATTAACTCGTAGTATGTATTTTTAGCTAGTAAAGAAGTATCTAAAAATATTGTTTAAAATGTTACATTAAAATATTATATAAATTTAAAACTTTTCAGAATTAATATACCCATATCAGTTACATGCTTAATTGTGAAACTTTAAGGGCTTCGAAGTCACAACATGGGTGACTCCCTTCATCAGCGCCTCCAGCAAAAACTACCAGTTTGCGCGGGAAAACTCCTACTTCATCAACGGCGTCACCGGCAAACCGGAAGTCGTGACGTGGTGGAACGGAAGAGCGTCGGTGATCGACTTCACCAACGACCGAGCTTCCGGGTGGTACTGCGAGCTGCTGCGGGCCAACAAGCTCAAGTACCAGCTCAAGTCGTTCAAGTTCGACGCGGGCGAGACCACCTACCTCCCCGAAAGCGGGCTGCAGTTCGCGTCGAAACCCGACGAAAACCCGGGAGTTTACACGAGTCTGTACGCTGAGGCGGCGTTTTGCGCGGGAAACACCACCATGGAGATGCGGTCGGCGTGGAAGAACCAGCGGGTGCCGGCCTTCACGCGCACCATGGACAAGGGCTCGTCGTTCGAGGTTTTCAGGGGCCTGGACACCGTCATCCCGACCGTGCTGACCTTCGGCATTATCGGCTACCCGTTCGTCATCCCCGACATGATCGGCGGCAACTCTCTCGGTCGAGGGGAAAAACCCGATAAGGAACTTTACGTCAGGTGGCTGCAGCTGACCGCCTTCCTGCCCGTCATGCAGTTCTCGGTGGCGCCGTGGCAGTACGACGAAGAAGTCAACCGGTTGGCGAGGAGGTTCGTCGACCTCCACGAGAAGACGGTTTACCCGGAAGTGGTGCGCGCCTCGCAGAGGTACGTGTCGGGGGAAATGGTCCTGCCCGCGTCGCCGCTCTGGTTCGAAGAAGATTTCTCCCGACCCTCGGACTCGCCGTCCTTCGAAATCGCCGACCAGTTCGTCGTCGGGGACAGGTACATGGTGGCGCCCGTTTTGGAGCGGGGACGGACCAGCAGGGACATTTATTTCCCGGGCAGCGCGGAAGTGGTTTGGAAGGACAAGATGAGGGGCGATTGTGACGTCGCAGCGGACGAAAGTTGCTTTGTTCGCGGTGGTTCCTGGCTGAAGGACTATGAAGTTCCTCTCTCGCAAATATCTTGGTGGGAGAAAACGTGAAAAAAAATGCTCACATTTGAAACTCTTAAATTTTTCTAACATTCAATGCAAATTTATACATATACTAATTGATAAACAAGTAAATAAAAAACTGTAGCAAAACTGGTTATGTAACACAATATCTTTTTTATCTAACTAGAACTTTCTACAGATTTAATTTGAACTTATTTTGTTTTAAAAATTATAATTCATTAACTTATTCTTTCAAGAATTCATTTTACAAACTAAGTTTCTAAATAAATTCTTGAAGAATAAATTTAGTATTTTTCCTTCAATAGTTGAGATCTTTTTATTTGTTTTCTTAAAATCAACACATATAAAATTATAACTCATTTGAAAATAGTTTTCTATGTGTAATAAATTGTAATTGAACTTAAAAACTAACAAATTAGCTAAATTAAAACTGCATAGTTAAAATTAAATAGTTTTATACAAATAATTAAAAGCGAATTGTGTTATCTACATTACAAATATATATATATATATATATATATATATATATATATATATATATATATATATATATATATATTATACTTTGACCTTCAAAATTTTTCTTAACTCAAGTGAAATTACTGTACTAAAAGGTAAATATTAAAAGTTTTTAATTGTTCAAATAACAAAACTCAAAAAACATTAAGAAAACAAGTTGTAAATTTATTACTGTTTTACGTTATTGATTATTTAAACTTTAAACTTTTTTATTAAAAACAGGTTTTGTTTTCAATATGACTAATAAAAAAACAAAATAATAAATAGTGCTTTATTTTACAAAACTTTTAATAAAGTTTACAAATGAAACTATATAACCTAAAACAAATTGAAACTCAAAATCAAAATCCAACAACGTAATGAAAAATACTTTATCATAAGCTAAAAGTTTTTATTGAATGAAGTCTTTTAAGTTTGCAAAATATTATCGAAGTTGTAATGTACTCCTAGGCCAGGGTTTCCCAAACTCATTTACTAAATCGCCCCCTTTTCAGAAATTTGAAAAAAAATCGCCCCCCCCCCCCCCCCCCACGATTATACAAAGTAGTTTTTCTTTTGAGTACAAACTTTTGAGCTAAAGAAAGTTGTGTTCGAAATGTAATTTAGTCTGGTACTTCTTATGCACGCACTTTTGTGTTCAAAGTAGTTTACAGGGCTTGAGAAAATAATTTACAGTTATTTTTTTTGAAGCCCAGTAAAGTGTATTAAAATACTTAATTATAAAAAAGCCTTGTGTAATCTGTAATCAATCCTGTTTAAATATGAACTGTTTTGAAACTAATGAAACTTTAAGGTCAGTGGTGGACAACTTTTGTAGTCAGCAATTCATATTTAATAAAAAATCTTTTCTAGTTTCAACTCGTTAAAAATGTAATTGCGGGCTGCATGATTTAAAAAAATAACAGTTAAGAAAATTAAAAAACTCGAGCAAAATTGTAATAAAATGATTTAGTAATTCAGATTTAATGTAATACCATTGTGATCTAGGGTATACTATTGTGAACTGAAAACGATATTAAAGCGTATTTCAAAATATTAAGTATCAGAAAACTAAATTTTATTTATTTTGCACAATTAGTTTTCAATTTACTTAGCGGGTCGAAATTCGACTGGATCTAAGCCGTAGGTTACCTATCTGAAATCTTAACTGAAGCCTGACATTATAATAATAGGTCATATAACAAATTTTGGACATTTAGAAGTTAATACTAAGTAACTTATCTAAGCCGCACAAAGTACTTAAATTATTTTATAAATAGGAATGTTCTAAAATAACTATACCAGAGATTAAAAAACTATAAAAAATGAACAGTTTATTTTACACATAATAAAATAAAAATTATAAAATAATTTCGTATCTAGTTTGAGGAAGTTTAACCGAGTGGTTGGTTATCTCACATGAAAAGTGGTTTCATCAACAGCTTCAGTTAATGCAGTAAATTTATTAATTTCTATGCTAAGATATATTGTAAGCAAGTTAGTTGTAAAGTTAAAAAATTAATTTTA
This sequence comes from Thalia democratica, assembly GCF_965202585.1. Classification (NCBI taxonomy): domain Eukaryota; kingdom Metazoa; phylum Chordata; class Thaliacea; order Salpida; family Salpidae; genus Thalia; species Thalia democratica. The sequence goes on from NC_139171.1 coordinate 33,272,511, forward strand.
ATTTTTTTAAACTATTTGTTTCGTTGTAGAATACCATGAAATAGTATTTGACTTGGAATAATCTTTAGGAAACTAAACCTTAATTCTAGCATTTTTTTTTCTTTATTTAAATTCAAAAAAAAACCAATATTTTAAACTTAATTCTGTGAACAGAAAGTAATCAGTTAAAAAAAACTTTTAATTAGGTTAAAATTTTGTTTTGTAACTGTTGCAGTCTTTTTGATGGCTTATTTAGTTCTGTTTAAAAAGTTTTTTTTTCTAGCTATTAGGCTATAATAATTTAACAGAGGAAAATAGTGAAAAACTAAAAGCTAGTGTTGAAGTATTAAAATAACTAAGTATATTCTAATTAATAATATATTAAATTAAGATAAAACAAAAAACAGTTGTATTAATAGATTGAAACTCTTTAATAATAAACCAAGTTAGAAAATAAAATTGAGTTTAAGAAACTTTTAAATGAAAAAGTAGAAGTCATTTCAAATAGAGACCTCAAATTTATACTCTTTTAAAACCAAAAAATTTCTTTTTAGAAATAAAAACTTTAATGGTTATCAAAATTTTACAATCAGATAATAGTTATATAGTGAAATAAGTTATATACAGATTAAACAAGTAATAACAAAAACCTGTCAAATAAAGGTCTTTCACACAAATATTTTAATCACTATGCTATTAAAACTTTTAGTGTAATGTAAAACGACGAATATGAACTACAGAATTAACCAGGTCAAAATAAAACTATTAACAACTTTAAAACATAAACCATTTAATAAATATAGTAGACTTCCGCTTGAGTTCGCACTTTGAAAAAAATCAAAAAGTGCAAACTTAAAAAATTATTACCATATGTTTTTTACAAAATGACAAATTTCAATATGTTATATGCAATAATGTTATGAATAAGCATGAAATCCACTAAAACATAAAACAAACTTTCATTAAAAAAAAAAGATCTATATAAGCTATTAAATATTGTATATATTTAATTTTATTAATATTTAGTTAGTAATAGACTTTACTTTAGTTAATATTAAGAAAATATAAATTTGCACTTTTTTTGGTAAAAAAAGCGAACTCAAGAGGAAGTCTACCGTAATTAATATTTATTAGGCATTATGCAAACCTGTTGTAGAATAAATAGCTTAATAAAGTGTGTTATTATAAAAAGACTACTTAAATACAATACAAACCAGGTTAAATAAGAAATATTTCAAAATATTAAATAAAATTAAAAGACTTTCATAAAATAATGTCTGCTACTGAAGTCTAATATAATGTGAAGGATGAGGTTCATGACTGCTTGCAAGTTTTTCTAATCTGATTCTTAATCAGTAAAATAGAGCCTTAAGTCACCTCCTTTATAAATATTTAGATTAGATCTTTTGCTCAAGATGTTGATGGCTGAACTGAAAGCTTTCTCAACAACATAGCTGGAAGGAAAAGCTATAAACAACAATCTAAATTACTCTCAAATGATTGGATACTTTTGCCTTAGTTTTTGTTGAGTCCAAAAGCTTTCATTACGTTCTTTGGAAGAATTTACTTTAAGTTCAAGGTCAGTTTGTAAGTCTGAGAAGGTTTCCTGTAAGTCGTTTACTTCAAAAGTATCTGCCTCGAAGGGATCCATATTTTTATCTATATGGTAGTTTTTTTGTGTAAAATCTAAATTTTACTACTTAATATGTTAAAATTGTTCAAAATCCCAGATTTTTTCCTGTTTTTTTTTTGCATAAATTGTCAAATTCCAGGTTTTTGCAGGTTGCTAGGTAAATTGGCAACCCTGTATAGTTTTATTTCTTAGTCTAACTTAGTGACTTTTTAAAAATCATCTGGAAATATCATGAGGTGATAGTTAATAATAAATAACATAGATTTTTACAAACCATTTATGATCCCAAATAACATATATGTCAAGTTATAAAACAGAGAGAGGGATTCTATTCGTCTATGGTATATGTAGTTGTTAAATAAGGAAATCTATGAATGAAAATATAGTATTTACTTGAAAGTAGGAGTCATAAGCACTTGATTTTTTTTCTATTTTTTACATAAAGAAAATAAAAAATTTTATTAAAGTTTTACCTCAGGATCAAACAATTAATAGCAAGCTAAAATTAATAAAATAGCAAGAAAAAAAATAAAATTCTTATGACAGCCCAAAATTTTAAAATCGCCCCCTTACTAGTTATCGCCCACCCTTTTGCCCCTTACTAATTATCGCCCCCTGAAATACGAAAATCGCCCCCAGGGGGCGATATCGCCCACTTTGGGAAACCCTGTCCTAGGCCTGGAGTAGGAACTATTGTTAATTAGGGGAAGTCTCCTTTTTTGTGCTAAATGCTTTGAGCGTTTATCTCCTAAGGCTTTTACTGAATTTAACTGACTCATTAGGTTTAACTTAGTAACTAATAAACATGTAATAAACTTACTATTAAGAATTTTTTTAATGAAAGTAGTTTATTGAAAAAGTGATAAAGCAGCTAATATCCGTAAGTAAACACAACAAGTAAACACAAAAGTTCTACAAATAAAAAAGTTCTTAATATTGTACTTCAAATTTTTGAATGCCACAATCTTAAATATAAAAATAGATCTTACTAATAATACAGAGTCTTAATATGTGTTGTGCTTCTTGCAAAACGATCGCTTTACTGAGCATAAAAACAAACATTGTTAAAGTTTTATTATGTGATTTGATAAACAATCGTCTAACGCCCACTTGCGGCCATTTAAAAAACAACTAAATATACACTTTGTTACAGTAACAGCAGTTTCTTCTTAATAACTTTCACAAAAAATACAATGTATAAAAAGATATAAAAATTTTAATTAAAATCTACTGTTATTATTTGTTAAACAACTTTAATTAAAGCTTATTTGTTTATATAAGACTAAAATAATTGTTTTAGTTTTGTCGTCTAAGTACAAAGAAAAAAAAGATTTTATAAACAGATAGTAAACATAAAAAAATGCTTTGCTCTCTCGGGATTTTCAACTATAAGTTAAACATTGTTCAAACGAAGTACGAAGAAAGTGCAAACACAATCTTATTCCAATATCTTAGCTTCAAGAAACAATTGGTCGTTTTTGACGAATCCCTCGTTTTCCAGCCGATGACGGCTGATGAACAGGATGGATCCGGATCCGAGCTCGATGTCGGAGTTGGGAGTTGTGAAGGAGGAGTTTTTCGAATCGAACCTGAAAACGTCTTCGTGGTTCTCGCTACCACGCTGTTGGTTGATCAAGGTCAACTTGACCTGCATAAATTATAAAAAAAACTTAAAGTTTTAAGTTATGAAAATTACCGTTTTGAAAAAAAGCACGAATTTCAAAAACAGTTAGTATTTTTCTAGTGCGTAAATCCTCACTTTGTAGCAAAAAGGCCAGTTGAGTACTTCGTCATAGTTCCCTTTCATTACGACCAACAGGACCGAAAGATGAGTCCCTTTTCCTGTTTTGCAGAATATCCAACTTGGTTTGAATAAACAAGTTTAACTATCAACTGGAATTTTAAATGTTTTATTTTATTTAAATAATTTATTTATTTATTTATTTAAATCCAACTTGGTTCGAAAATGTTTTGTCTAATAAAACTTCAAACCAACAGTTTGATTTATTTAGCAGTTTGATGTAAACAGCTTTCGAAACTAGTATTAAACACTAACTTGTTATATTTAAGCAACTTTTTTATTATAAAAATTAAAATTAGTATAAAGTGTTTCAAACCAACCTCTTTCGTAGCCGTTCAAGTAGGCGCGCAACGACACCTTGTATCCGAACCTGTTCGTGTAAAATGGTTTACTGTTCACGAAAGAGGGGTTTTCCCTCAACGCGCTCATCTTCTTCTTGTGGTACTCGCATATCTTCCACGTGAACCTTCCATCGTAACTCGTTTCTTCCAAATCCTGTTTTATATTTTTTTAAAGCAATGCATTTATTTATCTTTTTCTTATAACGCTGATTTTCGACTCTAAATTGCAGAAAAATGAAAAAAAAAAATCATGACCAACTACAAACATTGTGGCATAAAAATAAATAGTTTATTGTTCTTTTTTTTGTGCTTTTGTTTAGAGTTGTTATTTATGATGGGTAAAAAAATACTATATGTCTAAAACAAAGTACAAAATTTAAGTTGCTATAGTATTTTAAAACAAATATTTCATATTTTATAAGGTCGTAGAAAACATAAGTGCGAAAAATTGTATTCGTGTGTATTCTTTAAAAAATATATAACTCCTTTGGTTAAAATTGTTTATGGTTTTTTGATGACACCTAAAAAATATTTTTTATATTAACAATAACTTCAGAAAATATGTAAAACTGTCTAAAATATAATTACGTTTCTTAAACAAGCGTTTTTAACTAAATTGAGACTTTAGTCAAGTGAAGCTTAACACTAAAACTTAAGTTAAAAGTTTTATTTTATTCAAACTAACAACAAGTTTGTAACACTAATTTGTATTTCTTAAACAATGTTAATTTTGATAACGATAAAACATAAATAAGGGCCATAAAAATATATAAAATAATAAACGATTTTTTTTAATTAACACAAACTAATTTAAGTACTCTAAAAAACACCTTAAAAGCTATTGGTAAATTAAATTTACTAAGAAATCTAAAGTTCAAAACAAAGTGTGACGTAACAAACAAGTTATGACGCGACAAACCGCGAGTCTGAAGTGATCTTCCGTGAGTGCTTGTTCGCATAGCTTCTGATGGTTCGACAACTTCTTTATCTCGTGATTCGCATAAGTGTCTGCAAAACGCTTACTTTAAACTCAAAGTAAAAGATTAAAGCCGCTAAGTTTTAAACTTATTTACGTTTTAATTTTTTTATTATCGTTGATTTTTGTTTTTTGCTAAACATATTTAAATCGAAATTCTGTTATATTCGCCTATAAGTCTGTATTTTTTAGCAACATTGAACATTTTTTAACAAACGAAATGTCTCTTTTTGAGTTTTTTTGTTTTAGGAATTGAGAAATTTTTTTAGGTTTTTTTTAACACTTTTAAGTTTTAAGTTTAAGTTTTCTAAGTTTATAATATAAGTTCTAAGTTAATTATCGCAAAAGCTGACCGGTTCTTCTCTAACAAAAAGGCATACTACCTGCCTATACTATTTATCCCACTTATAAACTGTGTATAGAAAAGGTTGTTTTTAAACTACTATAAAAGTACTTAGGTTTTGAAGACTTTGTTTAAAATGAAAAGTTCTTCTTACTATTGTGTTTTGAAAATTAAATTTTGTAAAAACACGAATATTTTTGCTAAGAAAGACTAAAATAAGTTTAATATTATATACTGCTTGAAAACATTTATTCAAATTAGTTATAAAAATACAGTTTACACTAAAAAAGAATAAGTATTATAAAAAAAAAAACTATCTAAGGCTCAGAATTTTTTCTGTCACGAAAAGATATAAAACTAAAAAATATTCCATTAATAAAAACAAGTGCATAACTTTTGCTTTGTTCTGTTAGTTAGCCTATATAAAACGAACAAATACACATAAAATCATTAGTAATTTTTTGCAGAAAAAATTATGAAAATAACATACTAGTATGACTCAGTTCTTCGCCAATTTTGTTTACAACTTTTTCCAGCTTGGCTATTTTAATCGACAGCGCATCTACTTTCTCAATAAGCGCTGATAATGTTTGGGAAATTTCATAACTTGTAGTTTCCATTTGTCAAGTTTTAAGTCGAACTATGTTTGAAATATGTACTGAACTTAAAATCACTAAAATAAAATACCATGCCTTTATAAAGGTGTAAGTTTTTAAAACTAAAAAAGCATTATTGTAAATATTCTGTAAGATGTTTGTTTGAAATTTAACTTATTTTGATAATATTTAATTTAATTGTTTTTTTATTAAAACTAAGTACTAATCTTTTTCTAATCATTAACATAATCAAGTTAATGGAAAAAACAACTAGTAGACACAATTTATAGCATTTGCAATGCTGAAAACTCTACTAATATATCTTTAAAAAACAGTTATTTGCTTTTTCTACATTAAATGTGTACTTTTACTTTTACATTCTAAAAGCTTTAAAATGCAGTTTTCAAATTCTAACACTGTAAAGTTATTTTTACTAACTAACTGTAAAAAAGTTCCAAAAAAAAAACTAGTGAACCAGTAGCTTTCAACTTAATACTTCATTTATTCAAAGAAGAAAGTCAAAAATGGTATTGGCATAGTCTGACAATTTAAGAGAACTAAGGAAAAAGTTTTTTTAAGTTTTAAGACGTCATTAAAAAACAAGCACCAAGCAATTGAATCTAATTACAGTAAAAAGTCGAGTTCAAGTGTTTTTTCAAGTTTTTTCGTGAAGTGTAAAAATACTGAATATAAGCATATAAATTTTTTGTTGTGGTAAATAGATTAAAAACTAAACTCGTTCAAAGTTAAATTAAATGAATAGGACAGTCTAAAAATAAATTTAGTTTTAAATCTAAACAACTTAAAATTTTCGTTTTTCTTATGTTAAATAAAGTACGGACACTTCAGAGAATAATAAGAACAAAATAGTTTTTAAAATAAATTACTGCAATCTGTATATATACGCGAGCGCAGTATAAATATTTTCACACCAACTTCATTTCTGGTGATATTCAAAACTTTAAGGAGACGAATAAACCCCAACTCGCTTTATTAAATAATAATACTTTAATTGTATTTACAAAGTAAGGAGGGGAGGCTGAAGTTTCGCAGATATTCAAAATCAGATATTCGTATTTTTGAACAGATATTCGCTATAACAGGTTTTCGTAAAAAATAAATGGAGCTTACAGTTCTTATTCAATTTATACGAAAAAAATCTTAATCGATTCGTCTTGCTTTTTAGATATTACATTTTCGGTTTAAATTGAATAAAATCATAAAAAAATATATTTTGACCTCAAAGTTCAACTAATTTTTTGCTTTTTTATTCTATAAAAAACAACTAAGTTTCGTAAAAAATTAAAGGAGCTTACAAATCTTATAAAACTTAAACAAAAAACATCTTAAACGATTCGTCTTGCTTTGTAGATATTACATTTTTGGTTTAGATTGAATATAATCATTAAAAAAAAATATTTTTTTGACCTCAAAGTTCAACTAATTTTTTGCTTGTTTATTCTATATAAAACAACTAAGTTTCGTAATAAATTAATGGAGCTCACAGTTCTTATTCAATTTAAACAAAAAACATCTTAAACGATTTGTCTAGCTTGTTAGATATTACACTTTTGGTTTAGATTGAATAAAATCATTAAAAAAAAATTTTTTTTGACCTTAAAGTTCAACTAATATTTTTTTGTTTATTCTATATAAAACAACTAAGTTTCGTAAAAAAATAATGGAGCTTACACTTCTTATTCAATTTAGACAAAAAACATCTTAACCGATTCGTCTTGCTTTGTACATATTACATTTTATGTTTAGATTGAATAAAATCATTAATAAAATATTTTTTTCGACCTCAAAGTTCAACTAATTTTTTGCTTGTTTATTCTATGTAAATCATTTAAAATAAGTTACGACCTAAAAACCAATCAATTTTTCCGTCGGTTTTCTTAACAAAAGTAAACATTTTTTCAATTTGACTTTTCAATTCTAGATTATTTCAAAAAAATAATTCAAGCCATTTGTCTCGTTTAAAAATATCAAATACTTGTTCAGATTAAAGATAAACACAAAACCTTATACCTATTTTTAATCTACTGTTTTTAAAATTTGCTCAAATTTCAATTTAATTTCAATATTTTATTAAATTCTATACAGATGGCTGAAGATATACTAAAAGTATTTCCAAAAAAACCTAATGAAAACATAAAGTTTAGCAATACAGAGAAGAAATCGGATAAAAAAAGAGTAAAAATTGGAATTTATATGTTAGCAGCTGAAGGTTTGTAACAGTTGAAAAAGTATTTCAGCACAGAAACCAAGCCAAAATAATTGTTATTATGCGATTTCATTATCAGATGAAATAAAGAAAGAAGCAGCAAAGGGAAAATCATATCACGAAGTATATCGTTAAGATTTAAAGACTCTTATCTTATTGATTAAAATAGATAATTCTTTAAATTTCATTTTAATACTTATTATTTCGTTACAATATTTTGATATAGATAAAAACGTCATGAATAAAATGACATATTGTTTAAGATGTTTTTTATTTAAAAAGGATAAGAATTGTAAGCTAAAAGAAACTTAGTTGTTTAACAAAAGAAAATAACAGTATTTTAGAATTAGAAATAATGTTTGTATTTAATCTAAACAAAAAATTTAATATCTACAAAGCTAGACGATTTCGTTTAAGGTGTTTTTTTTTGTCTAAGTTTGATAAGAATTGTAAGCTCCATTATTTTTTTACGAAACTTAGTTGTTTTATATAGAATAAACAAGAAAAAAATTAGTTGCACTTTGAGGTCAAAAAAAATATTATTTTTTATGATTTTTTTCAATCTAAACCAAAAATGTAATATCTACAAAGCAAGACGAATCGTTTAAGATGTTTTTTGTCTAAGTTTAATAAGAATTGTAAGCTCCATTAATTTTTTACGAAACTTAGTTGTTTTATATAGAATAAACAAGAAAAAAATTAGTTGAACTTTGAGGTCCAAAAAATATGTTTTTTTTATGATTTTATTCAATATAAACCAAAAATGTAATATCTACAAAGCAAGACGAATCGTTTAAGATGTTTTTGTCTAAGTTTAATAAGAACTATAAGCTCCATTAATTTTTTACGAAATTTAGTTGTTTCATATAGTATAAACAAGAAAAAAATTAGTTAAACTTTGAGGTCCAAAAAATATGTTTTTTTTATGATTATATTCAATATAAATCAAAAATGTAATATATACAAAGCAAGAAAAATCGTTTAAGATGTTTTTTGTCTAAATTGAATAAGAACTGTAAGCTCCATTAATTTTTTACGAAAACTTGTTTATAGCGAATATCTGTTCAAAAATGCGAATATCTGATTTTGAATATCTGCGAAACTTCAGCCTCCCAAAAAATTTGTAAGCATTGAGTTAAAATTTTGTTTGAGTTTCTACGATCAGGGTTGCCCAAAGATTTTTTGAACATTCTTATAGGTTTTCGAAACTTCTTTCAGGTCTTCTTAGTTAAAGTAAAAGCTTACGAGTCTACGCACATTTTGACAACAGCAAAAATGCGTAATTAAACGTGTGGTAGCAAGTTTACCTACTATGTTGGATATTTTCTGATAATGCATTTGATTAGAAACAGTTTTGAGACGTTTCCTTTTCTATAACTGGAGAAGTGAGATAGCACTTAGCTAAATACATTGCTAAATCAATAAATATAATATTTACAGCATTAGTATATTTTAATTTTTAGAGAATTCTAAAATGCGTAACTTAACGAGTTCGTAATCCGCGCGAGGTTATTGTACTAGTTTTTGATAAAAAATTAAATTTCAAAAAAAAAATGTCTTAGATAGTTAATTATATTGAAAAGATAATGTATGCTACTTTAACAGTGTTTTACAATTAAGAAAATTTTAAGGATACGAAAAAGTGTTTTGTATAATAACTTTTTCTGTATCTAATCAAAACTTCATTATTTTACATCTAAAAATTCCATTGTTATCAGGTTTGTTTTTTAATTATTTTAAAACAAGGTTTTTTTTTTCATAATTTAAATTGTCAAACGTTTCTTACCCCTAACTTTACTACGCATTGCCATAATTAGAAACCAAAAGTTTAGTAATTTGTGGCGAAAATAAACTTATTTCAGTCCAGTGAGCAACAATTTAAAAAGCGATTAATGGCAATTTTTAAAATCAGTAATTTTTTTAAATTATTTTATCTTATTTCTGCTTTAGATCAGTAAAAAATTTGATATAAAATAAAATTATCTTCTAAAACCACGCTACAAGTCAATAGACAACTTTTTTGAAGTACTTAATTCAGCTCATCAAGACAGTTTTAGAATAGACTAACCTTAATCAGTTTCATACAACTAACCTGGGAACCACTATTAGAATTCTATCTAGTTTATTACAACATACGTCAGTGTTATTTGTTATAAAGCTGTCTTAATAATTGTGTATTCAGATAAACATTAACTTTCAAAAACTTTAGCGTGTTTGGATTCAATGTAGCTAGTAGCTTTTGTCTACAACGTTTTGTAAAAATTTTTCTATTTAAAATAAAATCTATGTATAAACCTATGTCAACGTAAATTTTAAATAAGTAACTTTGATGATTTTGTTTAGAACTTTCTATAAATAAATTATATTTTTTAATTTTAGTTTTTTCGTTTTTGCTTAATCGACATATAACAATTTCATTAAAAAAAATACTGATATTAAACCTCTATTTTATTCATATCACAAAAGTTTAATTAGGTATCAAATGTACTTTAACAAAGCTTCTTCTTTAAATTCAATCAAATAGGTTTTCATTAGTATCAGTTGTTCATAAAAAAGTACGAAATCAATGAAATTTTTGTACTAGAACATTATTAAACGTTACTTAAAATTTATAAGACACATTAATTTTACCAGAAAAATATCTCATACACAGAGCATTAGTAACTTTAACGTATAAGTTTTATGTATTTACTGTGTTTTACAGTAAGAAACCTTAGTAATTTTCAATAAAATGTTACATAAAATAAGCATAAAAATTTTACTTCACAACATATATATAGTTTAATAACCAAAAGTTACATACACGAAATAGATCCATAACAAATATATATAAAGACATACTTACAACATAATGATGAAATCATAGAATGCTTATCAAATGCTCAACCTCTAAAGTATTTTAATACAAAAGTCAAAGAGTTATTTTAATTTGAAAAAATATCTGAACACGTTTTTGAAATAAATATTGCACACCGATTGCAAAATGCGACTTGAAACGAATTGTTTTCATTTGTGAGATTAATCGAAAAACTTGCGGTTAATCGAGAAACTTGCGGTTGGGGTTCTTGCCGAACAGCATCACTCGTATTTCGGGTTTCATCTGAAAAAATTTGAACCTTGAATATTTCAGCTTGAACTTTTATATAAAGTATATAGTAAGTTTATAAATAGCTTCCATTCAGCTTAACTCAGACTTTTATATAGATGTGATAACTTGTACATCGTTTTGTTTAATTAAAAAAAAAAACATTTTAAACATGTAAGTACTTTTAAATAACTTTTAAGGGGTGTGATTCACATAACCGTCAATTCAATTATACTTTTTTTTTCATTTTCTTAAAATTATTGCGGAACTTCTTCAGTGTAAATTCTTGTCAAATACTTTTAAGGGGTGTGTTTCAAATAATCAAAAATATTAAATTTTACAACTTTTTTTAATATTAAAAATTATTGCGGAACTTCTTTATTTTAGATTTACATCCGGGTCACTCACCTGCTCGTGGACCATGTTCAACCTAGCATCCAGCGTGTTGTTGACCCGGATGTTCTTGTGCTTGTTCATCATGACCACCCCGCCGCACGCTTCGATGCTCCTGCTGTGCAGTGTGACGTCACACTTGCTGCCCGTCGCCTTCTCGTACATGCTGACCGCTTCGCCCATCAGCTCCTGTGTGCAAATATTGAAGAAAAATTTTTCAAACAATCTCGTGAACACTTTGTGTAAAGTTACGCTTCTACTGTAGGTAATTTGAAAATAAATAAAAAACATGTAACAATTTATATTTCTTTATTAAAAGTTAAGAGAAAAAAAAAGCAGTAAAGTTCACGCATCCCATAAAAACATATGATACGTACATAATAAAAAACGCAAAAATTGTTAATTGTAAAAGTTAAAATTGTTTAATAAAGTGTAGGTGTTTTGTGAATTGCATAAAGAATAGCTGATTTTTTTATACATTAAAATGTTGAATTGTTCAAAATAACTTGATTTCAGAGTATTTGATCAGGTATATAAGGCAGGTAAAATTAATATATGCTTGTTTCATAAAATTTTAATACTCTTTTCATGATATACTTTTGCTTTTTATGTAACAGAAGTGAACATGATAAAAACTATAAGAGCTTTAAAAATTCTTAACAGCAAAACTGTTTACTACTAATTTTACTTGTCATTTACTACTGACAGTTAATGTAAAGTTTAACCATAAGATAGTTTAAGGTGGAACTTTGACATACTCAAGTATTGCGTTTACTTAAAAAGATTTTTTTTGTATTTTTCAAAATAACGTAATGTCTTAAGAAAATTAAACACACATTTTTTTACTTAATAAACTAAACACAGATGTTTTTACTGTTTTACCACCAAGTTTTTAAATAAAGTATGATGTTTTTCCCATAAAAATCTTTTTTTAATTTCAAAGCAACTTGAAAAATATTTTAATTCCGCCTTAAAACTCTCTTAAGATTAAACATTACATAAACTATATTGTCAGTAACAACTTAACAAGTTTAACGAGAACAAAAAAACAAGTTATAAACAATTAACATCGAACAAAAAAGACATTTTAAAGTAAACATGATAGCTGGGTTTAGATTTTGTGAAATAACACATACAGACAAAACAAGCAATTTACAACAATCATATAAGTCATAAAACTTTGTTGTGCTTGTACAATTTTATAGCCTTTTTGTTATTTATAAATGCAATAGTTTCATGTACAAATTGTAAGTTCAACTTATATGTAATTGTTTTCATTGGAGTATAAACAAAGCTATGTTTTAAAACAGGCAATTTACAATATGAATAACGACCAAAATGTAGAAATTGTAAATATTAATAATATATAAACACTGCACTGAATTATTAGTTTAAAAAATGAATCAACAAGAAAATGTTAAAAAGATGTAAGTAAAATCTTAATCACTACATTAAAAACTTAATACTTAAACTACAAAAAAATAATTTTAAATATATATCGACAACAGTACACTTTGATTTATTTTAAATAGTAATCACCATAAATAGCAGTGTAAGCAATTTCATCATTATATGCAAATGTAAGCATTTGTGTTTTAATTAGAGGTCAGAGAAAATTTAACTTGATGACAACAATTTTAACATTGTTATAAAGTGGTTATATATCGTTTATCTTAGTTTTCGACAGAAAAAGAAGTTATAACTTACTGATAAAAACCAAGTATTACTAATACGAAATAACCTTGTCCTCCAAAAAATAAATATAGGCATTATATAGTGTGAAGAAGAAGGATTTTTTTCTTATATATTAATTCATTTAAAAAATTCTTGTTCAGTTTATTTATTACTTATATAACAATAAAAAATTAAAAGGGTATATGTAGTAGGGTGCTTATTGTTATAGCTTCTTTGATTTTCCGGCAGTAAAAGATGTTATGTTTCGCAAATATCATAAAAACACCCTGTGCAAATATTAGATGATTTGAAGAAACTTTCACCTTGGCAACAACCAATTTAAAAAAACCATCCCAATGCAAAATGTGTGGGATCCAAAAAATGCGGCCTTGGAGCTGAAAATTTTTATAAACGTTGGCAATTATCACACAAACACATCGTGAACAATTCATAACAATTTAAAGAAAGTCTTATGGTGGCTTTTCTTGATTTATGTAATTTTTATCCTTTTTTGTAAGTTTTTTTTTCCCAAAACAATGAATGCCACCATTAAACTTTCTTTAAATCGTTTTATATCGTTCACAGTGTGTTTGTGGGATAATTGGCCACATGTAGAAAAAATTTCAGCTAAAAATTTCAAGGTTGCATTTTTTGGTTCCCATAAACTTTGCATTGAGATTTTTTTTATAAATTTGGTAAAAGTTTCTTCAAATCATCTAAAAGTGTGCACAGAGTGTTTTTAAAATGTTTCAAAAACACGAAAAAGTTTCCAGCCAGAAACTCAAAAATGGCTGTAAAAATAAGCACCCTAATATGTAGTCTAAATTACTTAAAAAACTAAAAAAGAAACTCAAAATCTTACTTTTTATAAAATATATATTTCAAATTAAACAAAAGTTTTTGAGCAACAGTTTAAAATGAAGCAAATTTTAATAATCTAAAAAAAATACTTTAAGTTGTACTTTTATAACTAAAGAGATGTTTAAATTTTTCATTGAAAATATGAAAGCATTCTTCTTATTTTTAGAATTACATATAATAAAAGAAAATATGTCCTTTAAAACTTAAACTTTATAAGTACTAAAAATTTTGAGATATAGTCATTTTTGTAAAAAATTTACAAAACAAATGACATTACATATAGTTTCATTATCAGTTTTTTACGGAACTTAAAAATTGACTTAAAATCTATCTACTTTTTTAAGAGACCTAAAATCTTAAGGGAATATTTCTTATACAGTTTAAACAAATTTGAGTGTTTAGATTCTTAAAGCATTTGAAGAAACAACAACAATATAACAAAAAAAAAGTAACTTTTCAACACAAAAATTATTTTAAAAAATAAAAATTTTAAGCAGAAAGATATAAAGGTTAGTAATTGACTTAATGTGAAAGTTTGAAAAATTTTACGTGTATCATGACATAGAACATACATTTTTAGTGACATAGTCTTTTTTCGCCATTATAGTTTGCATAAAGATTCTACAAAGCTTTATTATCAACTTTTATCCCATATACCTCAAAAAATACTTCTAATTTTAAAGCTATTAAAAGTGTCTGACAACTAAGTTGAAATTCTAAAAGTTGAACTAAATTGTAAAAAGCAAGATGGACACCCGTATCGTTTTAACACTATCACGCGCATCAACAAAAATTTTCCGCAAAATCATTACGGTTCAGTTTCTAAAAACAGTAATGAAGATACAGAAAATATTTTTATCAATTTATAAAAATTCAACCTGCACCAGGTCCCGGTCGTCCTGCCTGCACTGCACGATGACCTTCTGCTCGAGCAGCGAGTACAAGCCCTGCGCCAGCAGGTTCAGCATCAGCTTCTTGTAGTTGCCCGAATCCTCCCTCACCCGCATCAGCCGCGCCCTCGCCTCCTCCATCACGCTCTGTCACGTCACAATGAGTTGTTACGTCACAATGCTTTTTAATTATCTCATTGAACTAAAAGTTTGTTGAGATTTCAATTGAAAGTATAAACTTAGAGTGGCATTCAGAACACATTTCTGGTGTGCAGCACAAATTTAGTTACTGTGTCTAAAATTATTTATCAAAACATTTTTGATTGAAATATTTACACTTAAATCCTTTTCTGTTTTGTTTTAAATTAAATAATTGTAAAATTCTACTGCATTTTTATAGGTAGTTAATAATAAAATAAATTTTATACTTAAATCAAATGCCAGTTTCCTACAGAGAACAAATCAAAAAAATTGATACAAATCTTCAGTATAAATATCTAATATGATTCAAGTTATGAGTTTTGTAAAAAGGTAAAAAGATACAAAATAAATTACATTAAAAAACTACAAAAATACTTTTAATACCAAAACATATGAATTAATACTACCATCAGCCTACAAGTAAAAAAAAAAGATGCAAATATAATAAATTCGCCAAGAAATTAAAAAATAAAGTATTATATGAAAAGATAAAGTAATAAAAATAAAACCAACATCAATTTGTGTTTCTCGGTGCTTGAGAACGTTCAATCTTGATTTATTGATCATCTGAGACACTTCACTGTAAGTACATAAAAAATATTTAGTTTTTTCAGTTAGTATGTTAACAACTAACTTTGTTTCTTGAATGATCAAAATATTTTGCACTTCAAAAGCAATTAATTCGCAAATTTAATCAGATAACATCTAGTTCAGCGTTTTCCAAAGTTAGCTATATGGCCCCTTTGGAGACCATTACAGAAATTTAGGGGGCCATAAGTAGCAAAGGGACCACAGGTCACAATGGAAAAAAAATAGGAAATTGTGATATAGTTTGATAAGCAGGTAGCTAAATTATACACAACTAATTCAATTGATCAAAAATACATAAAATTAAAATAGTATACAATTGTTCAATATGAAACATAAACTGACCATAGTTATATTTTTATATGTTTATCTACCAGGGTAACCACAGATCAAGCTGAGAAAAATTTCCTGACTTTTCTAAATCAAATACTTAACTTAAACTTATTCTAAAATACATCATTTAACACTTGAACTATATTAAGCTTTCAATCTAATTTTGTTAAAGTTTAAAACAACAGTTTTTTTTTTGCTCAATTTAATCATAAAACCTCCATTACATCATTTGGACCATCTGTGTATGATTGATATACTTGCAATAAATAGCTCTATCAGCAAAATAAGTGCATTATTTACCTTGTAAACACAGCTTTTCTGAAAAAAGACACAACTTTTTAGCATTTCCTAACATAAATTTATCTAAATAAACAAAACAACATATAAGGAACTTTCTCAATTAAAACCTTAAAAGAATAAAGAACTTAATCGAAACTGTTTTTTTTATATATGTACTAAAATTTATTTTCTCCATTTCTTTATTAGCACTTTAACCTCTTCATCTAATGAAGATATGTTTTCCTTTATCTGGTCTGCATCCTGCTTCATTTTTTGGCAGTTAAAACCATTTGCCTCATTTATCTAGATCGTTCTCATCTGCTGCCCATACACTTGTCAAAGAGAATATTTTCTCTAAATCTAGCCACAGTTAGTGGGCTTCATTTCTTTTCCTTTTGCACTCATTTATTATCACCTCAAATTTTTCTGCCTTAATTATTTACTTTAACAAAATACACTTTGGTTCTAAAATTATGCTAGATACACTTTTGTGTAAACAGTTCCACTACGGAAATGTCCTTACTACAGATCATCAATACTAAAAAGCTTACAAAATCTGCTTGTTCAAGTAGGGTACTTGTTCAATATGTTAATAGAATAATTTAGTATTTTTATAAAGGATATTTTACTAATTTATACCAGATGAAGGCATTGGAAATTAAATATTTTTGTAAATTTCTAGGAAAATTTTGCACTTTTAGTCTGACTTTAAAGGATTTTTAACTATTTTTTTTACCATTTGAAGGCTTGGAAAATAAAGAATTTTGTAAATTTAAACAAACGAAATCTGACTTTTTTGTTTTGTCAAATTTCCTAACTTTTTCTGACTTTTTTTTTTCAAAAAACCCCAATTTTTTATTGACTTTTCCTGACTTATGTAATTTTTTTTAATTTTACCTGACCATATGGCAACCCTGATCTACATTAACTTTTTGGTGCATTAAACTAAGTTAAAGTTTTTCAGTAAAATAAAATATAGCTTTCGCCAAAAGCAAAACTACTTTATTTTCTATGTAAATTTTTTTTTAACTTTTGATTGTGATTCAAAGTTTACTTTACAATAGTTAATTTGTACTTTTTCTGTTAAAAAAATAAGCAAACGTATATAAAATACTATATTAAACTTTAGGTATACACTTGACTTAAAATAAAATTACTAATGTTTAGCATTTAAAGCGTGAATTACAGTTAAACTTAAATTTTTGTAAATATAAGAATGCTTACACTTTTTTCTTCTGCTCAAGTTGAGACTTTGATTTCTTGATTCTAGCTTGGATTTTATCTCGCTTCTCTCTCACAATTCTGCTCTTTTCTATTTCAAACTCTTCATCTGCCTAACAAACAAAAGAAATAAAATTTTGAAGTGCAAATAGAATTTTTTTTTTTTTAATTAAAAACATTAAAAGAAAACTATGTTTATGTTTACAACAGCAACATATTTTCACTTCTGGCTGCAATTACATTAAAAAAATCAAAGCATTTATTTTAAATATTCAGCACAATATTTATTATAATCTAATATGATTACTTTAAACAAAAATGAAACTTTATAAAACCTTTGTATTTATTTCATCAACTTTTTCGTTTGCTTCTTGATCAATAAAACTGATCATATGCTGAATCTGTAAAATTAAAGAACATAAAATAACAGATTAAAAAATAACTTGACATTAAATTTATGTGAATTTGACCTTTATATAGTTTGCCAAGATTATTTCTATTCTTTAAAATGAGTTTTTAATTACAATAAAAACAATATATTTTGTAGAAGTACATCACTAAATTTTAAATAAAGTTTTTCAAACACCAAATTAAATAAAACTTTGTGATAAGTGCTTTTTTAATAAAATCAATGCTTATTTAAAATATTGCTATTGTGTAACTTTTTCAAGATTTAGCATATATAATATATTGCTTATTCAAATTGTGAAGCATAAAAAAATTTAACTATTAAGATATTAAACAAATATTATTTTATTTAAGTGTATGTGTAATTGTAGTATAATTATATTTATTTTTTTTTTATAAAGTTTTAAGATAGTAAGATAAATAAAAAAATGTATACACAAATATGTGATTTAAACAAAATAATAGTTAACATATACTTAAGAAGTTTAGCTTTAAGCACCAGGACTTCCTTAGAGTAAAGTTTAATTGCGCAAAACTTAGCATTTGTCAAAAATAAAGTAAAACAACATAATAATCTATTAAGGGTATAGGGGGTAAATGCTTAATATTTTCACTTGTTTATCTTATTTTAAACATTGTTGTTATTAACAATTTTTATTATTAAAATTAAAGATTGTACTTAATTTTATTTTTAAAATTAGCTGTAATTAATAATTTTTGTTATCAAAATTAATGTTTGAGATATAGGCTGGGTTCCCACTGGTTTTTCAGAAATTTCATCTAGGTTTTATGAATTTCTTTCAGGTTTTTGAAAGTACACGTTTTTGGGTCTATTTTAAGTTTTAAGTTCACTTTAAGGTTAAAAACTAAGTTAAACTGTACATTAACATTAAAAAGATACTGTACAGCTACTTTAAATGTGTTTATTTATAAAAAAAAAGTTTGTGATAACAACATTTTTTAATCTGTATGATAGACTTTTTAAGTCACATCAAAATTTTACTCTTTAACATGTAAAATTGTTAAACATTTCAGGTTTTTACAGGATTCTAGATTTTGTGGCAACCCTGAAAATAGGGGTAAAAATTGGATAATTCAATAAGTTCCTAATAAAAGGGCTAAGTTAATTAGCAAAAAAGATAATTTGATTAAAAATCTATGTTCTCCTTCCAATTTTTTAGCCATTGCTTTTAATCTTTCTGAGTCTAACCTAAACTATATAACAAAAAGCCGTTTTGTAAGAATCTTTAAAAAATTGAGTTTAAAAGTTTTCTTTATTAAAAAGTTAGCTTATTATTATTTTTCAATTCATTATTACAAGCTTTCTTTTATAATGTATCTCCTGAAACTTTGAGCTTAAGGGCATAAGGGGTTGCAAATAACTTTTTTTACAATTTAATATTTTTTTGTTTCAGATAAACTACAAATGGCTTTTTATAGATTAAATTTCAAATTTGAGATATAGCCAGTTAAACTCCGAGACTACATTAGGTTTCTCTTAAGGGAGGCATAATTAAAAAAGGCAAAAAAAAAACAATTTCACAAAAAAATCTATGTCTTCCGATGTTTTTTAAAATAATTACCTCAAAATTTCAGGAAAATTTCCTTTTGCAATATTGAAAAAATTATGTTGCAACAAAATTTATAAACTAAAAAAAATAAACAAAAAAACAGTTTATGGGTTTTTTGATTTTTTGTCATACAATTTTTAGTTATTAACTTTCTAAATTTTCCAAACTTTTATATTTTAATTTTTAAACTAGCTGAGTTATTCTGTGAGTGTGGTAACCCTGTATATCTTAAAAATTAATTATTTTAAATACTCTTCAAAAACTGACTTATATGGTTTATATTTAAGCCTTTAATAAGAGGCAATGCTACTTTTTCTCTATGACCTTCAATTATATATGGCATAACCTATTTATTTATTTATATATCATTACAGGTTGTAATTTTACAAGACAAAATTAAAATAAATAGTATTTATTTCCATCTTAGTTGTAAGTGTTATTAAAACAATCATTCAACAATATTTTTAATTATTACAAAACCTAATAAATTATTATCAAAATAAACAAAAACATGCTTATGTATCCTATAATTTAAACAAAATATTTTCAAAATTTTTAATGAAATATCTTAAACATAATTTTTCAAGAAAAACTTTAAAATTAAATTCTACTTATGAAAACAAACTAAATATACTCTTTATTATATAATAAATTTAATACTTTTGCAAGCAATGTAACTATTTCAATAAATTCTAATATTTATTACAGATTTAAGGTTTTTTTTCTTAAAAGCAAAAGTAAAACTTGTAAAATTCACATGTAAAATTTGAATAGTTTTTTTTACAGTCTATACTTAAATTTTTTTTAATTAAGTTTGTCCATACGCCAAGTCTTTCTTTTTTTATTACCGTAGTAAAAAAATTAAACAAATTTTTACATAACTTTTCAAGTACTCATAAAACTACTTTTAAAAAGCAAAATAGTAAATTACTTGTTGCTCAACTGCATTTTGATCCAATGCCATTTTGTTATTTGAGTTTAAATCAAAAATTTCTGTGAATATATGTTTGAAACACATTATCTATGGTTACAACTAAATTAAATAAAAAGTTGCAATATATAAAAGAATACTTATTGATTCAAAGTTTCAACAGCTTGATATATTTACTTTACTGGTTCCAAAGTTTTTTTTAAAAGATAGAGATACATGATAACAGTATTTAGAAATTCTTTATAAACCAAGTTTTTCTAAACATGTTTTAACAATATACTTAACATGAAAAATAACATTAATATCTTAATAATTTCAAAGTAAAAACCTGTAGTTCATCATAACTAAAATAAATTCTTTTTTTTTAGTAATTGGCTAACAATGATGAGTGATAGTTATATATTTTGTTTTTCAAAATTAATTTACTAAGTTTAGCTAAAACAAAAAAAGGGGGTTATTAAAAAAGATAAAATATTATTGAAGGCAATTGGTACATTATTTATAATTGAACGTTGTTTCTGTCCAACAGAAATTGAAATAAATAACTCTATAGAATTAACGAAAAAAGTACCAAGTGTTGATCAAAGGTTGATATTTTCTGATCAACAATTGTCATATTTAGTTATAAAAACATTTTTTTCTGCTTAGTTTCTACTTGACAAGAATTGATAACAAAGATTAAAAAATACAATTATATTGAAATAGAACTCAAATAAGGTCTTTCTAAGATGAATTTCAATCAGATTATACAAAGTTTAATTACATGAATTTTAAGATATTTCTACACTTGTTTGATAATTTAATCAGAGTATTAACCTTAAGAAATTTATTTAAATGATAGCTACTACCAAGAACTTTTTATTTAAAGCAGCAATTCTTAAACTGGCATAAATTACCTTGTTTTAGGGGGTAAATTATTCTTATTACAAGTTATGAAAATCAATTTTTTTAATTGTTATTTTAACTTATAAGTGAGTATCTAACTGTAATTTTTTTTAACTTAAATAAACACTTTAAATTTTAGTCTTTTTTAGATTTAATAAGCTTAAAGTTAAAAAAACTATTTTTTTTTCAAATTAAATACTATTTTGTATATTGGGGGTTAATTTGGTAATAATCTTCAAAAAAGGGGTAAAAAACGAATAAAAATATTAAGAATCCCTGATTTGAAGCAAGAAGCTGGTAGATAAGTTAAGCTACCACTTGATTCAGTCAGAGTTTATTAAAATTAAATAAAAGAAGTTGTATGAGCTAACAAGTGAAAAAAATATTTTTACTATCCTAAATTGCTTAAAAAATCATTATGTTTACAAAAGGACTTATAGTCATAGAAGAAAAATAAGATTAAAAAATTATTTTGGAATTTTGAAAATTGGCCTGAATTTTGAGAAAAATCCAATTTAGTTAGAGTTTTGCAAATTGATTTTAAATAAGCTTAAGCCCTTATAGTTTAAAATTAATAAAACTTTCAAAACAGCATGAATGTGTGGCAACCATGTTTAAATAAATAATATAAGTCTTTCCCAATCAATTTTAAGTATCAGAGTTCCATAGAATACCGCATAGGAGTGGTAAATCACCTTTTTCACAATTTAGTCTTACTTTATTAAGTTCTAACTAAGCTACAAGCAGGGTTGCCACAGATCAAGCTGAGAAAAATTTCCTGACTTTTTACTAAAATTTTCCTAATTTTTCTAAATCAAATACTTAACTTAAACTTATTCTAAAATACATAATCAAAAACCTGAAACTATACAAAGCTTTCAATCTTATTTTTACACAGGTTAAAACAACATCTTTTTTTGCTGAGTTCAATCACCTAAATTCCATTACATCATTTGATCCGTCTGTGTATGATTGATGTATTTGCTATAAATAGCCATATTGGCAAAAATACTTATATTTTATAACTAGATACATTTCTAGTTTGTATGCATACATATAATCTTTAATTCTTCTTCTGGGTGTAATAGTTTTTACTTTCATACTGTTTTCAAGCAGAGATTTGTTAATACTAAACCCTTGTTTGACCTCAGCCTGGTCATTGGGCAACACAAATAATGGTTGCAACAACTTTCCGAGAGAAGATTTAACAGGAACTTTCAATCTTTCAAAATAGAAATGGTCCAAATAATCTTCACTTTGCTTGAACCTCTTGAATTTTAATGCATTCATTGAACAATTTATCAAAGCTCTAAATTGTTCAATGCTAGCATCACCTTCACATTTTTTACTTTGTTAAGGAGTGCACAATGTTGGCAAAAACCTTAACAACAATTGTGACTCCTAATCATTCAAGGCTATGTGGATTTAGGCATGCAACATTTTTTACAAATGTACTTCCAACAGCAATTCAGCTCTGGAGATTTTCAACCGCTTTTATAACTAATACTCTACATTCTTTGTTGAAATTTAAGACCTTTTGTACCTTAACTAGGTCTTCTTTCCTCAAATTTGCAAGCAAATTGGTTGCAGCACAACCAAGATCAAGGGCAGGTTTTAGGGAAGTTTTATCATTCAATTTAAGCTTGAACAACTGTTTAAGGCTAAGGTCTGTAACTATAACGTCTTTCATAATGATGCACAGCAGTTAAATTACCAAGCACAAAATGTCCTAATGCATTAAGGCAACAACAGGCTGGGTACTTTGGTACAATGTTAAAAAAGGCTGCATGATATCACATAACTAAAAAATGTAAAAAAAACTTTTGTGTATATATCACAGTTTCACTATGGAAAAGTCCTTGCCATAGATCATCAATACTAAAAAGCATAAAAAACTGCTTGTTCAATTAGGTTAGTTGTTAAATATATTTATAAAAAGAGTTTGCAGTTTTACATAGGATATTTTATTAATTTTTACAGATTAAGGCATTGAAAATTAAGAAATTTTGTAAATTTCTGGGAAATTTGCAATTTTAGTCTGACTTTAATGGATTTTCAATTAATTTTTTACTACTTGAAGGATTTGGAAAATAAGAAATTTTGTAAATTTGAGTTGACAAAATCTGAGGTTTTTTGAAATTTTGTCAAGTTTCTTGACTTTTTTTTTTAAACACCCATTTATTCCTGACTTTTGTCATTATTTTAAGTTTTTCCTGACTTTTTCTGACTTTCCTGAATGCACATCTTATCAAGGGATAGTTAGAGGATAAATAAAGGATAGTTCTGAATAATACGTGTTGCGTAGCAACAAGTATTATTTGACACAACTTTTTTGTACAATTTTTTGCAACAAAATATTAGTGGAAATTCACACAAAAAACGAGAGAATAAAAAAAAGTTTGCCAAAACGAGAGAGATTACTAAAAGTTACTTTTTATAAGTAATTTTAACACATATTTTCTCTTAACTTTCTAATTAAATAGTGTATTATTTAATGTAAATTTGACCTTTAAACTTTAAACTTTCATATTTGTACGTTCACTAACTTTGTCAAACGAGACTAATCCTGCTAAAAATGTGATTTTGCTGTGACGTCATAATTACTTAACGGATCGCCTTAAAATTAAATTGTACACCCACTAAGTTCTTCATTAGCGAGTATACCAATTTTCATATTTGTACGTGCACTAACTTAGTCAAACGAGACTAATCCTGCTAAAAACGTAATTTTGGTGTGACGTCATAATTACTCAACGGATAGTCTTGAAATTAAATTGTACACCTACTAGGGTCATCATGAGCAAGTATACGAATTTTCATTTCCTTAAGTGCAGTAACTTCGTCAAACGAGATTAATTCTGCTAAAAACGTAATTAATTCTGCTAAAAACGCAATTTCGATGTGACGTCATAATTACTCAACGGATTGCCTTGAAACTTAATTGTGCACCCACTAAGTTCTTCATTAGCGGGTATACCAATTTTCATATTTGTACGTTCACTAACTTCGTCAAACGAGACTAATCCTGCTAAAAATGTAATTTTGGTGTGACGTCATAATTACTCAACGGATGTCCTTAAAATTAAATTGTACACCCACTAAGTTCTTCATTAACAAGTATACAAATTTTCATATTTGTACATTCACTAACTTCGTCAAACGAGACTAATCCTGCTAAAAACGTAATTTTGGTGTGACGTCATAATTACTCAACGGATAGCCTTGAAATTAAATTGTACACCTACTAGGGTCATCATGAGCAAGTATACGAATTTTTATTTCCGTAAGTGCAGTAACTTTGTCAAACGAGATTTAAGGTCAACTATCCTTTGATAAGAGATCCATCTTTCCTGACCTTGTGACAACCCTGCAAAATACTTTTTACAGATTTTTAAAACTCAAAATATTTTTTGAGATATAGCTGTTCAAAGTCGGAGACTACAGTAGGTTTCTTATGGGGGGCACAAATTAAAACTGCAAAAAAATAATATTTCACTAAAAATCTATATTCTCTTACATTTTTTGAGATAACTACCTTAAACTTTCAGAAAATGTTTCTTGCAATGTTTAAAAAATTCTATTGGAAAATACTTTAGAAAATTAAAAAACTGAAATTTTATGACCAAAAAAAAACAAAACTGTTTTTGTTGTTTATTTTTTTTATAAAACTTATATTTTTAAATGTTTTTAACTTTGAAAAACAGATTTTTTTAAACATTGCAAGAAACATTTCCTAACAGCTTAAAGTAGTTATCTCAAAAACCCTAGGAGAAGGTAGATTTGTAGTGATTTTTAGTTATTTGCCATTTTAGTTTCTCCTCCCATAAGGAACCTATTGTTGCCTCTGACTTTGACCTTCTATATCTTAAAAAATATTTTGAAATTCTTAAATCTGTGAAAAGTATATTGTAGCTTAATTAAAACTCTATAAAACAAGATTAAATTGTGAAAAAAGTGATTTAACCCCCTTAAGCCCTTAATTATTATAAATCATATTTTCAAATCTGCTTTGAATACATATATTAGTAATGTTATAGTAATTATAGTAATCATCACAATAATGTTAATAAATGATTACTTCTTAACATTGTTAATTACAATTTATCTTTTAAAGTGTTTGATTATAGTTTCTTGAACTCTGATACATGACTTGCTTATAAGTTAACTCATGAAAATTTGTTGATTTAGACTGCCTTTGTAACAATTGCTGTACTAATCATAACGTTTTATCTGGGTGTGTGACCTAATAACCAAAAGTTATTTTGTAAACAGAGCAGACAGAACTTTATGAAGTGCTTTATTTTATTTTTTTGTAAACATTGCATACACTGAAAAAAATGTAAACAAAGTCTTTTGTAAAACTCAGCATTTAAAATTCTAAAATCTATCACAATTCCAGGATAAACAAGTTAATATCATGTAATAGTTAATTATTAAGGGAAGTAAATAAAATAAATAAACGATAAATCGAGAAGAAAATACATGATAACTAAAAATTACATAAAAAATTGTTTCAAGAGACATTTTCGACTTGTTGAAATATAAGAGTTGTTGATAAAAAACATCTAAGTGTTATCGTATGATTTTTTTCTTACAAAAATGCTAAATTATTATTTTCATATGATAATATTTTAGTTAAGTTAATAAATAAATAGTGCTATAGAGCTGTATTTTATCTTGTTAGTAGTTAAACACTGAAAAATGTGTTTTGTATTTTAAAAGCCACGAAAACATTTGTATTTTACTTCTAAAATTATTGTATTTGTATTAAAAAAAATATTAAT
The DNA here is from genome assembly GCF_965202585.1 of Thalia democratica. Classification (NCBI taxonomy): domain Eukaryota; kingdom Metazoa; phylum Chordata; class Thaliacea; order Salpida; family Salpidae; genus Thalia; species Thalia democratica. The sequence continues at coordinate 33,298,511 of NC_139171.1, forward strand.
TTTCTTGAACTATATTCGTTAGAAAAATATATGATTTTACTCATACTTGTCTGAAAAAAAATTAACTGTAGCTGTTAATTCAAATGTAATACTTTTTGTCAAAAACTTGTATCTCAGCTCGTATTTGTTAAAAATATACAAAGTATTATAAAAAACAGCACGGACGACGCGTGATTTAATAATAGGAGGTAAAGGGAAATTTAAACTAGCTCTAGTGTTATTGTGTTTTAGTTTCATAGTATGCAGATATGTTAAAACTTCAAAAATATATTGAATATTGATGTATGAGAAGTAACTGTATACAAGGCAGATTGTTGCTACACACCAGTGGCGTCGCTTGGCATTTTTGTTAGGGGCTGCGGAGATGTTTGAAAACTCGATAAACATTTGTTGTTAACTTGTCAAAATCTAGTGAACCCACCAATTATATAATTCAGGTTCGAATGTAATATTATTCTCTTTTAAATTTTTTTTCTTGAACTAGTCATATTATTTGTCATGTTCAAACAAACATTGAAACTACATAAATAACATTGTGTTAAACTAGGGGTTAACAGACATTTGGTGGTCGCGGACCGCGACTCGCGGACCAAATTTCAGAAGTAAAATTTTCGAGAGCTGCAGTTTTAGGTTTTACTCTTCATAGCATACCTAAAATATCTAGTGTTAACTTAAAGCATTTTTTTAAATGTACCTACTTCCTGTTCATTTTTAATCTCAGAATGCATTGCATAGTGTAATGTAAGTTACAAAAACTAATGCTCGCGTTAGTTATGTCTTTAATAAATGTGCTCTTTATTTGATTTTAACTTGGTGATACAATTGCTACATATTGTTTTTTTAAAAGAAGAGTTTTTCATCACCATGTTAAATTAAAACAATTGCTAAAAAAATATAATATTTAACAAAACTAAACATGCAATTATTTTATGCTACGCTTATCAATATTTATACACTAGAAAAAATGCTGTAATAAAACAATGTATTTTTAAAATAAGTAATGGGTATGCTTATAACATTGGAAAGCCATTAAATATAAATTAGAAATAATAACCACTTTATTAAGGTATAAAAGTAATCGATGTGTTTTGTAAGAAGAAAACAAAATGCTTAACTACACAAGTTGTTAAATTGGTCCTTGAATTAAATTTTTTGAGCGTTTTTTGTCTTTAACTAAACAACATATATAATCCGTTTATTATTTTAAACTTTGTAAATTTTTATATGTTTGTAACTTACACCTTCTTTATTTATTATTAAAAATATCTAGCTTATGATAAAGTAGCACAAAATCTTAACGTCATCTTAATTTATTAACTAACTAAATATTTTTATCTAAAAATTTTGAAACTTTAAACACTCAAAACAAAATAAAAACTTACTAATAAAATAACTTTTATAATATACTCATTAGCAAAAGTATGTTTAATATTTGTTAAGATTTATTATAAACTAAAATACTTTTACAATAAAATAGTAATATAGAACCAAAACTGAATCCTCAAAACAAAGTTTGTTAAAAAAAAAGAAAAATACTTTAACGTATTTATGCTTGCTTGTAAATAATAATTAATTTTTTGTTTACAAATAAAATATTGTCTATTGTAGGTTAATTCAGCTGTACTACTGTTGCAAGAATATTAACATTGCTATACTAATTGAATACTGAATAGTTTATAAACGGATACTTGATATGAATAAATATTTAATGCTTGAGAAACTGAGTGGCCATGGTTGAAATCTATGTATAAATTTTTGTCGATTCGTTTTATTTTTGAAAATTACGAACAGTGATAACTCAGCAGGGCATTTAGAAATACGAAAAAAATGTATATTTGACTAATTTAACATATTAAAACTAACTTTTTTTTTTGTTTAGAAGCTATAACTTACTGCCGGAGGTTTTCGCTCAGTAGGATTTGACCCTACGTAAGCCAGCCAGGCCAGGCTTAACCTGTAATTTTGTTTTAGCTAAGTTGTTCTCAACATTGTTCGTTATTGTTTATTGAAAGATAAAAAACCGACTAAAGAAATTGTTCAACCCTATCAATAAAAAAAATTTACGAAAAAAAAACATTGAAGTTTTAAAAATTAAAAAAAAACAGATATTGATGTATCATAAATAAAAACAAAGTAGTTTTACAAAAAGTTACATAATATTTTTTTTTATTAATATACATATTAAATAGATTTAGAGAAGTTTTACAATAAAGCTTGCACTTTATTTTTTAGAAGCAGTACTTACATTTATTATATGCCAATTTAAAAGCCTTTAAATATTTTAACCATAACCAGAAAGAATAGGGGGTTAAGAAAACCAATAAGCAATAGAGGTCATTTTGAACAAAAAATCATAGGGGGATTTAGTGATAAGTAAGAAGGGTATAAACAGAGTTTAAAACTTAAGAAGTCACAGAAAGTTAGTTACATTGCTTAAGTCAAAGTATGGCATAAAGATTATTGGCACAATTTGAGTTTTTAAGTCACAAAACATAGGTGATAAAATTATAGTCAAAGTAAACCAAAAAGGTACAAAGACACAATATAAGTCCTTATGTCACAGAAAGTAATAGACAAAGTTTAAGTCAAATTAGTTACAAAGAGTTTTGTCCCAGTTTTAGTCAACAAAGTCACAAAAGATCTGACAAAATTTAGTCTAAAAAGTCAAAGTAGAACTGACAAAGTTTAGTCCAAAAAGTCAAAGTAGAACTGACAAAGTTTAGTCCACAAAGTTAAAGTAGATCTGGTAAAAACTAGTCAAAAAATTAAAAGTAGAACTGACAAATTTAGTCCACAAAGTCAAAGTAATATTGAAAAAATTTAGTCCAAAAAGTCAAAGTAGAACTTTAAAAGTATATGTATAAATTTGTCATAAAAAGTGTGACCGATTTTAAGTCAATGTGAGTCCTAATAAATTTTTTTGAAGCTTTTAAACCTTAATAGCTTTATAAAAAAATACAATATTTATTGTTAACTAAGACAGCAAAGACCAGTAAGATGCTGAAGGAGCTTGTATCATTGGGGTTTGCATAGGCAAGAAATTTGAGTGGTTATTTTTGTATTTTTGTTATGTATCTATTTTTCAATTGCTGCAATCTATATATTAGGTTGGGGCACATGTTTAAATTTATTTTTTAAATTAAAGTGAATTGTTAAAGCTCTAGTTAAAACAATAAAACATTTTGATTATTAAAGATACATGAGTTTTAGAATAAAAAAACCATTTGTTATAATTGTTTAGTTATTTTATTTTCTATTTTTACTTAATAATTTTTCTTAAGAAACAACAGTAATGGTTTTAAGAGCAATTTAAATTTTGATACGTGTAACGCTTTTTTGTTTATGAAGGAAGGGTATTGTTTTTTATTCAACAAAAAGGCAGAGGAGAAGTAGAGCGACGATTCATTTCAAAATTGGAAGAAGAGGAAGTGTAACAGAATATCTAGTTGCACTTTATTACTGTTTAGATTTGATGAAAATTTTTAACTCAAACCATTGTTTATTCAAGCGTTTAAGAGAAAGCTCCCAAGGTGATGTGTTTTACTGATGCAAGATTATTACAATTAAGATAAGGAGAAAATAAAGTGCAGACAAGAAATTACTGATGTAATGTTGCATAAAGTTAAGAACGTTGTTATTTAAACCAGCCATAGAAAGTGGAGGGAGATTCTAGCCACAGCCTGCTGCAGTAAACATGTTATTCAAGAACAGAAATTTATATTGTTTGATTGTTTTGTGTTAAGTTTTTAATTAACAGTTTTTCTTCAAAATATAATTATAATTTTATTTCAAGCAGTTAATTCTCACTTTATTTAAACATTCTCAAAGTATAGTTTTTTTTAATTTATTCTAATGTAAAAGTTTTGACTACATTTAAAGTATTTTTTTATGTATGAAATCTTTATGTACTTGTAAGTGATTGCAGTTGTTCTCTTTATGAAACATTTTCATTCATGTCATGCCTAATAAAGTAGCCCTAAGTGTTATTTAATATCAGCATGTAGTATAAGTTAAGTTTATTATTTTTTTACCTAAATCCATAGATTACAAGCTAAGTTATCATTTGATTTTTGGTGAATAAAAAATCAAACCAAGTATAGTGCATATTTCGATATAGTTGTTACCAAAAGTATGATCAGTTTTTGTTTAAAAGATCAAATATTTTTTATCAAAACTTTAAAACTTTAAGTAGTTGTAATACTTTTTTGTTTGTAAAATCTATTTATTTCAAGGTCTTAAGAGTTAATTTATTACTTTTAAAAAGCCTACTTGATTATTTTTATTTTATTTTTAAATTTAATACTAATCACGTAGTTATTTTAAAAAACAGTAATTGCTTTACAAAGAACACATACTTAAGCTTTTAAAAATTATCAAGTTATAAATTAATGTAAATTAGTTATACGTGTTAACACCAAAAGAGATAATTAAACTACCATAAAACAAGTTTAAAATATATTTATTGCTTTAATAAGAACTGTATGTTTCATACCTATGTTACTTAAGGTATTAAAAATGTTAATATAAAACATCAAGTTGATGCAGTAAAGTTCTCATATAAAGCTATTTTTATTCAACTATTGGCAAAAAAAATTTAACATTATTTATCTAACTTTATCTAACTTTTGACTTTTTTTTTTTTTGATAGTTTTCTTATTTTGTTTTCATAATTTTCAAGTTTATATACCTTAATGCTTTTTGTAATAAGAAAAGTCAACGCAAAATTTAGATTTTTTTTATTCAATTGAAGTAGTTTTGAACTAGTAAGCGATCTTTGTTGAAGTAATTACTATTTTTCATCTAGATTTGAACAGATCAAGAAAATGGGACAAATACTTTCAAGACAAGATAAAGCATTGAAAAATGCTAAAGTTCAAACAAAGAATGACATTAAAAGATTAAAAAATGTTTGTAAGAAACTGGTAAGCATTGAAACTGCTTGTAGAAACACGCAATTTAATTACTTTCCGGACATTTGCAAGAAAAATAAGTTTAGAGATTTTGGGAATAAAACTTGTAGATCAACTGGCAAAGGTAATTTCACTAAATATTTTTTAAATTGTTTTCATTGTTATTTAATGCTAAAGCATGTCAACAAAACAATAGTAAAACAACTGTTAATGTCCAACAGTTTCGCTTTTTTGTTAAGTAAAAGTTATAAAGTATGCAACTTAGAAATGAATAAATTAATTATCTTAATTATACAGCAATAAAATTTGAAAATAAAAACAACTTTAAAATGTGGTGTTAAACAAACTTAAAAGTAAAAAGATTGTCCGTTATTTTTGATAAGGAAAAATATCGATAATATTCATTCATATTGGATAGTTATATTTTTAAGTTTTAGTAAAAGACGAACAAATATTAAAAAACGTTAATTAAATTTTTGTAAACATTATTTTTTAGATTTTTTAAAATTAATTGCAAATGTAGGCAGCCAAAGGAATTTTGATTTAAACTTCTCGTTTCTTTAAGAAACAACTAAACTTGATTAGCATCGGAAAAATAAGAAGCTTGTCACAAGTCTAGTGGGTTTTCGTACAAAGTTTGATATAAGTCAATAATGTAAGAAATTTTGATTAAAGTACTGCTTTATCACGTGTTTTTATGTTTATTGATTTTTATCAAATTTTCTACAAAAATGGACCAAAATTAATAAAGTAATTTATCAAACGTGTTTTCTTTTTCGGTTTCTTACTCATTACATTAATTTTTTTTTGAATTACTTTTTTTTTGAGATTGCTGCGTCTTCAAGTTTCTAAAGTTGTAAGTTATTACTTTAGTTTTGAAACAAAACAAAAATCGAGATGTATTTAAAAAAAACCTTCCCTAAATAATAAAGTAATTTTTAAAATATACAGTAGTTTGTTGAGCCACGCTGTATTATTTTCCTATATGCACTTTATTTTAAAATTCTTACAAAAGTTTTAACTTTAGTTGTTTTGAAGACTCAGTTTATTTTCTAAATTTCATTTACAAATTACAAAAAGTTTTAAAACATGTATTCACATTAACAGGTATCAAAAGGTCGTTCGCCGAAAATCTTGTCTGGGCTGTTAACTCTAACAAACTTCATGTCGATAAAAGCGTAGAAAATATGCTTTCATCGCTAATTGAAAATAAAGTTAATGACAAAAGCGCTATAATGTTCTATTCTCTGGCGAGAATATTCAAACTGTCAAGCCTGTCTAAACTATCTTTTTCCTATGTAGAACGCTGGTTCGCAATAATATGCGTTACTTCCAACTTTTCAGAGTTAGATTTTACTCATTTAAGGGACATACTAGCAAGTTCGAACCTGAACGTAGCATCGGAACTCGAAGTGTTCAACGCCGCTGAAAGATGGTTGTAACATGACGTACAACAACGTAACAAGCATGCAAAGGATCTTCTGGTGACAGTTCGCCTCTCTTTGCTCTCGCAGCAAACTTTAAAACACCTCTTGCGCGCCTCCTCCGCATTTTCCAACTGCGGGAAGAGCGCTGCTTCACTGATCGAAGTTTTAAAATGCAAAGAAACATGTTCGAAAAAATTGTTGGATGTTGTTGAAACAAACAGATATTGCAATAACAACGACTTTGACGTTCTTGTTTGCGGACGTGACAGGAAACGCAACCGTTTTTTAAAGGTGCTAAGGTGCGATGGTAGCAACTTAAATTATGTTGAGGATATTCCGTTCATGCAAGACAAAATCAAATATGTTCGTTTTAGATTTTTATATTTAAAAGGAACCGTCTATGCGCTTGCCATAGAACCACGAACTAGGAGAAAAGTTTTGAAAAGCTACTCACTTTTAACTAAAACTTGGAAGGATCACGCTGACATGACAAATTACAGAGAGGGATTCAGTATGTGCGGGTTCGTGGATAAGATATTCGCCATAGGATGGGCTCGTGAAACGTCTTGCGATGAGTATGACGTCACTGGAAACCAATGGAGGCGGGTGAAGGGCATGAGTCAAGCGAGGCACTTTCCGGCTTGTGCGGTTTTTCAAGAACGAGTAGTTGCCTCCGGCGGATTTGCATTCCGTCGCGAAAGCTTGAACACGGTGGAGTGCTACGACGTTGCGGCGGACGCGTGGCAGCGAATGCCTAGCATGATTGAAGGCAGAGGCTTGCACGGTTTGGTGGCGGTCAAGAGCAAGCTTTTTGCGATCGCAGGCAGCAACACGGGCACGTGTGAGGTTTTCGACGACGAAAGCAACAAGTTCGTTTATTTGAAGTGCCCAGTTATTTACAACTTCAATCAAGCGTTGGCGGTCGGAAGCAAAATATTTGTTTTCAGTGAAGTAGAGCTGCACTGTTATGACATGGATGAAAGGGCTTGGGTGGACGCAAGTGAAGAAATTGAAATTTATTGTTCTCACGGTCATTGTGCAAAGATGCCGTAGAATTAGTATATATTAAAACTAAAATTGATAGTTTAGCTTTGAATAAAAATATTTTTAATTATTCGTCAAACAGTACTACGTTTTACGCTTCCTTCAATCTAGTTGGTTTTTGGTTAAAAATACTGTTTTAAGTTATAGATACCATCGATTATTAGTTTTAGTAAGACTGATCATAGTTTCAAGAGTTATATTTCTTTAATAAGCGTTAAAGTTATACCTCACTTTCATCTTTGTTTTTCTTTAATTTTGTTCTTCCAAAATAAAATAAAATTGTTGTTTGTATTTTATAGACTTTGTTTTTTTATAAATAATAACTATGATATATAAAGTGTATAGTATTACTTTTCAAATAAGTACTCCGTTGCTGGAGCTTTCAGATATTGAGTCATACACCAAAACAATTTCATGTCATGTCTAGGCAAGACGAGCGTGAACTTGGCTTGAATAGATTTTTTTGTAATTTTTTTTAACCCAAAATTTAATATCGATTATTTCCAATTTCTTTAATGCTAACTTGGAACTTTTTTTATTTTAAAGAACGTTCTTTTGCCTAGCTTTTTACAATAATTTTTATCGAATTGTGGTTTTAGTTTTGTGGTGGGGCTCTATTAAAAATTTATTGTTTTTTTTACTTTGCAACGTTTTTATCTAAAAATTTTTATTTTTATTTTTTATAATTAACATACTTATTTAATTTCATGACGTTATTAATTGTTTTTTCAAAAAAAAAATTCTTTTATAACATATGCTTGAATAAAATTTTCAGAAAAGTTTCAAATTTGCACGGTTTTGGTTTATGTTTACATGGTTTTATAGCAAAAGTAAATTATTTTTTAATAAGTGTTTTTTTAACAGACTTATATAATTAAGTATTGTAACGTTATTATATTTCCCCAACTTATTATTATTTTACAAATGTATGATCCATACAAGTTTTACCTAAATTTTTGTTTAATTAATTTGAGGTGTTTCTTAATAAAATACTAAGAATTTAGGTAAAACTTAAATGGGTCATATATTTTTAAAATTTTGTTAAGTTAAGAAGAAATATAATAACAATATAAAACTTAATTATATAAGTCTGTTAGAAATAAAACTTATCAAAAAAAAAAAATTGATTTTGCTATAAAACCATGTAAAAAAAACCAATTTCGTGCAAATTCAGAAAATTTTCTGAAATTGTTTTTTAAGCATATGTTATACAAAAAAAATTTGAAAAAATAATAATAACGTCCTAAAACTCAATTAAATAAGTATGTTGATAATAAAAAATATGATTAAAAAAAATTTATTGGAGAAAAACGTTGCAAAGTGAAAATATGCAAAAAAACATTAAATTTTCAAAGGGGCTCCACTACAAAACTAAAACCCAAATTCAATAAAAATTATTGTGAAAAGCTAGGCAAAACAACGTTATTTAGAACAAAAAAATGTTCCATCTTAGTATTAACAGAATTGAAAATAGTTGGTTTTAATTTTTTTAAATTTTAATTTTGGTAAAATAAAAATTACAAAAAAATTCACTCAAGCCAAGTTAACCCTAGTAAAATTCTTAGTATACAAATTTCAGTATATAATTTAACAACATTATAATACTTTTACTAAAATTCAAAATATTTTAACATCTAATAGCTGCTTTTTATCTGTGTAAATTCTATTTTGAAAAGGCTAGATTTTTACTAGATTTAGATCAAAATAAACCAAAATGTAACAGCTATGAGGCTAATTTTGTGAATAAGGAATACAGATTATGAATTTTAAGAAACTCTCAAAGTAAACTTTACACCCCTAAATGCGGTTGGTGAAAAATTATATATAATTTAAAAGACCCAATTTAGACAAAAAAAAACCTTGAAATTGAGAAACTTAGATACAAAACACAAAATTCACTAAAAAGCCTGGAATTTTGAAGTACTTTTTGTTAAATTTTGATTTGACATGAAAAATCTATTATATTGATTTTTTCTAATCCCAAAGAGTGGATTGTCTAACTTTGTAGTGTGAATTAACTAGCTTGTCCTTATTTTTATATATTTTTTGACATAATTACTTTAATTTTTTTGAATGATTAGTGACCAGATGCATTCACCATAAAAAAAACAGAGTTTAAGAAATTTAAAAGTTACAAAAAAATATAAATTTTTTAACTTAACCTTTTAACGTAAAGTTAGATATATATTTTATGTGTATATAATGTTAGATATATGTGTGTATAAAAATTCTTTAATTTTTTTTGGATATTTATTTGTTTATTTTTTTTTTTTTTTAAATATTTAATGTTGTTAAGTTTAATATTCTCATTTTTCATAGAGTTTTTAATTTAAGAGTATAAATTTTTCTTCTTTTTTATTTTTAGTTCATTATAATTTTGAATAAGTTTAGGTATGCAACTTGATGACCGAGAGGGTCATTGAGCTATCCAGGTCATTGAACCAAATAATTTTTAAGCAATTTTTTTTTTGTTTTGTTCAATAAACTATACAACTATACATACCAGTAAAATTTTAAAATTAGTACTTCCTTCATTTCATGTAAGTAGTTTATATTTTTATTCGTTACTTTGTTTTGTGTTTTTGCTTTGATTTGTTTGGATCAGATTTAATAATTACAAATATTAATAGTTAGTTTTATAACAGTTGGATTTAACATAATGTATTTTATCTTTCATTGACTGTTGACCTATAAAAATATATAGCAGTTGTTTTTATTTACAATGAACACATGTATATACCTACTTTAGCTTCTATTTTTTCTTTTCTGTATTTTTTTTTACAGAGCTCTGTTGAAGTGTGTTAATCTGTTAACACACAGAAACATGTGATAGTGCAATAAAAGAAAGATACTGTGTAATTGATATTATTATTATATTGATATAATTATTTTTAACATTCAAAATTATTTGTTTTATTAAAAAGCACATTTAAAGTAGCTATACAGTATTTTTTTAATGTCTTTATGCTACTTAACACAGTTTAAAACCTTAAACTTAATAATTTATATTAAAAGTAGACCCATTAAGTTAAAAAGAAGCCTGAAAAATTCTTGAATTTGAAAATTTTAGGAAAACCTGGAATTTTGTACCAAATTAACCAAAGAACCTGGAAATTAAACCAAAATTCACTAAAAAACTTGAAATTAGAAGTATTTTTACATGTCAAGTAGTAAAATTTTAATTTGACATGGAAAATCTATCATATTGAAAAAAAAATAGTCATCATCAAAATTTTTTTTATAAAAAAAAAATACTTATAGTAGCTATATAGAATTTTTTAATGTTGTTTTTCTACTCAACACAGTTTAAAACATTAAACTTAATTTAAACTAAAGAGAAAACCTAATTTGGCAAAAAAAAAAACTGGAATTTTGTACAAAAATCACCAAAAAACTTTGAAAAACCTTAAAATTGAGAAATTTAAATAAAAAAACCCGAAATTTTGTACACAAATCATCAAAAAAACTGGATTTTGAACAAAAATTACTAAAAATCCTGGAATGTTAAAATATTTTTACATGTCAAGTAGTAAACTTTTGGTTTGACATAAAAAATATATTATATTGATATAATTTTATGTCATCATCTATTTTTTTTTTAATTAATTAGCTATATAATATTTTTCAATGTTGCTACTTGACACAGTTTGAGACCTTGAACTTATATTAAGCTAAAAATGACTTATTTTAGGCTAAAAAACTTGAAAAAACTAAAACTTTATACTAAAATCACTAAAAATCCTGGAATGTTGAAATATTTTTACATGTCAAGTAGTAAACTTAACTTTACATGAAAAATCTATTGTATAGATATAAGTTTTTTTTCATCTTCAAAAATTTGTTTTATTAAAATACACATTTAAAGTAGCTAAGTATTTTTCAAAGATGCTACGTAACACTGTTTTAAACCTTAAACTTTACTTTAAATAAAAAAGACCCAATTTAGGCTAAAAAACCTTGAATTTGAATTTTTTTTAAAAAGATTAGAATTTTGTACAAAATTAATTAAAAAACTTGCTATTTTGAACAAAAATCACTTAAACAACTTAAAAAACCTAGAATTTTGAAATATTTTTGCATGACAAGTTGTAAAATTTTGGTTTGATATGGTAAATCTTTCATAGTGGTAAACATTTTTGTTATCATCAAAAATTTGTTTTATTAAAAAAATTTAAAGTAGCTATACAGTTTCTTTTTAATGTTGTTATACTACTTAACACAGTTTTTAACCTTAAACTTAATTTTAACTAAAAAAAGATCTAATTTTGGCTAATAAAACCTGGAAAAACCTTGAATTTAAAATTTTTTGAAAATAAAGCCTGGATTTTGTACCAAATTCACTTAAAAGCCTGGAATTTTAAGATATTCTTACATGTCAAGTAGTAAAATTTTGGTTTGACATGAAAAGTCTATCACAATGATAACATTTTTTTGTCATCATCAAAATTTTGTTTTCTTAAAAAAGAAATTAATTTCATTAAAAGGGGCCTCATGACAAAATTCTTGACTCAAACTTAGCTTTAAACTAGATATAGATCAGAAAATGTGTACTTTAATTTTAAAAACCTGGAAGAAATTTCTCAAAATAATTTGGTAACCCTGCTTAAAAAAAATTTTCAGTTCATTAGTTTGATGATCTTTGTTTTTGTTTTTATATCAAGTTTTATATTTAAATGATCTAACTAAACACTGATCAAGCAACTTCAGAAAATTCAAGAAAAAGTTGTTTTAACATTGACTTCTTTGTAATTATACTTTCAACTCAACTTAAAATTATCTGTACTTAAATAATCAAAGGATTTCAACAAGACTAAAGCTAATTTTGTAAATTTTTAACTTACATGGACAACAAATGTAATTCTTTTAACAGTAAAAACTTCAAAAAATTATGTAAAATTATATAAGCCTGTATAAAAAGATTTCAAGAAATTCAAAAACAAGATTTCTCTTTTTTCATAAGGCCTCTTTTAGTGAAATTAAAAAGCTACGGCCTCCTCAAATAAGATTTCCCAAAAAATAAAATTATAAATATGCCCAAGACCTTTTTCTTTGCTTTTCACCATCACATAAAGAATACCTAGTGTAGATTTCAAATTACAGCCTCATGGCCTCCTAATTTTCTGAAATGGCCCTGCTTTTTTATCAGTATATAATTAAACCTAAGTATTTAAAGAAAGTTATTAGTATTTTTTAGCTTATCATTTTAGAGTTAAAATGTTTTAAAACTATATAGGGTTTACTTTACAAAAAAAGTTTTATAAAAGCTTTGTGTATACAGTTATTTGTACTTCAATTTTAAAAGCATAAAGTGTTTTATAAAATTTGTTAGTAGTAACCTGAACCTATAAAATTATTTAAACTAGGTAATTAGTATTATTTTTACCCAACAAAATTTTCTACAATTTAAATTACTATCATAACCCAAGAATATCATAAATTGTTGTTAATTTTACTAGTTTTATAAAAAAACTTAATGGTTTGATTTTAAAACAAAGTTACAACTTTTTATTTTCTGTCATATAAGGTTGTCACACACTAAAGATAACTCAGATTAAAATAAAAACAGGCCAGCTTAGGCTATTTTGACTCTTTTTAAAAAACTCAGGCTTTTTAATTTTTATTTGTTTCAAAAGTTAGGTTAATTTGTATATTTTATTCTTTATATCAAGCTATTTTTATGACTTAAATTCCTTCTTATTTTTTGGAAACTGTTTTTATTGAGTTTTATTGTTAATATTTTACATCTTAACGTATTCAAGGTTGATTAATAGTAATGTTTTTTACTGTGTATTTAGTTCACTTTATTATTGTTTTTTTTTTTTTCTTATTTGTTCTTGCTAGCTTGATATGACTCAAGTTAGTTTTTGGATGGATTTTTTGCCTCAACAAGTGGCAAAATAAAGTGGCCTAGATGTTATTTTTTCTTCTTCCTCATAATATTTTTTAAGTTCTAATGTTTTTATACATTTTTTATATATAGTTTTTTTGATTATTTACAAACCAAGTTTTAAATTTTATTTTTAAGTACAGTTTTAATAGTTTAAGTTTTATTTTTAAGTACAGTTTTAATAGTTTAAGTTTTATTTTTAAAGATTTCAAAGTGCCTTTAGCAAAAAGTTGCTACACATCCAAAGTTAATTAATATTTTTTGAAAGGAATTAGAAAAAATCAAAAAATTATAACAAAAAACTAAAAAAAACTTTTTTTTGTTTATTTTTTATATAAAATTTTTATTTTTTAATTTTTTTAAGTTCTGTTCTGACACAATTTTCTAAATATATCAAGGAACATTTCCTAAAAATTTGAGGTAGTTATCTCGAAAAACGTAGGAGAAGATAGATTTTTAGTGAAATAGTCTATTTTTGCCGTTTTAGTTTGCACCTCCCATAAGGAACCTATTGTTGCCTCCAACTTTGACCGGCTTTATCTCAAAAATTATTTTGAATTTAAGAAATCTGTAAAAAGCATTTTGCAGCTTAGTAAAAACTGGTTTACTATCATTTCTAACTTGCTATCATTTCTAACCCGATCATTTCTAACCCGATCACTTCTAACCCGATCATATCTAACCCAATCACTTCTAACCCAATCACTTCTAACCCAATCACTTCTAACCCGATCATTTCCAACCCGATTATTTCTAATCCAATCATTTCTAACCCGATTATTTCTAACCCAATCACTTCTAACCCGATCACTTCTAACCCGATCACTTCTAACCCAATCATTTCTAATTTGATCATTTCTAACCCGATTATTTCTAACCCGATTCAACCCAATCATTTCTAATTTGATCATTTCTAACCTGATCGTTTCTAACCCGATCATATCTAACCCAATCATTTCTAACCTGATCATATCTAATCCGATCTAACCCAACAATTATTAACCCAAGCTGTATTAATATATTTGTTTATTATTATTTTAAAATAAGGATTTGCTTTAAAAACAAATTAATCTCAACAAAGTTGTTTTTTTTATGAAATTTAGTTAGTTTTGTTTAAAATAAAACTTAATGTTCAGATAGCTTTTGTTAAAATTTAGTTTTTGATATTCATTGCTATTGGAAGTTTGTTATCATACGCTAGACCCAGGCATCAAAATCTGAGCCAGTTAAACTGAATGACTTTTAACAAAGAGACGCAAATATATATACCTTTAAATCAAAAACTATAGTTTTGTCTAATATTTATAGATTAACAGCAAAAGAAATTAACAATTTAGTATAATACTAATTGACTTATTTATGGTTTGAAGGAGAAGGTTTTAAATTTGGTTTTGACTCCATAATAAGCAAGTTTAACATAAATTATTTCATCGATCAGTGAGTTCAAATAAAACTAAACACAGTTGCACAATATTTCAATTTAGAACTTTTCCAAAATAAGATGTATATAGAGAAAAACAAATTTATATTTATCATGAAAATTTAAAAATTTTCAAAATTTAAAATTGCAAAAATAGTTTCCCACGATTACCAATAGAAACTTATTTAAAAAAATTCTTTATATCTTTTAAAAGTTATTGTTTCACAGGTTTCCAAAAACACAAGAACTTAAGATTGTTTAGAGATAATTAAATATGAGTATAAGTTACTTGATTAATTTATATATTTTTAAAATTTATCACAAAATAATAAAATTTGTTTGTATTGTGAAATTCTAACATAGGTTTTTAGAAACTTAGAGGTGCAAAAAAACTTTGTGAATAAAGTCAATAGACTTCAAGCTGGCTTTACTGTAATGAATAAAAAGTCGTTGTAGTATGTTGCGTGTAATAATCAATAATCGTCTGAAAAAATAGTTGATTAAAGGAAAAAAAAAACTTGATGTAGTTTTATAAACTTCTGCTCATAGTTATACTTTATTTACTATAACTAATTTATTACTCTATTTCAAAATGTTTTTCAGTAGTTATTTAGTTTATACTTACGTTATATCAACTGTTCATAATAAAATAAATTTAAAGAAATTTTTGTGTACTAAAGTACTAATTTAAGTCGTAATTAAAATGTTTGTATGTTATATAGATATAAGTGAAGGTTTTAAAGAAGATAACCTGGGCAAGATTCGATTAACCTCGGACTAGTTATACAAATAAACATGTCTGTTTAATTGTTAGTGACTTTTTTTTACTCTAGAACTAAGTAGAATTTATTAATGAAGTGAAATCAAGAGGTCATTTGACGTAATATACTTTTGCAGTTTGTTATACGATATAACTGTTTTAATATCTAGGTTATACCTAAAAATAAGGCTTTTTCTTTTAATATAACAAAAGTATTTAATTTCTACTAGTGTTTGTTTAAATTGCATTATGTTAATAGGCCTATGCAAGTTGTATAACAACCTACTATAAAGCGCTAATACACTAGTCAGCAATATTACAACATTTACAACAGACTTACAGTGTAGTTTTTAGACCGTAATATAACGGTTTTTGTATCTGAATAATACAGTTGTAAAGGTTTACTTTTTAAAATTTGCTTACATTAAAATTATTATAGTCATGTGAATTATTATAAGATCCAACTTAAATATAGTAATAACTGCTTACTTTAAAATCCTACACAGAATAGTTCAAAATATCGTAAAGTAAACAAATTAGTTAATTTTATATGATTAACGAAAAACTTCTCCTAAAATAGATTAAAAGAACAAAAATATATAATAAAATGAAAAAAAATTGAAATTTTGTGTAGGATGAAACATCAAAAAATAAGGTGATAAAAATAAATTAAACTTATGTTTAGTTAATACTTAAGTTAAATTTTATACTAACAATGATTTTTACGTAACACATTAAAATCATAATGTTTTAAAGAAACTAAGAAAAAAATACTTGAATAATTTTATTAAGACTAGTTAGTTTTTGAAGAAATCTAGATTAAAATTAAGAAATAAAATAAACAAGTAGAATGGGTTAGAAATGATCAGCTTAGAAGTGGTCGGGTTAGAAGTGATCGGGTTAGAAATGATCGGGTTAGAAATGATCAAATTAGAAATGATTGGGTTAGAAATGATTGAGTTAAATTGGGTTTGAAATAATAGGTTTAGAAATGATTGAGTTGGATATGATCGGGTTAGAAGTGATCGGGTTAGAAATGATCAGGTTAGAAGTGATTGGGTTAGAAATAATCGGGTTAGAAATGATCGGGTTAGAAATGATCGGGTTAGAAGTGATCGGGTTAGAAGTGATCGGGTTAGAAATGATCGGGTTAGAAATGATCGTGTTAGAAGTGAACGAGTTAGAAATGATAGCGGGTTAGAAATGATCGGCTCCCGTAAAAACTATATAAAATAAAATCAAAAACCAAAAAAGGGTGTTTACCTCCCCTATGCACTTAATATCAGTATTAGTAAGGTAAATGTTATTTATTAAGGGCCTAGGGGGTAAAATACTTTTTTCACAATTTAATCTTATTTTATATAGTTTTTACTAAGCTACAATATGCTTTTTACAAATTAAAAAAATCATAATAATTTTCAAGATATATCTGGTCAATTTTGAAGGCAGTTTCGCCGTTTTAGTTTGCGCCTCTTATAAGGAACATATTGTTGCCTCTGATTATGACCAGCTATATCTTAAAAGTTATTTTGAATTTTTTAAATCTGTAAAAAGCATCTTGTAGCTTAGTAAAAAAATTATAAAAAAGATCAAATTGTTAAAAATGTGTTAACCCCTCTATGCCCTTCACTATGGTAAGTAGTGTGTGTTTAAGACACACTACAACCATATATGTTTAATGTTTAAGTAACCTACATCCCTAGGTTATAATTTATATTTTTTAAATCAGCATGTTTATCACTTCTTAAGTGACTTAAAACTACTTGTGAGCTCTAAAGGTCTACAATTTTTTATTTTTATGAAATTTTTGTGCCTATAAGTAGTTAAATTAAGCTTTGAAATCCTTGAGATATTCAAACCATACAACTATCTATACAATTTTTTTAAAGTACAAACAAGCAAATTAGTTTAAAGTTATGTAAACAGAAAATTGTTATCAAGATATCCAACACAAATAAAATTAAAGATTAACAATATTGTTAAACTTCTAACAGAAAATATATTAAAACCAACAAAATGTCATCACCAAACAATCCTTTTGAGTTCTTCTACGAACTAAGCAAGCCTATATGGTTTTATGAGAAGGCTGATCTGAAGAAAAGTTTTGAAGATAAAATTCCTTCTGAATGTGAGTTGAGATTTAGGAGTGAGGGACCCAAGTTCGTACAAAAAGTTGGAAAATCTGTTAGTAGGATTTTGTTCTTATTTTTGTAACTTAATTATAAAATGAATATAATAATAGTAAAACTTTGAGTTCATAGAAAATTAAACAGTTGTACTTTTTCTTATCAATAATTTTTAACTAAGAATTGAAACAACTGCGGTTTGAATCCTTGGTTTTAATTTTGGACAGCTCTTTAAATAACTTATATAGAATACTAGTTTTAATTTTTACTTGTTTTCATATGGAACATACAAACATAGTAGGTTAAAATAGTTTAAAAAAAAACTTCAATAAATAGTTGTTCAGTTTTTAAAAACTACTTGAGTGTAATCTTTATTTTAAGAAGCCTATTGAGTGTTTTTACATACTAATAATCTTAAATGTTATCATGTTTTTAGTTGGACTTGAACTACTAGACTATAGCAACAGCTTCAGTCTACTTCCACAGCTTCTACATGAAGCACTCATTCAAGAAAAATAACAGGTACAATGCTATAAACTGATTTTTAATACTTTGATAACTTTTAGCATAACTTTGCTACTCACATAACTTGACAAAACAAATAGTAATATCTAGTTTTATCAATAACACATTTGAACAGTAATTTTTCTTTATTAGACTAACACATGTTTCTATATGTTAACAAGTTAACACACTTCAACAGAGCTATGAAAGTTAAAAAAATAGTAGAACAGTATTTCTATAACTTTCATAGCTCCGTTGCAGTGTGTTAGCACACAAAAACATGTTTTAGTTGGATAAAGAAAGAATTTTCTGTAAGTTTGTTGGTATTATATATTCCAGTAATCTTGTTTTGCTAGGATTTTAATTAGCGAATGATTAACTTTAAATTTAGATATTGATATCTAGTTATATAGTTTTTTTAATTCTACATAAAGCAAGAGGTTTAACATATATGTTTGTTGGTTTTTTAACATTTTATGTACTTATAATCTATGAGTTTTATAGGTTAATTTTGTTTTTAATTGTTAATTTTTAACAATATACTTACAAGGTTGCCAAAAAACCTGGAATTCTGGAAAAACCTGGAATTTTGACAATTTAGGCTAAAAAATATGGAATTTGAGAAATTTTGAAAAAAACCTGAAATTTTAAAGTAAAATCACTATAAAAAATTGAAATTTTAAAGAAGTTTTACATGTTAATGTAAAATTACAATTTGACACCAAAAAATTATCATAAAGATAAAAATTTTTGTCTTCATCAAAGATTTTTTATCAAAAAACATTACATATTTAAAGAAGCTTTAAAATATCTTTTCAATATTCTTATACTATTTAACACAGTTTAAAGCCTTAAACTTAATTTAAACTAAAAATAAACCCTAAAGCGTTTAGTTAAAAAACCTGGAAGAAAATTTTCAAACCTGAGAAAGTTTTCCAAAATAATTAGGCAAACCTGCACTTATTCAAAACAAATCATAGGTAAGTTGATGTAATGTAGCTTAATTTAACAAGCACTGATAACTATGCTGTTAATTTAGTATTAAGTTATGTACTTGTCATAAGCTACACATTGTACTACTCTAAAATATTATCTATTAAACTTCACAGGTACGTTGTTGCCACGTGCTGCCTATTTGTTGCTGGTAAAGTTGAAGAAACACCTAAAAAATGCAAGTTGGTTTAAAAATTAGTTTGGTTTGCAGTATAATTTAGTTAAAAGTTATTTCAATTGTTAAATATTGAATATTTTAACTATGTTGAGCTAAATACTTCAATTTTTAGCTCACAATATTTAAATTCTGAATAATTTAGATTTATTTGTTATAAAATATTTTTTATACAGCCCACTGAAAGCCTCATAACAGTTTAAATTAATAACATTATGTGTACTAAAGTTAGTTAATGCCATAGGTAGGCGTAAATTCTTTTTCACTGAAACTGGTTTTTGTTCTTTTATGACTGCTTAAATTATAAACCATAAGTTAGTTGTTGTAAAAAAAATCCATTTACTTTTGAACTGTAAGTTAATTAAAAAAAAACTTTTTACACAAACATATAGACTATAATTTTTTTTCGCCTATTTTCTTTAGTATTTTTATTTTTTTTAGTTGTAGGCTTAAGGATTTAATATCCTCTTTGGCCATAAAAAAGTTAACCAAGTGTTTGAATTAAAATTTAAAAAAAATTAAAATCATTTACAATATAGTCACCTCTTACGAATCTACGCACTCTCGTTTAGTAACGCACTTTTTTGTAGACACAATGTGTGTAGATTAGCGAGAGATGACTGTTATCGCTTTTTGACAAAGTTTTTATATATAATGCTAATAGTTTGTGAACTCAATTTTTGTTAAAAAACATCTTTATACTTTCAGGCTTAGTATCTTTGCTTGTAAACATCCTTGTTCAGTTTTGTATTCTCAAAGCTCCAGTATGTGTGTAATTTTCCGTGTAAAATTTTATCATGTTCAATAAAGATCTTTTTTTTTTCCTTGTATTAAAACATCCAACTTTCAAGGGACCTGATGAAGGCAGCGAAGGCGAATTTGGCCGAAAGCCAGTGGATCCATTTTGGGGAATACCCGAGGGATGAACTAATGACTTTAGAGAAAGTTCTTCTGCACTCCATTCAGTTCGACTTTCAGCTGGAACATCCTTACAAGCTCAGATACGTTAAAGCACTGAAAGGTGGGTTATGTGTAAAAATAAATATATACATTTAGAATTTGAGAAACTTTGAAAAAAACCTGGAATTTTGGACAAAGATCACTAAAAACCTAGTTTTTGAACAAAATCACTAAAAAACCTGGAATTTTAAACAACTTATATATGTTACTAAGTAGTAAAGTTTGACATAAAAAATCTATAGTATAGATAATTATTTTATTATCATTACCAAATTATTTTTTATTGAAAACTAATTTAAAGAAGCTTTAAGATATCTCTTCAATGTTGTTATACCATTTAATACAGTTTTTTTACCTCACACCTAATTTTTGACTTAAAATAGACCCAAAACTTGTAATTTTAAAAACATTGAAGAAATTTTGAAAATCTGGAGATAATTTGATTTTGTAAAAATAAGATCTTGATGAAGATTATTTAATTTTTGATTGAATTCATTTGCTGTTTTTTTATTGGAGAATATAGTAAAGGTGTTATTAGCATATCTAATGTACATTTTAGGCTCGATTTGTTTTAAAAGACCTGTTTCTAACTTACTAACAAACCAATTAGCTAAAAGGGGGGCTAATAGAGATCCCATGGATAGCCCATCCACTTGTTTGAACACTTGACCATTGAAGACGAATATGCTCTGAGAACGAGTTTTAAGTATGTTCTTGAAAACTGTTTTTGTTATTTTTGATTCAGTGAATATTGAGAAATTTTCATTTGAATATACATCGTCTGCTACTATGGTTTATTGTTTCCCCTAATAGAACACGTGTATATAAAACTTTTTATCAACTGTTATACAAACATCAGCTTTTTATGGTTTTATCTTGTTTAAAGATTCCATAAATTCAATATTTGAATTGATTATCCATTTACTTTTTTCATGATGTTAATGAATATTAATTTTTACGATCCGTGGTTTAAATAATATGCTTATACTTTACAAACAAGTCCTTGAAAGAAAAAATTTAAGTAAAAAAAGATTGAAATGTGTGCCCAATACAAACAATTACTTAACTTTCATAACTACAAGTAAAGTAAGCACCAGGGTGGCCACTAAACCGGGATTTTGACAATTTAGCTTAAAAAACTAAGGAAAAACCTAGAATTTGAAAAGAAAATCTTTTTTAAACTGTATTAGTGTCTTTAGATATTAGGTTGAAAAAAATCTATCATTTCTCCTAAAAACACATTTAAAGTAGCCTTTGAGTATCTTTATTAATTAATCGGGTTAGAAGTGATCGGCTCCCTACTTAACACAGGTTTTAACCTCGAACGTTTACTTTTAGAAACTTGAAAGATGTTTCTCAAAAACCAGTGGCCACCCTATTATATTCCCACTTGAATGTCCTGTACAAGCACCACTGATATACTTTTTCTAATAGATATCAGACCAATATTCCGGCGAGAAAGCGCAGGATGGCAAGCGTGAGAGACCGAAGACGCCCAAGAGGGAGGGAGAACCTCACAGCAAGATGCAGAAGGTGCAGACGCCGCAGAAGGCGAAGGTTGGCAAGGGTCAGCCGGGGAGGAACTTACAAGTTAAGCAGGAAAACAATGTTTGTTAAGTTATAATCTTAAACATTACCGTTTTAATTAAGATGTTGCATATTTTAATGTATATAAGTTCATAGATAAGTTACTTAAGTGATGCATCTTGGAATATAAAGACAGTAAAATCAGTCACAAAAAATAATGTTTTACTAATTTTAACAGAACTATTAACGTTGTAAAGTTGAAACATGTTATATAATTCTTGAAAAACTTAAACATTAACTTTTTAACACAAACGTTTTGTACCTACCGTTTAAATAGAGATACTTTAAAATACCATCCCGCTACAACTTCAAGGTCTACCCCCACCCCCTTATCAAACAAGAAGCCTCAAGTTTCACTTGTAATATCATCAATAACGCCCTCTATATATATACTACAACCTAATATACTAACGCCTAATGTGAAACCGATTCAGAGTGAATTATGATTCCAAGTTGATTGAAACTATCGGTAGTAGAACGAACAGTGTTGCCAATAATGAACAGGTGAGGAATTTTATTTTTTTTATTTATATCTCCATTAGTATGTAAGCTACAAAAAGTACATTCACCACCAGACTTTCCACAACGACCAGTCGTCGTTCCCATTGAACACCATCTCAACCGAGCTCAGTATGACGCCACACTCCAACCACGACCTCAATGTGACGTCGCACGAGTTGATGAGGTCACATCCACTGTTGCCATCGCCCTAACAACAGTAGCAGAACCCTCTGTTGCCCTCGCAACAAACATTCCCCAACTTGAATCCCTCCACCAACATCCTTCCCCCACCCCTCAGTTCAACATTACTGTGACGTCATACAACCAGCAAGTACCCCTGTGACCTCATACCAGCGGCCAATGACGTCACTGTACATTCCGCGACCCCCACAGCAGCAGCAACCCGATGCCATGGCGAACTACCAGCAGCATCAGCGCGTCGCCCAGCAACAAGGTAACGGTTACCAACGGCAACGGGGTGGTTATAACAATAGGGCGCCGCAACAGGGGAGGAAATTATAACAACAGGGGCAGCAACAGGGGAAGGGGAAAGAAGAGCAACGGGAGATGGCAGTCGATGTTGTGGATAAAGATGAAAAGTTTATTTAATTGAGTTTGTATAATACAGTTTAGTATGTACTAAAGATTAAAAAAATATTATTTTTTTAATATAATTTTTTGTGTTTGTTATTCGTGTTTATGCTTAGAGGCCAGTTTTCAAGTTAAGTTGTGTTTTTGTATTTGGTATATAGCTCTCAAGAAGTATTTATAGCAATTTTTTAACCAGTGGTCTTATTGTTACTTCGGGGTTTGTTTCATCTTGTTACTTATTTATTATAATTTAAAAAAACTTTGTATTAGGGTGAATTATCTGTAAAAACTATCTCAAAATCGTACCCTGGGCAGAAAAAAAACTATTTCTTACTAACATAACAAACATCAAATATATCTAGTGTAAAATTTTTGTTAAAAATTTTTAAATCACCCCCACACTGGCTTTGTCCCCAACTTACTAATTTAGCTCATAACGGGCGATATAGAGAAACCTTGATTTAAAATGACTTTTATAATGAAAAATAAAGGAAACTGTTTGATATAAAAACACTTTCTTCCGCAGATTCAACGTACTTTTGCTCGGCGTGGATCGGCGCGATATTCCTGGTGCTGGTGATATTCTTCAAACCCGAGTACAAGAGGATGCGCGCAGAAGCTCAACATTCGAAACGCGCGGAAGGAGTTTCGAATGAGGGGAGTTTTTCGTCGGGTGACGAAGCAAAGTTGTAGTTTTTTTACATAAACTAGCATGTCTTTGTTTTTTGATCAATTTGGTCAAGTTGTTTCAAACAAAACGTTTCTTGAGAAGTCTAGATTTCTTTTCAATTTTTTGTTTAGTTGAATTTTTTAAAGTTAAAAGGTATTTTGATGAAGCAAAGTTTTAGTATTTTTGTTATATTTTACAAGTTATTATTGTTTATTTTATAAGTTGGTTTTTACTTTGATTAATTTAATCAAACAATTGGCTTCTTAGAATACAAAAAATTCTTGAATGTTTAAATGATAATAATTTTTACACTTATATGAACGCAAAAGCTAGTCTGTCTTTAATTTTTAATTCCTTTCGTTTTTTGTTGTTTAATTTGGTACATGTTTAAATTTTTTTTGAAAATTATGAATATTTTATTTAGATCTTATTTTATTTTTATCAAAATGTTGCTTAAGTATACTGCTACATACTTTTCAGCTTTGGCTTTCTCTTTTCTTTTTTAAACTCATGATGACCCAGGCTAGTTTTTTGTAACTCATACTGATTCCCAAACGCTTAGTACAACTCAGGACAGTATAAATATTTTGAAATTCTTAGGATAGTTGAAACTTTTTTTTTGAATCTTCTTCCAATGTTTTTTATTTCATTAATTGAAATTTTTTTCTTTTAGTTTCAATTTTCTGTTGTTTTTTAATTCCAAGTTGTCGAATAACTTGAATTTTTATTTTAAATTTTGTTTATTTTAAATACTTAGTTAATATTTTTTATAAGTATTTCAAACTTTAAGGCTCAGAATAGTTTTTTAACTCAAAGAGTAACTACCCTGCTAATGCTTGTTACTCAAGCTGATTTTGTTTTAGTTAAAAGAAAAGTAAACTAAACAATTATTATTGAACTACCAATTAGGGATCTCGATTCTTTTATTTATGAAATATATCAAGGCACCAATTTTAATAATTTTATTAGAAAATTTATGATATACAATTTAAAAAAACTAAATCTTACTTTATTTTTGGTAAAAGTTCTTAAAATAGACTAAAAAAGTTTGTTTTGTATTTTAAAAATATAAAACTTTATATTAATAATTAAAATTAAATACTTGTGAAATGTTAAGTTAGGTTTTCTGTTTTAGTTATGCTTATTTAGAAAAATAGTTTTATTTTTTAATGTTTCAAAATATTTTACAGTTCTTCAGTTGTTTTACTTTATTTGAACATTTTAAAAGAAAAAAATACCGTTAATTGATATCTCTTTCAGTATTTTTATAATATAAATGCAAAAATAATGGTAGTTAAAAGGTTTTTGATACTTTATGAAAACTCAGACTAGTAACGATTTTTTAAAAATATTCATGTTGAGTTAGATTTTTTTTTTCTGAATTTAAGGCTATTTTTTTTATTAACAATCCTTTTTGCCTTGAAATTAATGGATTAAATTGTCGGTTTGTTATAACTTTGGTATTTAGGTAATTAACAAGGTTGCACATATAAAGAATAATCCTGGATACTTCGAATATCTCAGTATGAAACAGGATAGCCCAGGAAATTTTTAATTAGTTTTTTAAACTCAGGCTGACTCAAGATAGTTTTTGTTCATCTCAGTATAAAGATTTTAGGCCAGTTTTTTCTACATTTTGAATGTAATATAGTTGATTGAAGTCCAAAGTTTTTTTGTGGTTATTTTTGTTGAAGAGCTTAGTTTTGAAAAGTTTTAAATTAAAAACAAAAAGAGTTTTAAAAAACCCTAGATGACTACAGGTCAGTTTAAAGTCATTCAGGATGGTTTTAACTAAAAGGATTACAACCCTGTCAAACTTGTTTAACAATTTCTACTTTCAATGTTCGACTTAATAAAAAAATGTTTTTGTTTTAAAACGTAGCAGCCCTTGTCTTAATATAATTAAATTAGTTTTTATTACAAACTATCAAATTGCAATTTTAAGTTTTTTTGCATTTTACATCTTTTATTTACTAAAACTCTGATTTTTATCCAACTTTTTAAAAATTAAAAATCTAACACAACAATAATTTAAAATATTTACAGCAAAATATCCAATTTACTGTATAATACTAATCTTAAATTAGTTATTTCATTTGATAGTGGTTATTTAAATTTTTTATAGAAAAATAAAGTTTTTAAAAGTTAAAAATCCACACAATTTTTTTAATGTTAAATAGTATTTACTTTTTTTATATTGATTTAAATAGATTAAACATCAATAATGGCATTTAATTGTTTAAAAAACTGTATTTTCACACATTAAAAATACTCAATATAACTTTTATGCTATTTAAAAAGTTTAGAAAACTTAAGCAAAGTATTTTTTTTTGAAAAGCTTATGCTGACACATGTTTGTTTGAACTTTTTTTGAAAAATTCAAACTAGTTTGATATTTTTCTCAATCTTAGGCTAATTTTTCTATTGAGTTAATTGATGTTTTACTCATTTAAGATTTAATAATTTGTTATTAGTTTTGACCAACATAAATAAATATTTTTTTAATTTTAACTAGATCAAAGAATTTCAAACTGGTTTTTGGTCAATCAGTATTGCCTTTTTTACTTGAAAGAGTGAAAAACTAATTAAATTACTAACCCCAGTTAAAAACCAAAAATATAGTAGTTATATGTAACAAATATAATTATATACTAAAGCATAGTTTAATTTTGAGCTTTTATTTCTTTTTAACAAAAAGAAGTGACAATCAGTTACAACCCTTAACTTCGTGAAGCGCAAAAACTAAGTCTATGAAAAAAACAAAGTTCGCACCCGCTATACGGAGAGCAACAAGATATACTATATATTATTTAGAATTTAGCTGTTTTTAACTCAGCTTTTTGTTGTTTTTCTGTTTGTTTAATACAGGGTTGCCACTTTACCTGGAAAAACCTGGAATTCGACAATTTAGGCTAAAATAACCTGGAAAAACCTGGAATTTGAGAAATTTTGAATAAACCTGGAAAAACCTAGAATTTTGATCAAAAAACCTGGAATTTTTAACATTTTCAGTACTAAAATTTCAATTTGACACATAAAATCTATCATATAAATAAGATTTTTTTGTCATCATCAAAAAATTTTTTATTAAAAAACGCATTTAAAGTAACTTTACAGCATCTTTTAAATGTTTTTTTACTATTAACACAGTTTCTTTTATAGAAAATAACTTAAAACTAAAAATAGACCCAAAAATGTTTACTTTTAAAAACCTGGAAGAAATTTAAAAAATTTGGAAAAAACGAGTGGCAAACCTGTTAATATCATGCCATGTTAATATTTGTAATAACAGTAATGCTCAATAAATAAAAGACACAGAGTTAGTTTAGTACGTATTTAATATTAAATAAAATATTTTTAGAATACTGTACTAGTGATTTTGTAGTGATTGCGGAGATGTGTTCAATGAATAAATATGTAAGACATAGCCATATAACTAAAATATCATTGAGAAGATAAGGTAAACCAAATTTAAAGGTTCATTGAAATTACGATTAAACAATAAGTTTCAGCTTTAGTTTTTAAAAGGTTTGCATGTACATATAAAGTGAGTTATGACTTTTTTAAATAGGAGTTAAAACTTTTTGGGTTTCATGAAAACATATTTCATTATCGTAAAACCTCAAAAATTTCGGATGCAGGACAATTCAAATTTTGACAATTCAGATTCTGACAAAAATTTTAAAAGGACCATGACTTAAATAGTAGTATATTTGGAAAAAAATATATGTATTTAGGTCTTTAATATATTTACGACAATTTTTTATTTTGCAAAATTTTAGACCATATTTTTGAGATATGGATGAAATAAGCTTAAAATATAGTTTGTTTTAGTAATTTTTGAATATCTTTAAATAAATAAAAACTTTGCAAAAAAGAAAAATAGCCTATAGATATTAATAAGATACAAACATATTTTTTAATCATTTCAAAAGGTATATTTCTCTTAATTATTTTCAAAGAATTTGAATTGCCATGTAACCAGAGTTTCGGTTTAAGAGAAATGTATCAGTAAATGTGGGACTTGTAAGTGTTTACGTAGCCCCACCACTAGCGGCTCTTATCAAAATAAGATCTTTGGGTGCAACAATTTTGTTTTTTAAACTTTGTACAATTGGACTATACCAATATATTCAGAGATTTTACACAAGTACCAAAACTAGACTACCTTTTGCAAGAAAATTAAAAGCTTAGGAAGACTGTATTTCTAAGAAAAGTTTATTTAGGCAAAGTAAGTGGCAACCCTGAATCATACTAAAACCTAAAAATGGTTATTAAAAGGGTTGCAACTTTTTAGAGCAAAAATCTCTTTTTAAGTGTTAGAAAAAATCTACCCTGATTTACATCAAACTAGTCTAGTCATCCTGATTTATGAAAAAAATATATTAGAAGACAATTCAAAGATACAAAAATAAACAATTATCTTTTTTTTGTTAAAACAACAGATCAAAATAATTATAAAAAAGATATAACTTTAGAATAAATTTTTCAAATTTTAAAATTAATAAATTTAAGTAATTTACTAAAAAGCATACCTAACTAGCCTGAGATTTACAGAAGAAACCCAGAATTATATTAGCCAGCCTGAGATTTTCAAAAAACTTTTATAAAATTCAAACTAGCCTTAGTGTGTGGCAACTCAATGTGAATTTAAGCCTATAATTTCTGTAAATTTTGTATATACTATTAAATAATGAATATAAGTATAATAATTCCTAATTTCAGTTATTTGAAACTTAAGATTGTTACTTAAAACTTATTCATTACTACTGATATGCATCTATTTAAAGAGAATTATTAAGCTATTTTTATCTTAATTAAAGAATTTTTTATTGAACATTATTTCTTAAATTTTCCGGTAAACATGAAATTTAGTTTTAAGTTTTAGTTGCTATTAAACTAATAATACCATTATCATGTGAATATCCTTATAAGAATAATTGTTTAAAAACTAGGTTATATCAATAATTTTAATTTCAAAAAAGGGAACTTTCTTCATCAAGTAATATATTGAAATTTACTAATATTAATAATAAAAAGGTAAATATTATCCGTTTTAATTTTTTCTTTCAATTATGATAGTGGCTGGATGACAGCTTCCTCCACATCAGTCATTGGACTTCACAAGAGCTTTGAGCATTCTCTTTATTCTTTAAGATAAAGGGTGTTTCTTCAATGACTTTGATTAAATAAAAAATGATATGTTAGATTTAATACCAAAAAGATCATGAGAGTAAAATGACCAATGAACTAAAAACTAAATTAAACACCACGGCTAGGTTTAACTTAAATATTGAACTATGTCGCTTAAGATAAATAAATATATTAGTACGACTAAAAATTTTTTTTTTGTGTTAACTAAAGATTTCGTGCACCCCTAAATGAGTTTCAAATACCTTAAAATTTTCATGCACCCCAAAAAAAAATTTGTGTACACCTTAAAGACACTGTCATAGACAATGAAAAAGTACGTTGTGATGTCAATAGAATGTAACTTGGTTTGTGTTTGTTTGTTATGTAACAACCATATGTTATTATGACGTCATATACAGGTGTATATGTGATGTTGTGACGTAATAATTTGTTGAACGAGCAATTCAGAACAATTATTTTGTTATTACTGTTACTAGTACTATTGTTAGTAGTATTCTGTATGTAAAACTTTTTTTGTATGTTGTACAAAACGTTCTTAAACAAAACAATTGTTTATATTTGTCTTGACGTTTAAAAGTTTACTTTTATGTATCAAATTATTTGAGCGTTTTTTCATTAACTACACAATCTTTTTAAACTTTAACAATAAACAAATGATAATTTTTTATTTAAATAACGAAATAACTGTCTTTGTCAAGACATTAAACTGTATCTGTGGTGTACGACTTGACATCCAAAAGATTTTATTGTGCACAAGATCCTTAGATCAAAATTTTTGGGCGATTTTTTTGTAGTTCAATAAACAACATGCGGAAATTATTAATAATAGCAGTAAGTAGGTTACCAATAAACCTAAAAAAAAAGTTTTGGTTTTATTTACGACTAGGTTTTGGTAGGCTCTAATTAAAAGCGTTTTAGTTGAACAAAACTATAAACTTCTATTAAAGTTTATTTTAGTTTTATAGTTTAAAGTTTTATGTTTTTATATTAATTTAGAGTTTATTTACTCCTTAAAGCAATACACACAAAGTCAATAAAAGCTTAAAGTTGTTTATAGTAAAAATAAGAATTTTTGTTAATAATTATATCCTTATCAGTTAAATGATATAAAAAAAATTGCTAATTTTACCATAATATCAAATAATTTCTAATAAATAAAACAATCAAACAAAAAAAAAATTTCAGTCATCAGGCATTCCAATTGGGGACTTATGTTCAAAGAAGAAAAAGTTTTTAATAAATTATGAATTCAGCTCAGAAGATGACTTCAGTTTGAAAAGAAAGATGCAATCATGAATTTTATTAGCTTTTACTGCTTTTCAATTAAAACAAAAAAAAATTATTGATTTGTTATACGACTTAAACCCGGTTTAAACACTTTTAAATGATCTTTTATTCTTAAGTTTAGGTAAAGTTAAGAACTATTTTAATAAAAAAATGAGCATGAACTTTCAAAAGCATGCATTATACAAGTCAATGATCAATTCACTTTTAATTGTTAATTTTTTGTAAATTAGTTTGAAACTATGTCTTTTACGGACTTAATAATATTATCTATGTAGTTTTGTTTATACACAATAACCATAAAAAGTTTACAAACATTATACCTAACGATTTAATTTTGGTATAAAAATGTTTATGAAAATATATTAGAAACTACAATTAGTATGTAGCTAGTATACTTTTCTGATAATTTTAGCAAACAATCATTAAAAAAAACGACAGTTAAGGAGTGAGACTAATAACGACTTTAGAAAAATTCTATAAAGAGCAAAAGAACAGCTAAGAGTTTACGTTAAATATTTAATTTTTATGTATAATAAGTCTACCTATACCAATATATGTTTGTAATACAAAAGTTTCGCGAGCAGCCTTTTAAAACAATATCCCAAAAAGTTGTTGTTTAGATGAAGAGTTGGTCGCGTGACACCTACTTTAAGTCTTGTTTACTAAAACAAAGTGAATTTAAACATAGAATGCTATTGGAAAATAACTATTAGTTTTTAAAATAAACTACTAAACAAAATTTATACCTAAAAAAAGTGATTAAAAATGTTACATACATACTGAAAAGTATAAGTATCCTTTATTAAAGGTGTAATCAATAATGAAGTAAAATAGATTTACGGAACAAAGTATATTTATATAATTACGTGTTTACAAAAAAAAGTTTAATGTGTAAAATCGTATTTGTAAAGTATAAAATTTTAATTTTCTAAACATTTTTAAAACTAATATATTTCTTATTATTAGCTCTATTGCACGAAATAAGTGACAAAATTTTACTTTTTAAGAATAAACGGAAACTAAAAGTAAAAACACAAATATAATAATTTTTAGAAAAAATAAAAATAAAAACTATCTGAACATTTTTAAAATTTTTAAAAGAGTTATTCAAAAAAACATAAATTTGTATATAGTGTTTTAGAGTATCAAATATTTCAACATCGTATGTTAAACAGTCTAACCAGTATTGGAAGTTTATTGGTTTTAAACCATTAACAACTTATTTAAAAGGTAATTTTATACTTCTACTTTTTTGTAACTTCTGATGCTTTTTACCTTAACACAAATAGTTGTATTTAAAAAAAAATATACTAAATGAAAATACATACTTAAAATTTATAAAAGGCCCATCAGGTTTGAGTTATATTTGTTGAAGGTGAGGCCGACATTTTGTAAATACTTAAGTAACTAGTTGAATCTAAATAAAAATGTTTGATGTTCTTTTGTAGGTTGTAAGTCGGAACCAATCTAATAACTTTTTCTAAGATTTTTTTGTTATTATTAAAAAAAAGTTTGTTCAGTAGTAAAAATATTTTATAAAAAAGTTATACTTAAATTCAATAAATTTCGAAAAGAAAATTATAATTGTAGTATAAAACACTTAAAATATAAAAAAACACATTTTCCTAAACACTTATGAATATGTAGCTTATTAAGTAATCTAAAGCAAGTAAGCTGCATACTTACAGTACAAGTTTAAACTATAACTATATAACTATACTTATCTTTGAAACTAGATAAGCAAGATCGCTGTGTTTAAAACAAATAAATTTTACAACTAAAACTTGTTTAAACATGCTACTTCGCAAATTTAAGTCGCTCCTAATATATAGTGTAGGCCGATTTTCAAGTATATATTTAATCATTTACTTTTTATACCAAATGGGATTGTATGGTTTTGTATAAGTTTTATTAACGAAAATTATAAAACTATCTAATAAACAAGTTTTTAAAAATCTGCTTTTTTTTTTCGGACATAACTTCATCTTTTTTATACATAAAAAATGAACAAGTAGCCTTTTTACTAATTATCAAAAGCATTTATTTTATAATAATTAATTGTTAATCTTTAACCTTGTGAAACTTAAGAACAGCTTAGTGTTAGCCTTAAAACAAAACTAAAGTTGATTAAGAAAGTTATTTAAAATAAAAAATTAAAGCTTGTTTTTTTTCTAATTTATGTAAACAGAATGTCTATTTAACTTATAAAGTCATCATGCTACCAAGAAAAAAATCGACAATTCATTTGTTCATACTGTAGAGCTGCGCCAACAAGTGTCGAAAATTTAAATTCAAACATTGGTCACATGCTCAAATGGGGACTTACCAAAGATGAAAAAACTGATGGCATTATGAAGCAGGGTTGTCGAAGGTTAACAGAAACAATGGTTAAATTTTTTTTTATCTTGAAGCATAGCTAGTTAAAAAAGTTTTTAGCAATCAGAATAACAAAACAAAGAAGTAATTATTTTATAAGGTGGTTAATATTTTTATTTTAACTATTGTCTTACCTAGACTGCCAATTCAAAGAAATATTTGTTAGAAATAGCATAACTACACATTTTACTAGGATAAAAACTTTGAAAACAAATAAAAAATAAGCATTCTTCTACAAGTAAGTTAATAATACAGGTATTAAAAGTGTCATGGAAATAATGTAAAAAAAAGTTGCTTGTAAGCATTAAAGAAAATTGATTGACAGTATAGATAAGCATTTCAAAATAAAATGCACTTTCTATAAAAAAAAAAGTTTAGCCAATGGAAAAAACCTTGTAAGCAAAGTCATCGGATAAAAGTAAGTTTCACAACAGCATTGTTTATATTTTATAATTATAATTATTTTTATTTATTTCAAGTATGATCAGAGAAGACTTTGGTAAGAGAATATTTTTTATCTTGTAATTAGCAATTTCAGGTGTAACTTTTGAAAAGGTAACTTGAAAAGACATGAAATAAAAAAAAAAAATATATAAAACAAACTAAAACTTTACTTTGTTTAACGCATCCAGTAAAATAAAAGTTTCAAAATAAATTTTTAGTATTCGCTAAAAATGTTTTTATATTGAAAAGCTGTTGCGGTAATACTTGACACTTGTGCCGTAATAAATAAACAGTGATCATACTTTTTATATACTGCTGCACAATGCCGTTCAAAAGCTAAGGAGAAATTCATGAGAAATATATTTTTTTAGTTTAACCTTCCTGCATGATCGAAATACACTTGATTTCAGAGAGATTGCGTATTTAAATATTTGGTTGAAATGAGCGAAATATTATAAACAAATAAAAGCTGAAGTATTTTTAATAAACTCAATGTTCCACAACTTTACAATCAAGTTACTTGCCGACAATGAGCTTATTAAAAGTACCACAATTATTCTTACATTTTTATATAAAAGAATTATACTTTATAAAAACATTTCAACAACGTTTACAACAGTTTTAGAGTTTAAAGCTGTTTTTATTATTATTTTGTTTTAATAAACATACATAATTTGTAACATAAAGTTTAATCAGAAGTCTTAGTTTACAAAGTAACGGTTTACGTTTTAATCCAATTACTAAAATTATTGAGATTTATTAAATGCTTTGAAAAAATAACTGAAGCTAACTAGCTACAAAACTAACAAAAATTAGCAAAAATAAATAACAACAGTTTTTTGTTAGTTTATATCAATACAAAATAATTGAGTAGTTCAGTGTCAACTTTTAATCTGATATTTTTAATTTGTTATCTCAAAAGGTTTAACTGAAAATATATTGCCTATTTTGGCAATTTAAACTGGTTACACTTCTCTAGCATCTATCAATAAAAGTTTGATGTTAAGTTTAAAGTCGACTTATATCTTAATTTTATTACTATACAATGAATGATTACAGTATAAAATACATAAAACAGATCGTTTTGTTTTAAAGTAGTTGAAAATAGTTTTCTGAATAGTTTTTTTAAGTTCTAAACTTTTCTTATTTACTAAGTTTAGCTTAACATAATTAGTATAACAACAGTCAGAAATGTATAGTTTTATAATATTATAATTCATGTACATACTGTGTTTAAAAAAAAAACTTGTAATGCATATTAACAATACTAAATAAAAAAATCATACTTGAATGATACTATACTTTGTTTTTAATACTTATAATTTAAACTAAGATAACTTGTTATGGTTATACTAGGTTAAGAAAACTAACATTTTACCAAAAGTATAATTTAAATAACTAACAGTAAAAAATATTAATTGTTTAGCAAATGATATCAGCTATATGAAAGTAGTTATCGGGTTAAAGCTTTCAAAAAAAGTTTATAAATTAAAATGATATAAAAAAAATCTAAAACTGTCATCATCAAAAACTTAAATTAATTTTCTTTATAAATTAAATTGTTTAAAAGAAAATAACGGAAAATCATATTATTTTAATACATGAAATTTTATCCGCAAGGGATACACACAAACTTCTGAAAATATTATATGCTTTAAAGTTTTAGCCACTGCTTCATACACATGCAGTTTTTTACCGATTCGCTTGAGTATGTTTGTTTAGTTATTTTGATTGCTTTAATTTTCTTTATTATCTACTTTATTTAACCTTTCCCCAAATGCTTACTGCAATCCTTACCTATTGACTAACCACTATCCTTAAACGAACTCTGAAATTTAAGCCAAAAAAATTATGTAAATGGAGTAGTTAATTTTTATCCACCAGTAGTGCTGCAAACTCAGCATTTTGAAGCTTTCCAAAATTTCAACTTTGCTTTTATAACAAAAATTTTAATATTTTCCGCATAAGTAAGCTTTAAAAATAAACGTTGGTCTTTAAACTATTTAGTTGTAACCATTTATCTATTTGAATAGTTAGTTAATTATAAAAATGTGTTACCAGTATTTTGATTTAAAATTTTTGATGAATTGTTTTAAACAGGAGTTCTTATTTTAAGCATTACCAAATTAATTAAACTATAAATTGGAAACCCTTTTGATGACGTACTGAATAATTGTGGATGCTAAAATTATATTAAGGCAAAAGCTAAAGTACTTTTCAACAGAAAAAAATCTTATTACTAGTTTTTATTTTTATTTTTTAGTCAAAAAACACATATTGAGAAAGACTCATAATCATTGAATATAACGTATTGTGTTTCATAGGTATCTTTTAATGATTAAGCATAGAAAATTAAAACTTAGCTACGTAAAGTATTTAATTTTACATTGTTAAGAATTAAAAATTGATTACATTAAATAACTAAAGTTTCAAATATAAGGTTCAAATTATTTTGGATTTATTGAAGTAGGTTTATCTAAACATAAACAGAAAATAATTCACCTATGTTTAACAAAATGTATCAGAAAAATATAATAACTTAACACTGAATAAACTAAAACAAAAACATTTTAATCTTTATACTTTAATAATTTTTTTTTTATGTTTGGTGAAAGAAAAAAAAATCTAAGAATTTTAGATGATAAATTTTAACTCATATTTGAAATTGAATTGTAAATAAGAAAAAGTAAATAAAAAAAACAAAAAGTAACAGAAATACGAAAAATAAAAAAAGTAAAAAAAAATTCCAAAAAAAAAACTAAATAGAAAGACAAAAAGAGCAAATAAAAGTTAGTGTTTATTTTCAATTAAAATACACTCTGTAAAGTGATTTTCCTAAAGTTTTGGTACATTATCTTTAACGTCATAAGCTTACAAAGAACAGGTAGTGAAACCATAATCTGACTCAGGAAGTTTTACATCTTCTTTGATTTCTAAAGTATCCAGGTTAAGAACCTCTGTGGAACTCGTTGTTTTACCTTGAACCTCACCTCCAAAGATGAATAAGTTGTTGTTCATTTTTGAAACTGCAAGCCAACTCCGCGCATGTTTGAGTTTTACATTCAAAATTTCCACTATACCAGCTGACACATCAATTCTTTCAATAGTGGCTGTATCACATCTTCCAATATAACCACCAAGCACGTATATAAACTGTTTGTGGGCAACAGCTTGGTGGTAATACCTGGGTATATTCAATTTGAAGTTTGTATTTTTCCATTTCTCGGTGATTGCATCGAACACTTCAATTGTATTCAATTCTCCATCTATTCCGTTCCACCCGCCAATGCAGAAAATTTTATCTTTGAAGTTAACTAAAACGTTCCCTTCTCTTTTAATATTCAAACATCCAACGTCTCTTATTGCTTTAGTTTTAGTGTTGAACACGAAACAGTTGTTAGTTGTTTCACCTTTGCCATCTTCGCCACATGCAATTAAGAGTGAATCTCCTTCGTAGATGCACATTCCAAAATCATTGCGAGATATTGCAGATGAAAACAACGACTTTTTCATTGAACTTATTTTATTAAATGTATTTGTGACGGTACTAAACTCTTCGATGGTGCTGTTTTTGACGCCTCCCACCAAGAAGACGGAACTGCCAATCACTGCACTGCCATGATGTTTTCTTTCACTCGGAAGATTTTGTAATTTTGTCCACTTCTTGGTTGAAATGGAGAATGAGTAACATGATTTTGGGTTGTTTTGACCTCCAAACAGCAATACAGTATCTGTTTGTAATTGTTATAATTTTAATATGTGTTCATACTTAATCTGATGTTGTTTGAAAAATAGATAAAAGTATAAAAAAATAAAAGCTGTTGTTTATTGTTTCTGTAGTAAAGTAATAACAGTAAGAGTAATAATTTTTACTTTAGGATTTTTTAAGCTTTTAAGTTTTCAATAACTCAAGTTTAAAGTTTAAAATAAAATTTGTTCTATTGCTTAGAATAATCTTTAAAATTTTTATATAGTTCGGTTCAAAATTATTTATTTAGTTTTATTAATAACTTTTAATTTCGTTAACACAATTCTGAAAATAATAAAAAACATAACTTTACCAAAATGTGCATTTTACTCTACATTTTGATATAAAAAACGTTTTGTAGCTAACTTTACTTAGTTTTATTTTAAAGTTATACTTAAATTTATCTTTATACATACTTTTAAATATTAAAAATACACTTTTTAATTATTAACTAATATGCCACTTTAATGACAAGTAAAAGACAAAATATGTTATCTTTTAAATCTAATCAATCATGTAAACTTAAAATTGACTTAAATAATAGATTTTTCTTACATAGATTTGTAAAGTATACTTAGCTGCAACTACAAACACAACTACAAACACAACTAATATGAAATCTTCTTCCAAGTTTATTTAAAATATATTTCAAATAATTAAGTAAGTGTATTTTAGAAAAGTTATAAGAGAATTAAAACGGTCAATAAAACGGCAACAAACATAATTAAGCTAGTGAAACTAGTAAATTAGTTTTAATAATATATCTAACTGTTATCTAAATTATTTTAATATTATCATCAAAAACGGGTTTGCTTTTAAACCCGTTGTAAATTAGAATGTTTAAAATCTAGTAGTTCTTCTTTTTGCTTTCAGTCTAATACAAATAATTACTTGACTATCTAACTGCAAAAAAAAACAAAGAACCTCTGTTTTGTTCTCCTTTTAAACTCTGCTGGTCACTTCTCAATTGTTGGATTTCTTCCACCAGCTGTTCATTATCTATTGAACGATTGAAAATTAAATCTCAATAAAAATTTTCCTTTTCAGAATTGTTACACTTATTCTAAATACAGTAGCGTGTATGGCTAATATGAAGATTAAAATTTTGTTTTTCGATAATAATTAAGAAGAAAAGTTGTGCACTAGATTTAGGGCTTTCTAGCCTTAACTATTTTTATATATCATCAATTACTGAAACAGTAATTTAATAATGTACTTTTTTGTTAACAATTTGACTCATTTTGGTTAGTTGACATAAACTATTTCTCTTAGGACAATAAGTTGCAAACAATAAAAAAGTTATTTTTTTATAGAAAATGTTAGTGGTAACCTATAATGAGGTTTTAAGGATAAACTAGTATAAATGTTATACAGATAATATTAGGTGACGATTGAAGTTTGTAAAAAGTTTGCAACTAATTTTTTTTATAACAATAAAATTGCAATATAGTTGCAGATAAAATAAAGTTCAAATATAATATTCTAGTTTTTTACTAACATCAATAATAATTTCGTCCAATATTACTTTAAATTTTTAAAACAACATAGAAATAATAAAATTAGAAATATTAATGCAATCTTAAATACCTTTTTGAAGTTCAGAACATATAACTTTCAAGCTTTGGTTTTCTTCAAAAACATACGATTTTTCGTTTGTTAGATTTTCTTTATCTACAGTTTTTAACTTAAATTAAACTATAATACGCTTTTGTTACATGACAATAAAGTTTTAATTGAATGTTTTGGTAATTAAAAAAAAAAGCTTATAGAGCATAAAAATCTTTATTGAAAGTAACAGAAAGTTAACTTTTAAAGCCTTTGACCAAAGTTTTGGGGTTTTAGATATAGTAGTAATTTTATAAAATAAAACTTAACTATTTTTTTTAATTGTACTTATATTTAATACGCGTTTTGAGTATCAAGTATAATAGTTTTTTTTATAATTAAGATTAGATCAGATGATTAAACAAATTTCAATCAGATAAAATTTTGATTTTTGAATGTAAAAAGTAACTTTGCATTGTAATTTTTTTATTAAGCTGTCATGTGTTAAATATTTTAAGTAGTGCTTAAACTTTTACAACACTTTAAAAATTTAATATTCTAGTTTTTTACTAACATCAATATTAATTTCGTCCAATATTACTTTAAATTTTTAAAACAACATAGAAATAATAAAATTAGAAATATTAATGCAATCTTAAATACCTTTTTGAAGTTCAGAACATATAACTTTCAAGCTTTGGTTTTCTTCAAAAACATACGATTTTTCGTTTGTTAGATTTTCTTTATCTACAGTTTTTAACTTAAATTAAACTATAATAAGCTTTTGTTACATGATAACAAAGTTTTAATTGAATGTTTTGGTAACTAAAAATAAAAGCTTATAGAGCATAAAAATCTTTATTAAAAGGAACATAAAGTTAACTTTTAAAGCCTTTGATTAAAGTTTTGGGGTTTTAGATATAGTAGTAGTAGTTTTATAAAAGAAAACTTAACTATTTTTTTAATTGTACTCATATTTAATACGTGTTTTGAGTATCAAGTATAATAGTTTTTTTATAATTAAGATTAGATCAGATGATTAAACAAATTTCAATCAGATAAACTTTTGATTTTTTGAATGTAAAAAGTAACTTTGCATTGTAATTTTTTTATTAAGCTGTCATGTGTTAAATATTTTAAGTAGTGCTTAAACTTTTACAACAGTTTAAAAATTTAATATTCTTGTTTTTTACTAACATCAATATTAATTTCGTCCATTATTACTTTAAATTTTTAAAACAACATAGAAATAATAAAATTAGAAATATTAATGCAATCTTAAATACCTTTTTGAAGTTCAGAACATATAACTTTCAAGCTTTGGTTTTCTTCAAAAATATACGATTTTTCGTTTGTTAGATTTTCTTTATCTACAGTTTTTAACTTAAGTTAAATTATAATACGCTTTTGTTACATGACAATAAAATTTTAATTGAATGTTTTGGTAATTAAAAAAAAAGCTTATAGAGCATAAAAATCTTTATTGAAAGTAACATAAAGTTAACTTTTAAAGCCTTTGATTAAAGTTTTGGGGTTTTAGATATAGTAGTAATTTTATAAAATAAAACTTAACTATTTTTTTTAATTGTACTTATATTTAATACGCGTTTTGAGTATCAAGTATAATAGTTTTTTTTATAATTAAGATTAGATCAGATGATTAAACAAATTTCAATCAGATAAAATTTTGATTTTTGAATGCAAAAAGTAACTTTGCATTGTATTTTTTTTTATGAAGCTGTCATGTGTTAAATATTTGTAAGTAGTGCTTAAATTTTCAAAACTGTTTATTGGGTTATACTTTATTTTACTAGTAGTTATTAAAATAGATTTATGCAAATTGTATTTTTTATTCGCGACCGGTTTCGGTGGCAAGAGATTGCGACCTTTTCAAGCAAAAATAAAACATGAAACTGCATATAACAATGGTAGTTATTTATACTGTTGTTTAAAAAATTAGTCATGCGTGAAGAATATAAACACAAACAAAAATGTTGCATATTCGAAAACTCAAGCATATCAAAGTATATTTAGGTAAAATTGGTACTAGTTTAAAAAAAACGGATTGAATTAGTATTAATATAATGAGTCAAATAAAAAAACTGAATTCAGAGCTTTTTTTTAATAATAATAATAAAAAAAAATATTTATATCTTGAAATTTATTTATTTATCTATATTTATCTATTTATCTAACATTGTTATATGCAGTTTCATATTTTATTTTTGCTTGAATCGGTCACAATCTCTTGCCACCGAAACTGGTCGCGTTTAAAATATACAATTTGCATAAATCTATTTAAATAAGCTTTTTACATCCCAGTAAACTGAGCATTCTTTTTTAGTTAAGGCAAATAACTATACTAGTAGTTATTAAAAAATGTCTACTTTGATAAAGTAAAAACTAAAGTAAACATCTTTCAAGCACAACTACAAAAAATAAATTTTAAAAATAAGTATTTTTCATACTCGTTTTATAAACTATTTTAAATAACAACTAACTTTTTTATTTTATAAACTAGTTACTTAATGGATTGCTTAAATCTTTGTTTTCAAAATAAAGTTTACAAATTTTTATTTGTTTTTTTATTTTGTTTTTAATAGTTTTTAAACACAGGTATGAAAATATTACGTAGTATATACAACATTAGTGTTGAGCTTACATTTTATTATTTAGTATTAACCTTAACCCAAAATTAGCTTCTCAGGGTAAAACTAGTATAAACGTTATAAAAAAAACATTCGGTGACGATTAAAGTTTATAAAAAGTTTGCAACTAATTTTTTTTTAAACAATAAAATTGAAGTATAGTTTTAGATAAAATAAAGTTCAAATTTAATATCTTGTTTTTTACTAACATCAATATTAAATTTGTTCAATACAACTTTTAATTTTTAAAACAACATAATAAAAAAGTTAGAAATATTAACATTAATGCAATCTTTAAATACCTTTTTGAAGTTCGGAGCATATAACTTTCAAGCTTTGATATTCTTCAAAAAAATGCGACTTTTCTTTCCTTAGATTTTCTTTATCTACAGTTTTTAACTTAAATTGAATTATAATACGCTTTTGTTACATTACAATAAAATTTTAATTAAATGTTCTAGTATTTAAAAATATTTTTATCGAGCATTAAAACCTCTATTGAAAGTAACAGAAAGTTAACTTTTAAAGCCTCTGATTAAAGTTTTGGGGTTTTAGATATAGTAGTAATTTTATTAAAGAATACTTAACTATATTTTAATTGTACCCTTATTTAACACCTGCTTTGAGTATCAAGTAAAAAACTTTTCTTATGATTAATGATTAAGATTAGATCAGATGATTAAACAAATTTCAATCAGATAATTTTTTGATTTTTTGAATGCAAAAAGTAACTTTGCATTGTATTTTTTTTATGAAGTTATTATGTGTTAAAGATTTGTAAGTAGTGCTTAAATTTTCAAAACTGTTTACTGCGTTATATTTTATTTTACTAGTAGTTATTAAAAATGTCTACTTTGATAAAGTAAAAACTAAAGTAAACATCTTTCAAGCACAACAAAAAAACATAAAATTTTAAGCATAAGTATTTTTTATATCAATTTCATAAATTCTTTTAGATAACAACTAACTTTTTTATTTTATAAACTAACTACTTAATGGATTTCTTAAGTCTTTGTTTTTAAATATAAAGTTTACAAATTTTTTATTAATTTTTTTATTTCGGTTTTAGTAGTTTTTAACACAGGTATGAAAATACTACGTAGTATATACCAGGGGCGTAGCGTGGGGAGGGACGCTGGCGCATGCGTGCCACCCAAAAAAATAAAAAAAAAAGTAAAAAAAAATGTAATATCTT
This sequence comes from Thalia democratica, assembly GCF_965202585.1. Classification (NCBI taxonomy): domain Eukaryota; kingdom Metazoa; phylum Chordata; class Thaliacea; order Salpida; family Salpidae; genus Thalia; species Thalia democratica. The sequence continues at coordinate 33,340,463 of NC_139171.1, forward strand.
TATTCTTTATTGTTTATTTTTTCTAATTAATTTGCCGTTTTTTAACTAAGTTTTTCTAGTATTTGAAAAGTAAAACGAAATTTCAAATACCAATTAGTGACAAGTTAGGGAAATTACCCAGTATACTGATTCGGTGCGTAATTTCAAATGTGCACCAATGTTGATGCAAAACTCCATAAGGAAACATTTTATAACTTCATTAACTTCATAAGAATTTACACTCAAACAGTACGCAACCAGTTAGTGCACCGCAGTAGTATAACCTTATGAGAGAATTTTCTACAAGGACAAATGCTAACATTTTGTTAGCAAACCATAAAGCTAAACCTGTTTTATAGTGATAATGATTCAAGAATAAACAAATAGTAGTAAAAATAGCAAAAAATAACTGCTAATAAAATAAAAATAAATTAATAATAAGAACAAAAAATATTAACAACATAACTTAAAAGATAAAAAAAAAAAAAATTAAACAAATAATAAATAATAAATAAACAGTTCATACTGTGATTGCAGTTTTAATCACACTGTACAAAAAGTATTCTTTAAATTACCCTAAATTTAAAATTTTTATTAAAAGTAGTTTCATTTTTTATTAAGATAACAAACAAATCAAACTTTGCTATTCTATCAGCCATAAAGTTTAAAAATTAACAATTTTTGTAGCTAGTTATTTTAAAATTTCTTCAGTCACCTCATGAATAATATTATAGCAACTTGTAAAACAGATTTTTTACAATCAATATTTAGTCTTAAAGACTTAATTGATTAATTTTAAATTTATTTAATTTTAAATCAAGTTTAAATAGTATTTAAAAAAAAGTTCTTTCTACCCACTGTTTGTAGTATTTAAAAAATACTATTCCCTAAAGGTCATAGAAAAACTGATTTCAAGATAAATGAAAAGCTATATTTCTTGTGAATTTTTAAAAGCATGGAAAAGGTTGACCTTCAAAAATTTATCTTTTAAACTTTTTGTTTTGTATCAGAAACATTTAGTAAAATCTTTCCACACACTCAGCATAACTCAAGATTCTATGAAATTTTGGATAACTTTAGTATGACTCAGTTAAAACCAGGATAATTTTTTTAATTTTTTATAAAATTAAGTATTTTTAAGCTCAGGCTGACCAAGGATATGTTTTTTTTTTTGTTAACTCAGGGTAGATTTAGTGGTTTTAAAAGCTTTTTTTTAAGAGCCTAGTTTCTATTAGTTTAAAAACAATAAAAAATATCTTTAAAATAATTTGAAATGCCTAGGATGACACATGATATTTTTAAACTAACTCAGGACAGTTATTTTGACTCAAAGAGTGGCAAGGCAATCCTGATATCTTCAAAGTTGGTTGTTTTTTAAAAATTTGTTTTATAATACTAAATAAAAAGTAAAAATCTGTTTTCGTTAATTTTTAGATTATTATTTTAAAAAAATATGCAAAGTAGTATTGTATGGAATGTTGCAAGTCTAAAAATATGTCATATAGGAAAATTATCTGAAGTTCAAAAACTTGAATTGAAAAATAGCAGACCAACACCAGATATTGCTATTACTCAAGACTGCAGTTCAAGTGGTATGCAATTTTAATTTTTGTTTATATTTCAGATGTTCTTCATTTGTTAAGATATATTTTTACAATTTTATATTGTAATATAGCCAAAAATGTAGAAGTTAAAACAAAAAAAAACTAGCTCTTTAGATTTTTTCTACAAAAAATTTAAAAATTTAAGACTTTTAATTTTAATACTGAAGATTTAACATTTTTATATAAAAGATAGAGATAGTATATTAAAAGCTGCAACAAACTAAAAGTATTAGTTATTTTGAGTTTAATAGAATTCTATTTGTTGATATAAAATAAATATTGAAAATTATCTAGAAAATGCACAGAGAAAATGTTTAGAGGCATTAATTGTTATACTTAGTTAAGGCCATAGGGAGGGGGGGTAAGCCATGTTTTTTATAAGTTGATCTATTTTATAAAATTTTTTCTAAGCAATAAGGTGCTTTTTATTGTTATTAAAAATTCGAATTATTTTTTGAGATATGACTAGTCAAAGTTGAGCCGCATAATAGGTTCCCTATGAGAAGGGAAAGGCTATTTTGTTTAAAATCTATCTCCTCCTACATTTTTCAAGTAATCTTCTTCAAACTTTAACTGTTTAATCTTTATACAATAATAAAATAACATTTCTTGTGAATTAAAAAAAATTGTAGTAACAATGTATTGTTTATGAAAAATAAAAATAAATTTTAAAGTTTTTTTATATAAATTTTATTTATTATAATTATCAAAATTCATAAATTACGTTTTTTTTTTTGTAAAGTAAGGATCATTTTCTAAAATTTAAAAAGATTGCTTGAAAAATGAAGAAGAAGATAGATTTTTAATAATCTTGTAAATTTCCCAGAAAATTGACCCCGAAAAAATTGCGGTCCATACAATTGTATTGGTAACTTTTTACAAAAAATAAAACATCTTAAATGTTAAATGATATTCATGCATTCTATAAAAACAGGCTTATAGTTTGTAATTAAAGCTTTCATATAAACTTATTTGAACTTATTTTACTTAATGAATTTATTTCAATTATATTACTTATAAAAAGTTCTTTTTATAGCTAATTACAAAAGTTGCAACTTAGGGGATTTTTTGAGAAAAAAAATTGCGCACCCCCTGACCAAAACACCACGCTACGCCACTGGTATATACCAGTGCTTCTGAACCTTTTTCTAGTGGCGGAACCCTTTTCCAAAATTCAACTTTTCCGCGGAACCCCTAATTTTAATTTTACATAAAATGTTTAATTAAAAAAATGTTTTTTTTTAATTTCGAAAGGCTTCGCTAAACCCTAGGGTTCCGTGGAACCCCATTTCACAAACACTGATATATACAACATTAGTGTTGAGCTTACATTTTACAAATTAATACTAACCTTTCATTGAAAATTCATTCATCCTTTGTACTTCGTTTGCATATTGTTCAATGTTTGCTTTCAGTTTTTTGTTTTCTGTTTTTATTATTCTTATCAAAAATTTTCTTTTTAAATCTACATTTCAAAGCTTCAAGTTAGTTTTTGTATCCTACTACTAGAAAATTCAATTTTTATATTTTGAATGAAGCAAGTGGCAGTTATAAACAACAATATTAACTTCTTTTTTCAAATGACTACAAACAAACAACAACTAAAAACTTGTAAATAGTTATAATTTTAATATTTTTGTAAGTTTAAATGACAAATTTAAACAATGTTTTCCAAAAAGCTATTATCAAGCTGTTTTCGTATTTTTTTACCTTCACTCAGCTTCAATGTTGAAAGTTTTGATTCTTCAATTTGTTTTTTAAGTTGTTTCATTGCCTCATTATGTTTAGCTTCCTCTGAAACAGTTAAGATATTTTAAAAGATTTGGTTTTTTCATACATTTCTTAAACATATCTCATTTAACTTTAACCAGTATTTATTACGGCCATCATCAACAAAGTTTAGATGATTTGCGTCATCAATAATTTTAGTTAATCATCTTTCAAGCAAAACTTAAAAACATAAATTGTAAAACATAAGTATTTTTTATATTAATTTCATAAGTTCTTTTAGATAACAACTAACTCTTTTATTTTATAAACTAATTACTTGATGAATTGCTTAGGTCTTTGTTTTTAAATATAAAGTTTACAAATTTTTATTTTTTATTTTATTTTGTTTTTAGTAGTTTTTTAACACAGGTATGGAAATACTACGTAGTTAAACAACATAAGTGTTGAGCTTACATTTTACAAATTAATATCAACCTTTTTTCGATACTTCATTCATCCTTTGTACTTTCTTTGCATATTGTTCAATGTTTGCTTTCAGTTTTTTGTTTTCTGTTTTTATTATTCTTATCAAAAATTTTCTTTTTAAATCTACATTTCAAAGCTTCAAGTTAGTTTTTGTATCCTACTACTAGAAAATTCAATTTTTATATTTTGAATGAAGCAAGTAGCAGTTATAAACAATAATATTAACTTTTTTTCTCAAATGACTACAAACAAACAACAATTAAAAACTTGTAAATAGTTATAATTTTAATATTTTTGTAAGTTTAGATGACAAATGTTAAACATTGTTTTCCAAAAAGCTATTATCAAGCTGTTTTCGTAATTTTTTTACCTTCATTCAGCTTCAATGTTGAAAGTTTTGACCCTTCAATTTGTTTTTTAAGTTGTTTCATTGCCTCATTATGTTTAGCTTCCTCTGAAACAGTTAAGATATTTTAAAAGATTTGGTTTTTTCATACATTTCTTAAACATATCTCATTTAACTTTAACCAGTATTTATAACGGCCATCATCAACAAAGTTTAGATGATTTGCGTCATCAATAATTTTAAATAATCATCTTTCAAGCACAATTTAAAAACATAAATTGTTAAATATAAGTATTTTTTATATCAAATTCATAAATTCTTTTAGATAACAACTAGTGATGTACCGATCCCACAATTTTGGGTCCGGCCAAACCCGGATCCGGCTTTTGTTTTAAATTAGGATCCGGCCGGACCCGGATCCGGATTTTTTTTTTCAAATTAGAATGCGGCCGGAACCGGATCCGGAATTTTTTTTCAAATTAAGATCCGGAACCGGATTCTTAAAACTCTAAGTTATTTGTAATGTAAGTAGTATAAAAACTACTTACATTAACATAAAAAACATTAAAATATCTTTTTTGCTAAACTAACAAACTTTCCATGATTTTTTGTAACCAGAATATCACCTAATTTTAGCTAATATCAGGGTTGCCACTCTTTGATTCAAAAAACTAACCTGAGTGATTATAAACTTTTTTAAGTCAGAATGAGGTTTTGAAAAACCAAAAAAAAAATTACTTTAAGCTAATAATGAGTAGAAAAGCTAGCCACAAGGTTGAACATTTTAAGTAATGTTTACAATTAAGGCTATAGGAGGGTTAAACACTTTTTATTACAAGTTGATCTTGTTTAATAAAATAATATCTTAGCTACCAGATGCTTTTTATAGCTTTACAAAATTCAAAGTAGTTTTTGAGATATAAGCGGTCAAAGCCGGAGAGTTTCATAGGGACCTAATGGAAGGCGCAAGCTAAAAACGCGGAAATATCCATTTAACTAAAAATATATTTCCTCCTAGGTTTTTTAAGCTAGGTACCTCAAATTTGAAAAAAATATTCCTTACATAGTTTAAAAGCTTTTGAATATTGGAATTTCAAATAATTGAAACTTTCAAATTTAAGGTCTAAAATTCAAAAAAACACCTTTTTTTGAATAAAAGGGGACTTTTTCTCAATATAAAAAAATTTCTTACACTCAAATGATTTCGAATTTAGTAAAGAGTAAACTGTGAAAATTTGAATAAGATTGCTTAAAAACAATGGAGGAGATATATTTCTAATAAAATGTTTTTTTTTCGACTTTTTAGTTTGCACCTTCTTTAAGGAAGCTATTGAGCCGGCCGGCTTTGACCCCTTGTATCTCAACTACTTTGAATTTTATTAAGCTGTAAAAAGTATCTGGTAGCTAAGATTAAAATCTCTCAAATAAAATCAACTTGTAAAAATCAAGGTGGACACCCCTATAGCCTTACAAATCTAAAATTAATTAAAATCAAGTTCTTGAACAAAATTAATTAGAAAATCACAAAATATTGAAAACTGGATCATCTCAAACTCATTTAAAATCTAAAAGAAAACTAGCCTGAGTTTTTATAAAAAACTAAACTAGCCTGAGGCAGCCTTAGATTTTCAAAAATTCCCAAAAATTTTCAAACTAGCAGGGTTGCCACTGTTTAAGTCAAAAAAAAACTAGTTAGAGTGAGTATAAACTAGCCTGAGTCTAAAATTACTTTAATCTAATAATCAGTAGAACAGCTGGCCATAAGGTTGATAATTTGGTAGTAAAGTTTTTAATTTTACAACATAGGAATAGAGTTGCATTTCTGAAATGTTTGTTTCATAGTTAATGTAAACAAATGTAAATTAGTCACGTGTACAAAATGAGCCAATCACGGTAGGTGTTTAATTTTCAAACGTATTTTCTGACGAAAATGACTCTTTTTAATTTACACAGGGTTTGTTTTTGAATAAATACTTTTCTTTATGTTTTTTTTACTAACTACATCCGAATTGGCCGGATCGATCTCTGTTAGGATCCGGCCAGACCCGGATCCGGACTATTTTTTCAAATTAGGATCCGGCCGGACCCGGATCCAGACTTTTTTTTCAAATTAGAACCCTGCCGGACCCGAATCCGGACTTTTTTTTCAAATTATAATCCGGCCGGATCCGGATTTTTTTTTCATATCACGATCCGGCCGGATCCGGATATCAGACAAAAATGGCAATATCCGGCCGGATCCGGACCCGGATAGTGAATCAGGTACATCACTAATAACAACTAACTTTTTATTTTATAAACTAATTACTTAATGGATTGCATAAGTCTTTGTTTTTAAATATAAAGTTTCCAATTTATTATTTATTATTTTATTTCGGTTTTAGTAGTTTTTTAACAAAGGTACGTAGTATATACAACATAAGTGTTGAGATTACATTTTACAAATTAATACTAACCTTTCATTGAAACTTCATTCATCCTTTGTACTTTCTTTGCATATTGTTCAATGTTTGCTTTCAGTTTTTTGTTTTCTGTTTTTATTATTCTTATCAAAAATTTTCTTTTTAAATCTACATTTCAAAGCTTCAAGTTAGTTTTTGTATCCTACTACTAGAAAATTCAATTTTTATATTTTGAATGAAGCAAGTAGCAGTTATAAACAATAATATTAACTTTTTTTTTCAAATGACTACAAACAAACAACAATTAAAAACTTGTAAATAGTTATAATTTTAATATTTTTGTAAGTTTAGATGACAAATGTTAAACAATGTTTTCCAAAAATCTATTATCAAGCTGTTTTCGTATTTGTTTACCTTCACTCAGCTTCAATGTTAAAAGTTTTGATTCTTCAATTTGTTTTTTAAGTTGTTTCATTGCCTCATTATGTTTAGCTTCCTCTGAAACAGTTAAGATATTTTAAAAGATTTGGTTTTTTCATACATTTCTTAAACATATCTCATTTAACTTTAACCAGTATTTATTACAGCCATCATCAACAAAGTTTAGATTATTCTATTTTTAGTTATTTAATTTATTATTTTCACTTAATAACTAGCTTTACTTAAGATAAATATTTAAAAAATCCTTTAATTAACAATTAATTACTACAAAGTACGTTTTTTAAAAGTATTTTTGTGATCAAAACTATATAAAAATGATTAATGTTGTTTATTTTTGACAATTTTGCTAAATAAGTTTCAAACCTTTTAGCTTAAAACTACTTAAAGCTGCTATTTTTATTATTAAAATGTCAAGTAATTAACAGCTAACATTAATTCAACTTTTTAACAAAATTGCAATAAATTTTGTTAAATACAATATCAAGGAGAGTTATAAAAATCTTAATAAGGTTAGAATGACTGTATATTTTAATAATGAAAGCTTATATAATATCGTATAAACATATTTATCTGGCAAATAAATAATGAAATGTTATCTTATTTAAAGTGCAACCAAAAATAAATGTAAGAAAATTTTTAACAGTGTTACACCAAACTAAAGTGAGCTAATATTTTTTATAGCAAAGTTTAGACTTGAGCAGTTTGATAATTTTTTTGGATTTTTATTTCATAAAATAGACTTTGTTATCATCAACTTTTTTGGTAATTATATATACAGTTTTGAAACAAAACTGCTGCATATGTAATTGAAAAAAAATATTTTCATAAAACTAAACTAGTTATAATGTAAACCGTTAACTTAAAACAAGTTTTAGTTCTTAAAAGATTTGTAAGTTCTACAAAGTATGATATAGTTTTATTACCCTAGGAAAAGTTTCTAACCTTTTTCGTAGTTCCATTTGCTTTCGTTTATCTTCAAAGTTAAAAACTTTGATTGTTCAGTTAGATTATAGATTTGGCTGTTTAGTGATTTCGTTATTTCTATATGTTTCACTGCCTCTAAAATACTTACAATGTTTTTTTGTTTCTCTGTAAATCAATAAAGTTAAAATCTAATATTTTTTAATTAACTAAGTTCAAAGCAAAACAATCTAGTACTTTCTGTTTTCAAAGTGTTTTAAGCCATATAAAGGTTAGCCATGTAGATACTTAGATACAAAAAAAAATTCTTTATATTTAATAAAAATTACTGTAACTAAATTAAATAATACTTATTTTAATCCTTTACCATAGTATATACAATTATTTGAAATTTGTTTTTACTCAACATAGTTTGATGTTTTCTTTAACTTCTATATATTATTGGTACTTAATTATAGTTTTGTTTGGTCATCTGTTTAAAGAAAAGTTGAAAAACGTTTTTAAAGTTTATCGAAAACACCATAAAAATTTAAACTTATAAATCATCAACGTAATACCTAATACTTGAATTAGCATTTTTAAGCTCGTAAAAATTTATAAGTCATTAAATGTATAAATAACAAAATAATCTATGAAGATAATCTACAAATCATATTAAGAATAAAAAAATTAACAAATTTTCTATTTAATGTTGTTAAGACGCAGTACATGACATTTTTTTTGAAATAATACACAAAGTTTTCTAAAAATTGTGTTGTAGTTATAATACACAAAAGTAGAAAAGAAAACTTTAAATTACTTTGAAGTTTTTGAACATATTTATTCTATTTTTACTTCCTAGTATAATGCTTAAGTTTAGTTTCACAAAGCTCGGTTCATTGCAAATAAAAAACAGAAAGTTATATTTAAAATATAAACAAACAGTTATGTTATATTATATACACACGTTTTATATTCAATGAATAACCATTAGCTTTTTCAAAAACAGTAAGAAATTTAATGCAAGTAAGGATTTATACAAAGTTTACAAGTATCGTGACGTAATATGTTAAAAGTGGGCAATGAACGGCCCGCTAATGTTTATACGATTTAAGTTAAACCCGGCCTGCGAGCATATAAACCTAACACGTCATTTAACCTTGTTTTAAATTCAAAGCTTATGTAAAACATTGTTAGCTATATATTTTATTTATCTGTTTGATTTAATATATTTATAATATTTTATATATTTTATTTAACATTAAAGCTTTATAGTGTGACTTATTGTTTTTTAATGATGCAGATTGTACTCAATGATTTTAAAACAATACATACTCATAAAATTTAAAGAACGTTAAACTATTTTGTAATCAAAAAAACGTTTCCTAAGCGCATACTTTTTGTAACTCTTTTAATGTGAAACTTAAGCTTGGTTTTAACAAAACTAAATTGTAGTTATTTACTTTTGCAGCTATTTTCTAAAAATATCATACAATTAAAAACGAAAAATTACCTTTTTCAAATTCTTCTTGAGCATTATGAAGCTTTAATTTCAGATTTTCATTTTCCGCTGCAAGTAAGTCTTTACTACTTTTTAGAAATTCAATCATTGAAGACTTTTCTGACATGCTTCTTGTATAATCTAATAATTTTTAAAATTTTATTGAAATTTTTTGAAGAGTTGATTTTGACTAACGCTTTTCTTTTTTGCTAGTTTGCAGCAAAATGTTTTATATTAGAGTTAAATAAGCGTGTATATTTTTTTAATACAAAAAAGCATCTAAAATAGTATAATATTCACAATTTCTGCAACGTAGTAAGTTCCAAGACTAAATATTAGAAGTTAATGATCCTTATAACATTTAAAAATTAATAGACAGAACAGAACTAATCAAAAAACGTAAGTATCTTTAATTCTGCTTTGGGGTCAGACAACAAAATGTAGAAAATACTTGTGAAGCATGTCACACAATACGATAAAAAGATTAAATGAAGAAATACGATAAAAACTTTTGAACTCACTTTTAGTGTAAAGATTGTTCATTGAATTTTTAAGGTCATCAACGGAGCTCACACTAGCAGATGGTTCTATTGAACTGCTTTCGGATTCTCTCAAAAGATTCTTTGGAGCGGTATTTGTCACCTGTGAAAATTGTAGTATGATATTGGTTTTACATTTGTAAGTTAGACAATTTTTTAGTTTAACTTAAAAAGCGTTAAAGGCGGATAAAATAAATTTACTTTTTAAAAACTAACTTTAAAACATACTGGAATAATTTGTGATTGCTATTTATAAGTTAGTTGTGGTTCATAATTGCTTTTTTTACTACAAAAAGTAGTCAGTCACTAAAATTCAATAATCAAACAATTTCAAACCATAACTAATATTAAAAATAACTTTGTATTTACACTTCAAAAATAAACAGTACTACATACATACTTTCATTATTTTCAAAATTAAGAGTGAGGTTTTAGTGTAAACTGCAGTATTTATTTGATATTTATTAAAATATTTTTGTTTTCCTGTTGTATGACAATACCTATAACAACTATGTTTAAATTAAACTCTTGGTGTCCGTAAAGTTAATCAGAGGAAACTAAATTTTCATTATATTAAACCTAAAATTGTATAACATTTACTTTTTTTGATGTATATGCTTATAGTTCTAACTTTCTTATTAAATAAATTTAGTTAATACTTTTACTTATACAGGTTGAAAGTAAAAGAACTTTTGGACAATTTTATACATTAAGCTAAACTACTCAAATTTTTACTACTTCTTCTATTTATTTATAAAATTTTACAGATACGTCAAGTAAAAGTACGAGAAAAAATATCACTAGATAATCAAAAAGTATATTTTAAAACTAACTTTACTTTCATCATCACTTTTGTTTGTTTTTTTGTCAGAAAATTGTCCACCAAAATGAACACTAGCACCTTCTTGAAATTTGAAAATTTGCACTATATTGCCTTTCACTTTCTATAAACACATAAAAGTATGTCAAAAAACATCAAATGATAGGTTTAGCTCATTGATCAATACAACAACTTCTTGAAAAATTAGGAAAATTGAAGGAACGAAAATCGTAGTATATTATAACTGTTACATTCTATAAATAAAAATATGCTATATTATATACCTGAAATGTGTGTTTATTGCTTATAAAAAACTATAAATAATTTAAGTTACCAAATGTAAATAAAGTATATTAAAACTTTACTACTTGTATCTTATTTCATAGTTTTAATTGTTGATATATTTAGTTGTTTACTAAAACAAAGTTTTTATAATACTTGTATTGAGTATTTATTTCGATACTTCACATATTTTATTTGTGTTATATTTAGCAGCTTTCTATTCTAAACTTAGAATGAAAAATAGTTATTTAATTAAGTATATTAAATAACTTTGAAACAAACATAGCGGATAAAAAACAATTAGTAAGTTTTAAAAAAATAAATAAGAAAAACCTTAATGACCAAGTTGTTAAAATATATGCAGTAAAACTAATAAAAATCTTAAAAAAAAAGGGTTGAAAATATCGTAAAAATTTACATTTTCTAGTTTTTAAGATGTCATAATAGTAGAACGAAGTAAGTAAGTATGTAAGTTCAAGTTTTGATGTTTTATATATTTAAGACTTGTCAGCTTTTTATTTTATAATAAAATTTCAAAAGTATGTTTATAAAATCTAAATTTAGTAACTAATTAAAACAATGTAAAGTAAAATAAGTATAAAGTATATAATTATAACTTTAAGTAACCTCTACACTAGATCCTTGATTACTCTTTGAACCTTCAGTCGCGCTGTAAGTTAAAGTTAATTATTTTAATACGAGTTATACATTCAGTTTAATAAAGCACTTAAAAGCTGAAAATACAAAACAAAAAGGTTAGCGACCAAACAGCACAAAATTTGTTTGATTATCTTAAAAGTGCTGAACTTTGTTATTTAACGATTTACAATCCAGTAAACAAGTTTTCATTATATTTTTTTATTACAAAAATGATAAAAAGCAATTTTAAAAGCTGTAAACCAAAAAAGCAAACAAATCAGTGGTTCACCGACCTGAAATTTGTTTGCTTTTGTTAACTTCAAATTTCAGATTTATTATCACTAAACGACCTTAAAAATAAAATGTCAGGATGAATAAATGTTGGTTTAATCAATGTAAAAGCAAAATAAACAAATTTGTGCTTTGTAACCTATGTTTACAGTTAAGCAATTAACTATAACCGTTTAGCTTTTACAAATATTCTGACATTTTAATTTACTGTCGGCTCGTAATTTAAACCTGCTATATAAATAAAAATACGTTCAGCTATATTTAATCTTAAAGCAAAGTAAAAGTGTTAATCTTGGTATGTAGTTAATTTTTTAGATTTTGCTAATTGAAAAAGTTTCCAACCTTTTTAAGCATAATACTGTTTCATATTTAATATTTTTTTTCAAATAGGGTCATCTCAAGTGTTTAAGTTTACATTAAAATAGTAAAGTTTTATTTTAATTTTTTTGTTTTGTTGTCAATTTAAATATTGTTTCAACAAGTTTTTACCATATGTTTGGAAAATAATGAACACAAAAATGTTAGTTTGTTTTCAAAGAAAGCGTTCTGAATTAATCCACATAACATAAACTACTTATACATAAACACTTTTTTTACTTAGATTTAATAACCTTTTGTTTTTATTTCTTCTTTTTTCTTCCGATTCTTCTTGCTTTTTCTTGTGCACAATATATCTTTCATTGTCCTTCGTAGCTGATTATTTAATTTAGAAAAAATTACGTTTTGAAACACTGTATACAAAATATTTTCTATTAATTAATGTAAGCTCATAAAAATATTTTACTCCAACTTTTAATCAAAATCACATATAGCATAAGTTGAAGTAGAATGTTTTTCTTTATTCAATGAAAAGCTGTTAGAGTTAGAGCGATGTATTACTATCTAAACAGTAAACATACATAGTTAATTACTTTTAATTTAGTTTTTAAGCATTAAGTTACAAACTAAACTAGTGTGCAAATATTAACTAAACATTTTTCTTATTGAAACCAAAAACTGATTAATTAAAATGTTTTCTTTCCAGTTTATGAGCAATTTTTTTTTATTAATCGAGCACTAAAAAAAGTGTTTTATAATTTTTATACGTTATTATTCAGTACTAAGTATGAAATTAAAATCAGTACATTAAAATTAAAAGATCGCGATTTCTTTTAATTTAAGATTAGTTAAAAACATTAACCTAGCTTAATTTCGGATTTACACCTATACTATTAAAATAAAACTTTCTTAGAGTTTTAAGCTCCATTTTTACTTATATTAAAATTTTATAACATTCCGTTTTATTAGATTGACAAGTTAGGAAAGTACATGTTATTACTTAATATACTGATTCGGTGCGTAATTGCAAATGCGCACCGATGTTGATGAAAAACTCCATAAGGAAAAATTTTATTAGTTCAAAAACTTCATAAGAATTTAGACTCAAAAAGTACGCAATTAATATAGCTCACCGCTGTAGTATAACCTTATGGCAGATTATTTTTCTACAAAAAGTTTACAAAAATACGTCACGCTTAAAGAAAAATTAAACAATTTTACAATTTTTTTTTATGCTACATTGTTAAGACTACTGCTAGTTTTTTTGAACTTTATTTTTGTAAACATACAAGAGAAGCGTGTCGGCCTATGAGAAATAAACTTTGTTTGTGATTTTTATTTTAAACAAATACAATCAAATGAATTAAATTTAAAAAGTATACTTTTAAGTATTTTACAAATAACTATTTTATAAAGTTGGTCCATTTTAACTTCTGTGTAACTTTATTAAAGTTATGTGCAATGAGGTGTTGTTATCACTGTTGTATTGAATATTAAAGAGATTCAAAATTTTTTGTAAATAAAACAGATACTTTCGTTTTATTGAATATATTAATCTTTAAAGATATTAAGTTTACTATAAGTAATAAAAACAATTTTTATTTAGTAAGTTTACATTTTTGAAAGTATAAGTAATTCTAATGAAATTTATACTTTTATTTAATTGTTTAATTTTGTAATATATAAATATTTTTCAAAACAGTTAACAAACTGACTTTACTTAATAAATTTATTTCAATTGTATTACTTAAAAAAAGTTTTTTTTATAGCTAATTGCAAAAGTTTTAATTTAGAGGATTTTTTGAGAAAAAAAATTGCGCACCCCATAACCAAAATACCACGCTACGCCACTGGTACCTATGAGTTCGTTCTTCGGCGCAGAACTTTGCGACTTGGTAGGCCTGTATGCCTTAAGCAAACTTAGCCACTTATACAACTATAAAGATATCGGACTCTATAGGGATGACGGTCTCGCAATAATAAGCAGAAAAAGTAACCAAGAGCTAGAAAGACTAAAAAAAAATGCAATTTCCTAGATAAATTTCTAGATACTGCTAATAATACATTTAAACCACACCAAAAAGAAAACTCCAGCACCAATTATATTAACAAGTATTCGAACCACCCGTCCATTATCAAAAAGAACCTATCAAAAATTATCGAAAAAAGACTCAATAGACTCTCAAAAACCGAAGAACTTTTCAATGAGTCAATAACCGGATACGAAAATCCTTTAACCAACTCAAATTTCAAACACAAACTTAAATACTCAAACCACCAAAACAAAAAGAAACCAGCAAGAACAAGAAAAACAATCTACTTCAACCCACCATACTGTCAGTCAGTAAGAACCAATATAGGTAAAGCTTTTCTGCAACTAATATATAAACATTTTAAAGAAGACCACATGTTAAACAAAATAATAATCAGAAATAATTGTAAAGTTTTATACAGCTGCATGAGCAATACCAAGAAATTAATCCAAAAACATAATCGAAAATACTTAAAAACAAAAAACGATGAACAAAACGAAACACTATGCAACTGTCGAACAAAAAACAAATGTCCCCTTAAGAATAAATGCTTCGTTGAAAACGTAATATATAAAGCAACAATCAGGCCGGAAAACGAAACAAAACGGGCTCAACGGGTGGCACTTTAAAAAAAGATGGTACAGCCATATTAGTGACTTTAAAAACTATAAAAAGAACGGAACTGAAATATCGAAGTATATATGGAAGCTTAAAAAAAAACAACATTGACTACAAAAAAGACTGGGAAATAATCCACCATATTGGCAAAGCCAAAAACCCGCAAAGCATTTGCAGTACTTGTATATTAGAAAAGGTCGCGATCGCCGAAGCCGACAGAAGGGACAACCTAAATAAACGGTACGAGCTCTTTTATTCCTGCCCGCACTTCCGAAAACTCCACTTCAAAACTTAAGTTGTTCGTAATACAGGTTTTATGCATGCTATTAATAAATTTTTGTGCAGCTATTATTTTCTTGAAACTAAAAGTTTTTTTATAAAAATCATTCAAGCAAAATTTCAAATTTTTGTAACTATTACAAGTACAAAATTACTTAAATTTTCAATGGTTAAGTCACCTATTAGCTTGATTAAAGTGCATCTTAACTTAAGCTCACTTAATACTATTATCTACATTTTTACTTAAGCAATGTTTACTTTGAAAATCAACTAGAAGAAAATAGAAAGCTAAGAACATATTTTTATTGTCATTTGTTATGTTCTTTAATTTTGAAATTTAACTAATATTTAATTTTTACCACAAATTCCATCTTAACATTAAAATTTAACTTGTTTTGTTTTTAGGTAAAAGTTTGTTTTAACTATAAGTTTTTATATAAAGCACACTTTATTAACTACATTTTTGCTTAAGCAATGTTTACTTTGAAGAGTAACTAAAAGGAAAAAGAAAGCTGCACACAACTTTTATTATTATTGTTGTTATATTGATTTCAAAACTTAATAAAATTAAAATTTTTACTTAAATTCAATCTTAATATCAAAATTTAATTTGTTTAGATTTTTAAGTAAAAAATTTGAGTAAAAAATTGTTTTTGTTTTTATTTAATTGTTTAAAAGCTATTTTCCATAACTGTTACATATTATTTTTTAGATTTATTTAAGCACTAACGAGGTCTTTGACCGAAACTTAGTTTTTAAAATAAATTCTTGAAAGAAAAAAATATTATTTCTCCTTTAGTAGTTGAGATCTCTTTATTTGTTTTCTTAAAACCAAAACATATAATATAAAAAAAGTATATATCCAGCTTGATTTGAGAAGTTTATAATGATGGGATAAAGACTAAAGTGGTAATTTACCACAATAGTTTGTAATGTTTAAGTTTTTCGTACTTATGAAAAATTATTCAGTTTAAGTTATTCAACTATAAAAGATATGTATCTAACTTGGTTTGAGAAGTTCATAAAGATGGGACTGGTAATTGTCCACCATGGCTTGCAGCACGAGTCTTGACCAGCCCTGGTCCAGATCTCCGTTCATCGCCTTCACAATGTATTCCCGGTTGGCCGCAATCGTCGACTGGCCGTCATGCTTCTCGTACAGCTGCCCCTATTAAGCGTTGTGACGTCATAAACAAAATACTGTGTTGTGATGTCATAATTGTTTGTCCGTTACATTGTGACGTAACTGAAAGGTACAACTCGAAGCCAAAAAAAATGACATTATAGTAATCAATACAAACTTAGACGTCATAAAAAACGAACTTTGACGTCATCAGGCATTCCGACGGGGGCGTCGTGCTCAAAGAGGAAGAAATCTTCCTCGAACTGAGACTTCAGCTCCAATGATGACGTCATTTTGAACAGAAACACTTCATCGTGTTGCTCGTCACTCCTGATTTTATAAAAATGTTATTTGATTTATATATAATAACCACATATTATTTAAAACTTGTTGTTGTTAAATTTTATTTTGTTGTACATCATTAACAGTTTTCTAAGATATGATTTGATTTTAATAGAATATTTATTTACAAATTCATTGATTCACGAACTTGTTTATAAGACTATGTTTCGCTCAATTAAAAGTTATATTAACAAGATCCTCAGTTATAACAAAACTGATTGAACAAATTATATTGTTTGATTTAAATTTGTATTTTTGTTGTTCTTTTGATTAGCAAGTTATTTGATTTGTAAAGTTGAACAGAGTAATATTTAATTATATAGTCTTTAGTTATTTTTGAATGACATAGTTTTTAAAACACTGTTTCGTTAAAGTTTTCCTAGTATATGGGTTGTTTTTTTTTGGTATACGATTTACAACAGGTTATAAAGTTTATATTGTTATATTGAAAATATAAAATAACATAATAATATCTTTTATTTTTGAAATATTGATATAATTGATGATATATATTTACTGAAATATCTGCCTAATTGAAAACCAGGATCTAGTCGCAAACAAAACAAGTTTTGTGTTAAGTGCTGCTTTATCATTGCATCATTGGTGATCGTACTTGTCCAGATTACTTACAGTTACGTACTTTCTAGTTTACTTACATATGCGTACTTTTCCAGTTTACTTACAGATGCGTACTTTTTCGCCAAGGTGGTGCTTTCATGCGGTTGCACAAACTCCAACAGTTTAAATTAAAAAAACAAAATAAAAGGCCAATGCTATAAAAGTAATATATAGTAAAAAAAATAAACCTAACTAATACCCACAAACGCTTTTTTTAATCATAAGAATTTGAATTGTCGGAACTAAAGTTATAATGTATACCTTTCACACAAGTACGATCACCATTGATGTAATAACAGAGCAGCCAACTACATTACGCAAAAACACACAACATATTAAAAATGTTTTTAAAAGTTTTCAACTATTTTCGTAGACACCACAAAAGTCACTCAGAGTTAGAATTTTTAGAAAGTAAATAGATAAATAAACTGATATTAACAAAAAAGTGTAACCGCTTACTAGATAATTTGTTAAAGGTAATTAAAAAAAACTTTTAGTGGTTTTTAAAGTTTTTTTTTCTACATTTCAAACTATTTTAATGTTTTAAAGCAAATATTTTGCATCTTGGGTTTGGTTTAGTTCCTTGTATTTTTTTTTTGCCTTTCAGGCTTTAAACTATAGCCAAATATTTTATATGAAAAGTAAATATATTTTTATGATTTTCAAATGTTTTTAGTTATACATTGCATAAAATATGTCAATAGATCAAGTTACTGTTTTAAACTTTGTTTTAGTAATTTTTAGGACTTTGGATATATAAAACATTATCTAAATAAAAAAACATAATTTTTCTGTTCAACAGAGTTGAAATTCGTATTTAGAAAATCTCTAAATATAAGTCTAATTGAGTTAATTTTTATTTTTACGTTATACTATGTCTAAAAATTTACTACATGAAAATTTCTGTTCATTCAGTTAACATTTTACTTGCTTGCTGATGAAGGTTTAGAAAGTAGTTTTGAAAAAAATAAAAACTTAAAACTTAGAATAAAAACTTTGTTGATTTATTGACGTTTAAATTTATATTTACACTTAGTTTAAATACGAATTTAAATTAGTAAAAAGCCCGTGTTTTTTACATATAATTTTTTTCAATTAACTAGAATTAAAACTATATTTGTAAAATAATGTGTAAAAGCTAACCAGGTTTGGGAAATATCAATTGAAGGTAGAGCAGACATTTTTATTATACAATTGCAATTAGTTAAATTAGTTAAATCTGAAAAAAAAGTTTTTGGGTAGTTTTCTAAATTAAGTTAAACATTCTCTGCTTAAACAGTTTCCAAAGTTATTACGTTTACATTAAAAAAGTTAAAGTTGTATACCTAAAAATTGCTACACAAAGTGTAAAACAAAAATTATGCAAAAAGGATTTTTTAAATGTAACGAAATTAAGTAAATAAAACTAAAAACTAACCTTTAAAATAAAAAGGTTTGAAAAAATTTATACTTTTGTTAAAAGTTAATTACTAAGCAGCGTTTTTTGTAAGTTCTATCAAATAGACTGTTGACTAGCTGTTGCAACATAAAAAACTATAAATTTTTTCACAACTGTATAAATGTCTTTGAAACTAGAACAATTAAGTTGCTTCGTTTAAAACAAATACGTTTTAGTATTGAAGCTCGTTTAAGCATGCTTCTTCGCGAATGATAGTCGCTCGTAATTAAGCAAACAAATCTATGCCGAGTTTCATAGTCGAATTTAATCATTGACTTTTCGTGCCGAGTGAAAGTTT
Source organism: Thalia democratica (assembly GCF_965202585.1). Taxonomy (NCBI): domain Eukaryota; kingdom Metazoa; phylum Chordata; class Thaliacea; order Salpida; family Salpidae; genus Thalia; species Thalia democratica. The sequence goes on from NC_139171.1 coordinate 33,359,470, forward strand.
TTTTTAAATATTTTTATACATTTCCACGCTACAGTGTATTTAAGTAAACACGATGTAAAAAATTATATTTATAATAAATATGTATTTTTAATCTATGTAAAAACTTTAAACAAATATACCTTTTATAAACTTTTAAATAATTATTTTTCATTGTGTAAATATTTTACTTTAAAGAATTTTTCATAAAAGTAGCTGCTTAGCATCAGTACTAAAAACCAGTTAAACATGAACAAACTTCAGGATAAAAAGTTTAAGCTCGTAAAGTTTATTACTTCGGATGTAGAACCTCTATTTTTGTTGGTTTTCGCTTTAAAGGTTCATCAAGCGGTCGAAAATTTTAAGGCAGTTTGTTATGCTTCTGTTTAGACTGTTAAGCCAGCAAGTGTTGAAAATTTAGATACAATTAAAAGTCAAGTGGTTAAATGGGGATTTACCAGAATAGAAAATATTGGTCAAAGCGTGGAATATTATTGTCAAATGTTAATGAAAAACAAAAGGTGGTAACTAGACTTGTAATAAGTTGTATGGCTATTTTTTACAAGCAGTTTAGTATATTGTTCATTAAACAACTAAAAAGATAGACGCTTAAAACATTTGGTCCTAGGTCCTTTATTTCTTTCTTTGAAAAAACCTTTCGTTGATCGAGTCGTACACTACTTGGATACAGTTTAACGTCTTTTCAACGACCAGTTTACTGCGCTAACTAGTAAGAAAATTAAGTTTGTTTTTTCTCAAGTTATTTAATTTTGTAATGTTTTTTTAAACAGTTAAGTAAAAAAAAATAGCTTTAACTAATCAAGTTCAAAAATTCAGTCAAAATTTTCATAAGTTATAGACGCAGAGCTAACCTAAAACAATAAATGTGTGAAACAATTGAAAATAAACTCAAGTTGAGTAGTTTCCATACAATAATAAGATGAAAAATTATATTATAGAATTTTTTATCTAACACTGCTCTGCTGAGGTAAAAATTTGCTGCGAAAGTGTTTGTTCTCTAAAAAGAGTATTTTCTTTTTTTTCACCGCAGAGCAGAGTTGCCATAAACTGACTTTTCGTTAGTTTAGAGTTGTAATCAAGTAGTTTTTTACGGCTTATATACTTGAAGGTCAGCCTGAGCTGAAAAGCTGTAAAAAAAAACTGAGTCAGCCAAAAAAATAAGAGACTTTTTCGTTATTTTTAATTTTAGTTGTTTAAACTTGATCTATTTTTAATACTTTTAGGTAAGGTTGGTTAGGGATAAGGATATTAACAAAAAAGATCAAAAAGGCCTTTAAAAAATTTGCTGACTCAGCTTTTTAGCCCAGTCTGCTTTAAGTATACTTTCCGTTTCCTACACTTAAATCTTTATGTGACTTATAATGATAAATTGTATAAAGTATAAAGGTTACAATTGGTTATTTGAGAAGCTATATGTATTTCAAACGGATATGCTTAAAAAATAAACTTCATTTCACTACAAAATTGAGGTAAAAATGGCAGTTATGGTTCGCAGCAAAGTGATTCGAAGACCGAAGAAATTAAGTATTGAAAATTTTAGTTTATTTACACAAAGAAAAGTTAATAAAAGAAAATAAAAGCTTGCGACATATATTTAAAAGTGAATGACCAGACTTAGTAAACAGCACTGTGCTTAGTGTTAAAAATGCCCGGTAGATATATAAATTATAAATGAACAAAGAAGACACAAGCGTACAATTATTTTTCTCTTTAGTTTCTTATGTTTGTTAAGAGCATAGTTGCCAGAACTATTCAGCTATCGATAGCCCTCCTAACAGTTTTGTAGGACAATTGACGTATACAATTTTTAACCACTAAGTGTCGCTCAAGAGCTAAGTTTGACTCTATTTTGACTACCAATAGATGATTTAGCTTGCAGTTAAAAAGTTGCAGTATAATGCTGTCTCACATACTTTTAGTTCATGAAAGGAAACTTATTCATAAAAATACTAAAATACATTTTGCAATCGAGCAGAACAAACTCGGATATTGTTTTATAGGTAATTAAAAGGTTGATTGTAAAAAAGTATATTTTTATTTATTAAGGTACTTATGATTTCCAAATTCAAAAGTCTACTCACTGGGTTTGCATTTCTCGACTAGAGCACACTCAGATAATTTTGCAAATTTTTAGTTTGCACTGGTGGTTAAGTTTGCGTTTTTAACCAAAAAAAATTAGCTGAAATGTAACGCTTTAAAATTTAAAAATAATAAACTTCAGCTGAAAATAACTATTTTAAATTAAATTGATCTGAATATGTAAAAGAGTAGGAAAGTAATGAAAACACAGTGTAAAATTTTTAATTATATAAAACGTTCTAATCAACAAAAATCATTTGTTAGTTCACAATTATAGTTGTGTTTGTAAATTCAGTCTTAAAATAAAAGTAATAAACGCTTTTAATAAAAAATAATAAACTATACGATTGTTTATGAATTTTTATTGAAAAATGACCCCGTTAAATATATGTAAATTTCCTTAATTTTTAGACTTTTACTAATTAAAAAATAGTTTACAGTAACATTACCATGTATAACCTTTTTGTAGTAAAAGTTTGTTTAAATATTAAAATCAATAGTGAATAAAATCAAACTTTTTGTTATTATTAAAAGATTAACTTATCTATCAAACATAGCTGTTAAGCATTGAACACTAACATTTATATTAAATATAAAAACTTGTAATGACACTTAGCGTTAGTGTACTTAATGAAAATGTTATTTTACATTTTTATAATACAATATAAAAACTAAAAGCTTGTAATTTAGTTTTATTAGGATATACTCCTGAAATAAACAATTTTTTGTACAAACTTAAAGAAACAAATGATAATAGTTTTAATAATTTCGAAGTAAACTATTTGGATGCATTTTGGGTATAGGGTACATATAATGTTTAAATACAAAGAAAATCCACTAGTACAAAGTTTATGTTTTAAAGCCAATTTATTCATTTTTTTATGTACTAGAATTAAATTAAGTTACTTAAAAAAAATTTTTTTTTAAGTTAACATAAATTAATAAAAACTAAAGGTTTATCACAGTAAACATATAGAAAATATAAATAACAAAAACAAATTAATGTCCATACATTTATTGTAAGAATAAAAGCAGTTTACTTTTTGCATTCTAGCAAAACTAAAAAAAAACATTTTATAAACAGTAAATCTACTTAGAAAATTAAAGTACCTAGAAGAATTATCTTATAAGTATCAAGCTAGTCTTAAAATCATATTTTTATCATTTAAAAAAAAAGATTAAAGCTATTATAAATTAAATATTTCCATTGGTACTTCTTAAAGCTACTTAATATGAAAAAAAAACTAATACTGTTTGAGTTATTTGTCTAGCACGTGTTTTTTTAATTAATTTAGTTTTAAATTTGAAAAATTATTAAAAAAAGAGCAAACAATATCAGTTAACTACCAAAGTTGCTTACAAAAATTTGTTTCTTAAAAAAGAATTAAAGTCATATCTTTAGATCTGTAAATGTGTACAAAAGACAAAAACGTATCAATATATAAATAAATATATACATATATATATATATATATATTAAAGGTTTTATACAAAGTTCTGATCGATAGTGCTCGACAAATTAAATTGGAGCTTAATATTTATTTATCTAATTATATAAAAACTATAATTTAAACAGCTGTTTCACACATTGAAATGTAAAATTTCTTGTGATCGTCAGTAAGTTACAGTTTATTATGATAATGAACAGAAATTTCGATTTTAGAATTTTTATAATAATTGTGACGTAGTAATAGTACAGTTTATTGTACGATTAGCTGAATTTGAAATACGGTGTGAATGTTATTTTATGCTTTTTAGGAAAGTTTTAAAAGGTTATTTTGGAAAAATGTTTTAAGCTATTTGAAAAAGTTTTTTAGACTGTTGGGAAAAATTTTATAAAATACTCGTGTTTGCCGCTTCGATTTTATTTTGTTTTAATATTTAGTTGGTTTTAATTTTGTTAAAAAAGTATTTTTGATAATGGACGCATATGTTTTGTCTTTCGCTTTTCTTGTTTAGTGTTACGTTCTTATCTGATTTTTCGATATCTATTTTTCTAAGTTACAAAGTTTGCAGCCGAATTTAGTATTGAATTTTAATTTTGTCCTGTTTAATATTTCCCATTTAATTTTGTAGTCTGTATTGTTATCTTTTAAGTTCCATGTGTAATTCGCTAGTTCCGTTGTGTGTCTTTTGTTAATATTGTTGAATGATGATTTGTGGTTTCTGTATCTTTGTTTAAAGGTATTTCCTGTCGATCCTATATACTGCTTTGTTGTTTTATTTGATGTTACTGTTGCTTTATAAATTATATTTGACACTAGGCATTCGTTATTTAAAGGGCAAGGTTCTTTACGGCAATTACAAAGTTTATCTTTTATGGTGCTTTTATCGTCTATATTGCTTTTGTTTAATATTTTGTTGTTGTGAGCTATTATTTTACTTCTGAAATTATTTGTGCAACTGTAAGATATTTTGATTGTGTTTCGGTTGAATATTTTATGGAATGGGTGGTTTTCGTCAAATGATGTAGTAATCAGGTTTAAGAATTGTTTGCCTATTTTAGAACTTATATTTAGACTGAATGGTGGGTTGAAATATATTATGTCTCTTTTTCTTTGTTTTTTATTTCTTTCTGGTAAAGTGGTCTAATCGTATTTTAAGGTGTTTTTATAATTGGCCGAATTTAATGCTTTTTGGTATTCATTTTTTACATTGTTGAAGGATTCTTCGTTATTAGTAGTTTTATTAGTCTTCTGTTTATTGTTTCGGGTAGTTGTTTTAGTATTTGTCGAGGGTGATTGGAGTTGTAGTTTACGTATAAAATTGGTGAGTTTGGTTTGTTGTATGGTTGGTAACTTGAGTTTGATATGTTGAAGGATACATCTAAGAAGTCTGTTTGGAATAATCCGGATTCTATTGTTATTTTAAAGCCGTTTTGTTTGAATAGTTTAATTAAATATTTAGCGGTGTTTTCAGCTAATCTCGGTGATTTGCTTCTTATTATCCCTAGCCCGTCATCTCTATATAATCCGAATTCATTATCTATAAAAATCTTACTTTTTTTGATTTCATTTAGTTAAAATAACCCTATCAAATCGCAGATTTCTGCCCCGTTAAATGATCCCATACTTACATTAAATAATTGGTCTGAGTTTGTTTTTTCCCAGGTTTGGTTTTTATGAGTTAAAATTGCTTTATAAGAGTGTATAATTAAATTCATTTCTTTGTCTGTTATTGGGTAAAATTGTTCAGCGAATTCTAATGCTTTAATTAAATTATTTTTGGTTATACTAGGGTAAAATTTGGTGAAATCGAATTTTATGAATCTGTAGTTTTTGTTAAATTTAGAATTTTTGAACCAGGTGATCACTTCGTCTGTATTTTTCCATTGGTTTAATTTAGATTGTTTTCGTATTGTACAATTAATTTTATCTATTAAGTTTTTTGAGTATTTGGTGAAAGGTGATTTACTTGGGTTTATGACTCTGTATTCAATTTTATTCGGAAAGTTTTCTTTATGGTCTTTGATTGTAAAGAATACTTGTTTTTCTTCTAGTTTTGGTATCTTGCCTTCTACGTTGTGTGTTTTTATTAGGTTATAGGTCTCATCATTTATTTTATTTACTGTGTTTTTGTTTGATATTTTATATTCGGCACATATTTTTTCGTTTAATATTTTTTTGTAAATACATTTGTCTACTTTATATAGGTTATTTGATTTGTCAGCAAACACGAATAGTTTATTTGATGATTCTATTTTCTTTAAATCGTTTTTTAACTCATTTTGGAATTTATTATAATGTTTTTTAAATTTAATGTTACTTATAATTTTGTACAGCGCATTTTCAAATTCAACTAACCGTTTATCTTGTGGTGCTGATCTTCTTGTAGGGAAGGTTCTTTTGGTTTGTTTTGCTGCTCCTCTTTCTCGGTCTTGTTGGAAGAAGAACGCTTTCCATCTCATTCTTTCTATCAGTTGGTAAAC